>NC_072477.1:95710359-96041609 GCF_027574615.1 Eptesicus fuscus
AGTCGTGAGCCTGGCTTTTGGCTGAGCAGCGCTCCCCCTGAGGAAGCGCACTGACCACCAGGGGACAGCTCCTGCATTGAGCATCTGCCCCTGGTGGTCAGTGCACATCATAGTGACCAGTTGTTCTGGTGGTTCCGCCATAACGGTCACTTAGGCTTTTATTATATAGATTCTGGGTGAATTTAGAATCATTTGACAGATTTTGTAAAAACAAAACAAAACACCTCTACTAAGATTTTATTTTTTAAGTTAGAGTTCACTTAACATCATTGTAATTTTATTTTAAAATATTCCTCTTTAAATTTTTTTCTGTTTTCTTCATATAGGTTTAATCCAGATACTGACTTTGTACATTTTTTTAATATTCAAATCAAATTGTTTTGAATCTCCCTCAAATGCAGTGGGAAACCCAGAGTAGGTAGACTCAAGGACAGGCTGGCATATTGGTGATGTGCAGAATGTCTAGAACCAATATCTAGACTCTTCAGCTGACTGAAGCCACTCCTGCTAAAACTCAGATGCTTGGGCTTCAAGAATAGAGGGCTCTTACAAGAAAGGATGACAGCAATCTTTTCATTTGGTCTGGGTGGTTTCCCCGAAAAGGAATCAACTAATCTTCTGCTAGAGCATTCACGCTGGCTGTTAGTTTTCTGGGACCCAAGTGAAGGAAGAGGGCCAGAGGTCTCACTGTTGAGGATGTTTTCAATATGGCACCTCCCTCTCATTTTTCTGCTATGCTGGGTATGCCCTAATCCAGCACTTGTCAGAATTGCCCTCTCAAAAGATAAAAACTCCAATATTCTGCTGAAAATAGAGAGACACAGTGATGGGTCAGGGAAGGGATCCAGGAGTCTAACTGCTCAATATAAGGACTTTTAACCAGCCTTCCTGATCTTGGCCACACCTTACACTCCATGTCCCAGAGCTTTTATGGACCATTTGTAGAACCTAACTTAAGTTGCAGTTGGTTTCTTCATCTGTAGGCTTAGATCTCAACTTTCTAGTTTGTTACGTCAGTCACCATTTTCCTGCTTCCAAAATGTTGATATATCTTATTTGCTATTGTTTTCTATTCTATTATTCTTGTCTTTGTGGATTTATGCCTTTTGAATATTTTTTACAGTCATTTTAGTGGGGTTTCTGGAGAGAGTGGGAATAAGCTCATGTGCTCAAAACACTATGTTTTCACTATTTTTTAAACTTCTCTTATTATTTTGAGGTATGTCTTTTGAAAACAACAAATAGTTGCATTTTAAAACTCAATTTGAGTCTTTTCTTTTTTCTTTTTCTTTTTTTTTTGAGGTATGATTTATACACAGTAAAGTGCACAAATCTTAAATGTACAATTAAATGAGTATTTACATATGCATACATTTGTGTATTCAACCCCCAAATTAAATTATAGACCATTTTCATCAACCCTGCAGGCTCCCTTCTGCCCCCTTGTTACAGTTTGGGTTCTCTGAGACAGAGTGTTTAGGATATTTATTAAGGACTCTCAGGATCCATACCTATGGGAGAGAGGGAAGGAAGCAGGATTGGGTAGAATATGTCATGGTGTGATGCAGGACCCTCAGCCTCAGCCACACCCACAGGAAACTCTAGAGCTTAAAGAACCCATCAGGATTGCCCTGAATTGGGCCAAAATGGACAGCCCTTGGCCCTTATCAGTGATTGATGTGGGCTGCCTCTGGAAGAGTATGCTTGGATGAGGCAGCTCTCTGCAGCTGAGGCAATCCCCGAAGCAACTGACAGCCAGAGCTGTTCACTGACAGCTTTCCCAGCAGCTGAGCAGCTTCAAAGTCCTTCCTTGAAGAGGAAACCTAGGCAGTGCCTCCTCATGTACACCTACCCTGCTTGTCAATACCCTTCAAGTCATTCTAACTTCTATTACCACAGATAAGTTTTGCTTAATTTTGAATTTCATTTAACTGGAATCACATGGCATTTGCTCTTCATTCTATATCGTTTATCTTGTTCAGCACTATGTCTGTGAGATTCATCATGCTGCATATATCATAATTTATTTACCCATTCTTTCATTGAAGGACATTTGGGTTGTTTCCATTTTGGGGCTATTATGAATAACTAGAGGCCTGGTGCACGAATTTGTGCACTGGGGGTCGGGGAGGGACCGTGGGAGATTGGCCAGCCGGGTGGGGTCAGAAGAGGAAGTGACGGTCAGAGGGCCAGACACGAAAGAAATGGATGCTGGATGCTGACACCACCGTCAGCGCCCCACCACCATACGGTTCCCGCCCCCCCTCCTCCTTTCCTCGCTGCCATGCCACCACCGCAGCGGGTAGGCGGCCCTCGAGGAAGAGAGAGGACAGAAGCGAGACAAACCCTTGTGTTGAGGGCTGACTTTCAATAGATCGCAGTGAGGGAGCTGCTCTGCTACGTACAAAACCCTGACCCAGAAGCAGGTCTCTACGAATGGTTTAGCACCAGGGGCAGATGGGGGCTGGCCGACGGGGGAGAGGTTGGTTGTGGGAGCACACTGACTACCAGGGGCAGCTCCTGCATTGAGCATCTGCCCCTGGTGGTCAGTGTGCATCATAGTGACTGGTCAACCAGTCATTCTGGTCATTCAATCGTAACAGTCGCTTAGGCTTTTATATACATAGATGTTACTATTAACATTCTTTTCTTTTCTTTTTTAATATTCCATTGTTTTTTTACAGGGAGGAAGGGAGAGGGATAGAGAGTTAGAAACACCGATGAGAGAGAAACATCAATCAGCTGCCTCCTGCACACTCCCCATTGGGTATGTGCCCACAACCAAGGTACATGCCCTTGACTGGAATTGAACCTGGGACCCTTGAGTCTGCAGGCCAACACTCTATCCACTGAGCCAAACCGGTTAGGGCGACATTCTTATGCATGTCTAGTCCATGCCTTATATATATTTTATTTCGGGGGACATAAAAACTCATTTTTTCTTGGTATGTATCCTAGGAGTGGAATTGCTGGATCATAGGATATATACAGGTTTAGCTTTAATAGATATTGCTAAGTAGTTTTCAAGTGGTTTGTACTTTCAATTTGTTGATTTCATTTGCATTATATCTTTGCTATCTACGTCATCAATTTCTGCTTGAGCTTTATTTTTGCTTCATATACTTAGGGTTTATTTTGCTTTTTATTTTCTAATTAGGGGCCAAGTGCACGAATTTGTGCACCTTGAAAGGACCTGTGGGCCGCAAGGCTGTGGTGAGCACAGGGGTGGATCTTGGCCATCCTTCGTGCCCCCGCCCAGCCCCTACCGCTGTGGCCCCTGATCCCTTGTCTGCCAGCAGCCCCGCTCCCGCCGTTGCTGCTTCCATGTGCTGATGGTGCCGGCCCCACTCGCACCCGCTGACAGCATGGAGCGATTGGGGCCAGTGCCAGCAGCGGGTGCGAGCGAGGCCTGTGCCTTTGGCAGGTGTGAGTGGCAGCTGCTGCTCCGATCACCCCTCAGTAGCAGGGGGAGGTAGAGAAGCCCTCAGGGGCAATCAGGGCCAGCAGCTGCTGCTCGCACCCACTGATGGTGTCAAGCAATCAGGGCCGGTGCCAAGCGCCAGCAGCGGGTGCGTGTGGAGGCTCTGGCGCTGGCAGCAGGTGCGAGTGGGGCCAGTGCCAGCAGCCAGTGCAAGCACCAGGCAGGACCGTAGTGTGCAAGAGCAAAGAATTTTCAGTAACCACCAGAGGCTCACCCCAATGACAGCGATGGGCGCTCCGCCTTGGTCTGACACCCCCACTCACCTGCTCCACCATCCTGCCACAGCCGATGCCTGCCAAGTTCCACGCTCTGCAGTCTGCTGCCGACGCCCGCTATGTTCTGCGCATTCCCCCTGGTGGTCAGCACACGTTATAGCAACCTGTTGTTCAGTAGTTCAGTTGTTCCACCATTCAGTCTATTTGCATATTAGTGTTTTATATATATAGATTTCCTGAGGGGACTTAAATAATTGAGTTTCAAATTTTCTTTTTCTAATATATTCATTTAAAACTATAAATTTCTCTTTGGTCAGAAATGGCATTTGCAAGTTTTGATATGCCAAATTTTTACTGCTATTGAGTTCAAAATATCTCATGACTACTATTTCTTTTTTCATACATGTGTTATTAAAGTTCCAACTTTATCTACTTTTCTACTTATCTTTCTGTTACTGATTTCAAGTTTAATTCTACTGTGGTCAAAGAACATTTTCTACATGCTCTTAGTCCTTTGAAATTTTGTGAGACTTACTCTATGACCCATCAAATAGTCTATTTGGGTAAATGTTTCATATAAACTTGAAAATAATTTGTGTTCTGCAGTTGTTGGGTGTGAAGTTCTATACCTGTCAAGTAGGTTCAGATCTTCCATGTTTTTATTGATTATTTTCTCTACATGTTACTATCAATTATGATCAGTTACTGAGAATAGTGTATTAAAATCTCCAACTATAACTGTGGATTTCAACTTCTACTTTTAGTTCTATCAACTCTTGTTTTATATCTTTTATAACTATTAAATATATAAAAATTTAAAATTATTATGTTTCCAAGATTTCTAATCTCTTTTATCATCATGGAAATTCCTCTCTCTATTAACATGTTTGCTTTAAATTCTATTGTTTGCTATTAATATAGCTATATCAGCTATATTTTGGTTGTTGTTTATATGGCATATTTTTCCTTCCTATTTTTCATCTTCCTGTGTCTCCTACAAACAGTATTTTATTCAAGTGTATCTCTTATAAATAGCATACAGTCAGTTAGAAAAATCCACATTGGCAAATGGGCTCAGCAAAGAAAATTGCCAGATCCCTTCAGAACTGGAATTCCAACTCATCAAGTTCTGTTTCCACAACTCTTCTATGTCTTTAAATATATAACTTTGGAAAATGTTTCTAGTTATTACAGTGAGAACACTGGATTACTATGACTACTACACCCTGCCATGAAATGCAAATCTCTGAGTCTTTGTTATTTCATAGCAAGTTTAACTATTCACCATTAATGTGATAGCTGTTTTAAGTGATCTAACTTCTTATATCTTATTTAAGGTTTATTGCTTTGTCATTATTTTTCACTTTACTTTTTGATAGTTTTATCTTTTTAACTCTAATAATGTAGAAACTGTGTACCTCGGGTGTCACACGGCTCCTTGATATCTGAAACCAAACCAAACCACTGGTCCCCTCACTACCACATTCAATGAGAAATCTAACATCCTCTCCAAGATTCTGGCAAACTTATAGACACTTACATTTTCATGCTGAATTGTGCTTCTGGTTGTCTGTGTCTTCCACCCTCAATACCTCCATGGCAGTTCCCATAGCTCCACAATCCCCACAGCTTTATTCTGACCCAAGTGTGCTCTCTGTTCTTTTTATTCCCTCTCAATTTCCTCATCACTTCCAACTTTATACTAAGCTTTTAATTACTTCCAAACCTTCTGCAAAGCTTTCTCTGGAGACTTGAGGTGATGATGGGACAGTAAATTATAGCAGCACAAGAAAGAGAATATTGGACGAAACAAATCTCCTTTAAAATTTCTTTGTTCATCCTGACAGTAAAGATTTCTTATAATCTACCACAGAAATAGACAGGACTATTTCTCTCACTGGGTAACATTGACTTCTTTTTCTCATTAGACTTTTACTTTTGAATAGATAATATTTTAGTTCTTTACTCCTATTCAAGTCTATCTACCTTTGTAGGTCCCCAAATTTCATTAATATACTGCACCAGAAAGGGGGCAAATTTTCCAGATCTTGTGCTTACCAGCACCAAAGTATGTGCATGTGACTTTAAAGTTCAGTCTTTCACCAAAACTTTCTCTATATGTTGAAAGGACCAATATAAAGACTTCTTTTTTCCTTTTGACATGACATGCTATAATTATTTTGTCTCTCTATATTTCTATGTTTGTTCCATAGGAGGTTGCTTTTCAATAATATTTGAACCTAAATTCTTGATCACAATCAAGCAAAGAATCAAATCCATTCATTGCCCCTCTTGAAAATTTAACAGTCTTTTACTTTATATTCCCAGCTCCAAATTACTGTTAAAATAATCTAAGCTTTTTAGATCCAAATGACTCATATTACTTTTTTAATATTATGTTTATTACATTTCAAGTCACTTTTATCAACCTTTGCAGGAGTAATAGCCTAAAAACATCAGGACGAACCCTCTCACCCCTCGCTCCTTACTGCTGTTCTGAAGAGGAATATAGGGGGTAACCTGGGTGGGGGGGCATTTTAGCAATCTGAATCTGTGCCAGTGACCGGAGTCCTAGTGCACATACTTATTAGCCTATAATCAAGTCACTGCCCCTTCCTTAGGCAATAGTCTGTTTTCCGGGGTGCTCCCAGTTTGCAGGGGCCACGGGCTGGGAATTTGGCAGCTTAGCCAGAGCGAGGCGGGGAGGGGGTGGGGGGCGGGGGGGCTGTCACTGGTGCCAACCAGGCCAGGCATTTAGATACAATCTAACTTCCCCATTCTAACTGACTCAGGAGGGGCTGTGAAAGCCCACCACAAAAGCCCAGAAGTAAGGAAACAAAGAATTTAGAAATATATATGGGGGTGATCTCATTGTATTGTTCAGGCTTTGGATCTTCGAATCCCTTGAGCCAGTGGCGCTGCTTTAAGAAAAGGGTTTTTTTCTGAATCTCCTAGTACTCCTTGTGTATGTTCCAGTCGCCTGGTAAATTCTGTAACAGTTCTAATCCTCAAACTTGTTTTTGAAGAAACCAGGTAAATACTGATGCAGATTTTTCTGGTATATATTTATTTGGTTCTTTCTTTTTCTTCTTCTTCTTCTTATTTTTTTTTTTTTTTTTTTTAAGGAAATGTGAGTGAACATGTTAGAATAGTTGGAGTGGAGAAAGACATTTTTTAAAAATATTTTTTAATTTATTTCTGAGAGGAAGGGAGAGGGAGAGAGAGATAGAAACATCAATGATGAGAGAGAATCATTGATCGCTGCCTCTTTCATGCCCCCTACTGAGGATCAAGCCCACAATCCGGCATGTGCCCTTGACCGGAATCAAACTTGGGACCCTTCAATCTACAAGTCCCTTCTATCCACTGAGAAAAACCTGCTAGAGCTTATTTGGTTATTTCAACAAGAATTTGGGAGGGGAAATTACCTACTGCTCAAATGCAGAGGACGTTTTCTGCATCTTGAACTAGAAATCCATTCATTAACTTTTACAGAAGCGAGGTCTCATATTAAAACTCATTACTTAAATTATTTCATGTCCAATTTTTAAATATAAGCCCATGTTCTTTCCCTTAATCCTACCTAATTTACTTCTTCAACTTTCTCCCTCCACACTGACCCTCCCATTACACTCTCAAGTACCACACAATACTTGCCTACTTTATTCAAGGAATGCAAATTTATTTTAATACTCACCCCAGTCTGTTTTAATTTTAAAAGGCCTATTACATTTCCATTGCATAACACAAAATTTATTCTTAAAATTCTGTTTAAAATAGTTTGTTGTGGGTGTGTGTTTTTTTTTTTTTGGGGGGGGGGGGGAATTAAATGCACCAGCAGAGCTGTTTTTTATTTATTTATTTATTTTTTTTTATATATTTTATTGATTTTTTACAGAGAGGAAGAGAGAGGGATAGAGAGTTAGAAACATCGATGAGAGAGAAACATCAACCAGCTGCCTCCTGCACACCTCCCTACTGGGGATGTGCCCGCAACCAAGGTACATGCCCTTGACCGGAATTTAACCTGGGACCCTTGAGTCCGCAAGCCGACGCTTTATCCACTGAGCCAAACCGGTTTCGGCCAGAGCTGTTTTTTAAAGGAAGCCTTCAGTGAATCATTTTGCAAAATAAGAATTTTTATGCAATGTGAATAAACTCCTCTCCCAACCCATTTCCACCTCCTCATCCCACTAACAACAATAACAAAAATTCTGTTTTATAAATTAGGATTTCTGAATAGTAAAGAGGCTTACCATATTTCATTTAAAAACCAAATGTAAACATTTACATAGCTCTCTCATCTGCATAAACAAGTACTCATTCTCTCTAGTTGAGAACTTACTATTTCTTTTCACTACTTTCGCTTTCTCTTTTCTTTATTTTTTATCCCAGATTGTGCAGATGCTTAAAGGGAGCTGAAATGAGAGATTAAAAAGATTAAAGAGAAATAATGTTTTTCTTTGTAAATATTACAAACTTCTTAATTGTTTTCTTCCTGGGCTCAAATCTCCTTTAACTTTTTTTCTATCATCATTATAATTGGTCTCTCAGAGATCAAACAAATGTGCTAAATAGCCTGTACACACTGGCAGGTTTTTATGTTTGCTGCTCTCTCAGGTAATGAAGCTAGCAGCCTAGAAAAATCAATTTATTTGCTGGCAAAAACCACCACTCCAACACGAATGTGTGTCCCCATTTCAGGAATTTCTTTGCATGGTACTTTTCCTAGCACTGCACTCTTGATGTAGTTAGCAATGGTGACTAGTATGGGGACGAAGGTTCCAAAACTGAGAAAGCCTTGTAGTGAAAGATAAGCTTTTGCAGTTGTCCAAGAAACACAATAAAGTGGTGTTATGGAGCCACAGTGCTCACTAATAGGACCTGTTTCTGATGATTAAGGGAGAGGGCTCAGTAAACTTCATGGTGAAGTAATTAGCAGAATTTTTTATTATATTCTGACAAGTTCAATAAAGAGTTGTTTGGTTACTTTCTACAGTTGCAACACACATGGAAAACACATGTGGTATGGACTGGAGTACGTTCTACTTTAGAGGTGTTGATAAAATATTTTTTAAAATGTAATTCACAAGCCTGTAACATTCCTCAACCCTACACAATGTCAACCTGCCTCCCAGTTGAAGGTAGAGTCTGTGCAGAGAACCCCATTGCTATCAAGCTGTCTGCACCACCCCAAACCAGCACCATCCTGCCCAGCCCTGACCCTGGCCTCAACCCAGACCACCACTGGGACCCAGCTCTGTATTCCAGAGAAAGGAGTCTCCAGGCAGGGGCCTGCTCTCATTTTCTTCTTTTTTCAGGTCTTCCAATGGTTTTGTGATCCCGGAACCCAAGCACCAGGTTGCCAGCAGAATCCAGTTTTAAGTCTTAGAAGGCAGCACATATATAACAAATGAACATAGAGTGAATAAAATCATCATGTCCTTGTGATTCCTTCCTCTCAACATTTCTCATTTGTCTTGAATTCATCCATTATCATTATCAATCTCTTAACCTTGGCCACCATCATCTCTACCTTTTGTATCAATGCAAAAATCCCTAAAACATCTGCCTCCAGTACTCTTTTCTTCAAAACATTCTACTACTCCAGCCAAAGTAGTATTTCTAAAATGCAAAGATGATGTTTCTTCCTTCCTCAAATGCCTTCACTGGCTCCTTGGGCTTTCAAGGTTGAGATAGAATTCTTTGCCATGGCTTGAATGGGGTGATCATACCATTTTTATTTGTCCCAATCAATCACTGATGAGAGTGAAGGAAGGGTGGGGGTAATGGTTATGCTGGAACAGCAGGTACAAATAGAGACTATTCCAGGGTAAACTGGGACATTGGGTCAACCAGAGAACAGAGGACCTTCATGAGCGGACCCCTGTTCATCTCTCCTAACTCACCTCCCACTTCTTTGCCATTTTTGCACGTGATGTTCTCACTGCCTTGAATTTCATTCCCCTTACCACCCATTCCTTCACCTGGATGGCTCTGATTGATCCTCTAAGAGGTCCTTGCTTAGACTCCTCTTCTTCTAGGAAACCTTTCCTGACTTCTTAAGACCATGGTAAGTGCTTCCTTTTGGGTACCTTCCCTTCCCTTGTGCTGACTAGCCTTAGCAGTGACCATACCCTATTGTTTATTTGTCACTCTGCCCCCATAGATTGCTAAACTCATTGAAAACAGAGATCCTGGTATTGTTTGTGTCCTCCCAAAATTCTATGTTGAAATCCTAACCCCAAGATGATTGTATTAAAAGGTAGGACCTTTGGGAGGTGATTAGATTCTGAGAATGGAACCCTTATGAATGGGATCAGTACAATTATAATAGAGACCTTTCACTTCTTCCATCATGTGAGGAAATGCCAAATCTGCTGATGACTTCATTTAAGACTACTCAGCCTCCAGAACTGTGAAAATACATTTCTGTTGTTTATAAGCCACCGAGTCTATGGTTTTCTGTTATAGCAGCCTTAAATAACTAAGATAACAAACACAATGAATGAATTTACAAATCCAAGAGCCACTAGAATTGAGGGCGTAAAGATCTGAGAGATTTCTGGGAGATGATATTTGGGAGATGATGGAGATGACAGCTGGACTCTGGGTGGTATTAGGAAGCCTGGGGGAGGTGGAGGCACCGTCAGAGGAGCCTGAGGACAGCTCTGGGGTACACAGCCTGCCCTTGACTAGAGCTCATTGTAAACTTTTGGCACAAGATAAATTATTATCGTTAGTGGCTGACAAGAAAAATGTAATTTAAGATATAATAAGGGGGAGAGAGCAGGGGCTGGCAGAGAGCTGAGTGAGGCTTATAGGGTGCTGTTGATGTTCTTTTCTGTGATTTAGAGGCTGATGATACAGATGTATTCAGTTTGAGAACATTCATTGAGCTGAGAGATGAACTCTTCTGTATGTATAATATGAAAAGTTTAAGAATAAGAGGAGGCCTTTCTTTCTAAACCCCTTTTCCTAACTTGGGAATCACAAGGTGTTAAGTATAAAATGTCCAGTTTCCATCCTGTCTCCCTCTGCCCTCTCCCACCCCTACCCTCACGAGCCATAGCATGAATCTGGAACGCCTTCCATAGGGCTCAGTGCACCTGAAACCTTCTAGGCTTCCACCACCACAGCATTAGGGTTTGGTGATGTGGGTCCCACAATCGAGCAAATCAAAATGAACCAGCTTGCTAATTGCTTAAGTGCAAGTTCAATGTTTCTAAGATATGCTTTCATTTTTGTTCCCTGTGCATGTGTTTCCAATGAAAATTCCAAACGTGTATTTGAGTGCTCCACCCTTTTGGGGATGTTCACAAACATGCCCCAATATACCCTGTGCCTAGGCGTTAATGTTCAATTTGAAACACAAACTGCCCAGACATGCATATTTATGACTGGGCCTCTCTTTTCCATTGCCCTGGCCCCCTCTCTCACCAGTCCTCCCTCTCACCCCCATTTCCACTTTTGTTTTCCTGGAGGCTGACTTGTCTAGGGACCCTTGGATTTTTGTTGGCCCATCCCTGTGGCCACAAATGACACGGGCTGCTGACATCCAGTAATGAAGCTGTGTGGCCTCATTACAGATGTATATTCTGTCCAGTTGTGCTGGAGCCTGTCCTGCTGAAGGGAGTCCTGCCCAGAGCTGCATAGATGGCCCTCCCACAGGCAAAGACCAGAGCTGCTCCTTTGTCGTGAGCGTAGGCTCTGCATGCCTGGCCTGTCCCATCCTGTCAGACTTTGAGGAGCAAGCCGAGGCCTGAAGACCCCAGCCTGTCTCAGGCAGAGGACAGGGCACACCCCTTATTTTCTGCCTTCTCTGTATCCCTCCCCTCCTACTCCCCTTTTCCCCCGCTCCACCTCACCTCTCCCTTCCTCCACCTTTAAGGCCTAATGGGTAATCATTTCCTGACAGAAAACTCAACTTGAATTGTGAAACAGAAGTCATTTTAAAAGAAACCGGCTCCACGTTTTATTATTTTTCCAGGGAAAACAGGTTTTGCCTTTCCCCAGGCCTCCATACCATGGTAGGATATGAGTTGTGACAGGCCTAAAACACATTCAGAACAGTAAACCCAACCCCGCCGCAGCACCCTAATTTAAACCGGGGCATTCTCGGCAGGCAGTGTTTACCACGGCACTTTGAGCACAAGTGGCTTTATTTCAGAGGAAATCATTCCTTTTGAATCCGAGACTGAGAGAGAGAGTATAAGAAGGAAAAAAGTTTGGTTTCAATATGTGAAATTCGTTCCCCTGGGGGGAACTTTAATTCTTGTCAAATGTTTAGGGAGAATGCAAAAGGGAATTTTCCACGTTTGCAGATGCATTCCATGGGGCTCCAACTCCCAGTGTCTGTGTGAAGCCTCTCACTCCCATTCCAGGGGCTTCTGGGGGGAAAGAGCCCTGGGAGGGCCTGGGAAAGGGGAATGAAGGGACATCTGGCAAAATGACCAAGTGGCTGTGCAGCCACAGCCAGCGAGATGTGCCTTGTCTGTGAGGAGGAGGGGACTGAGGCTGGGGCGACACAGGGCGGAGACGGGCTCTGAGGAGTGGAGTGGCCCCTTCTCAAGATGGACATAGCGGAGAAAACTCTCCCATACAATTGCCTTCTCCTTCCGCTGGCTGGACAGGCTCTGCAGGTCTGTGTGCCAGGAGATGGGCCAGGCAGGAGACCTCGACATCCCCAGAAAAAGGGTTAGAAGACGGTGCCCTCCGCAGATGCAGCTGGGCCATATTGACGGGGCCATGGTCATAGTTGTAAAAAACACATTTCCCAACCCTCGCATCTAAAATCCGATGGCCTTGTGATGCAGGAGGTCCCAGGTCCAGGGATCCAAGGGTCTGAGACCCACTGGGGGTTCTGGGCTTTGTGCAGCATAGAGTTTAAAATGAAAGTGAGTTTATTAGTGAAGCAGTTAGACAGAGAATGGGCTACTCCACAGACAGAGCAGCTTCCATTTCGCAGGATTTGCTTCCATCATTGAGGCTCATTTAGTTGGGGTAGGGTATTCAATGAGGGGGAAGAATATTCAGGCTCTTTTCAGGGGAAGAGGTGGCGATTTCTCAGAGGAGCCCTGATGACCATTTGGTGTCTTTATATGGGTTTTCCGTTTTTTGAGCATGTGGCTCTGGGTGTGTCAAGCCAAAAGAGTCTGGGGGACATAAATCTGAGTGTAGTCTCCTAGGACAGCTGGCTTCTCTTAGCTTTTAGTGCACTCAAGTGATCACCGTTTGTATGTTACCTCCCACATCATTGCCCTGACCTTCAGACTTAGGTAGGCCTTTGTCTTTCCCGTATACCCCTCTCACACTGTTGTTTATATGTTTAAAACATATCTTCCTAGTTGGACTGGCAACTCCTTGAGGACAGGGTTCTGCTGTGTTGTTCACCTCTGAATACCCAGTGCTCACTTCAGACAAGCACATAGTAAGTGCTTAAAGATTCTGCTTAATGAATAAATAAATGCTGCTAATGAACAAGAGGATTGGGCAAAAGAAATGAAGAAAAAGAAGAGATGGAGGTTTTTAAAACCCCAACAGGTCTAAATAGCTTAGCATGATTTTGAAAAGAGCTTTAAAGGCAAAATCCCTTGAGGCCATTTTTACTACTGGCTAAAAGAAACCTGGCCTGGAGCATATGGAGGATTCCCCTTGTGTAAAGGAATGCCAGTAGCCTGTTGGGGTGTGGGGTTGGGGGAGTTGGTCGCAGGTGGAAAGTTGCCAGAGGCACAAACAAGGAGAACTTGGGAAGGGGCAGCTTTACAGAGGAAGCAGTCTCCCAGGAGATCTGACTACAACAGTCACCACTATTGCCACAAATTCCTCTTCTTCACTCTTTAGGGTTGAGGCACAGAGGACTGCTATTAAAATTCAGGTGTTATCTTGGAGGGAAAGCTAGCAGGAACTTTGGAAATGGGTCAGATAATTCTTTAATAGTCAACTAAAGCCATCTTGGTACTCTGAACAAAAAAGAAAAGGGCCCCTTTAAAGGGCCCAAATAGGTTCATGAGAAGAGTATTTAGAAATGAAAGGTGCTATTGCACTGCCAATAGAGGCTCCTATGCAGGATTTAATTCCATTGTTTTAAAATATATTTTTATTGATTTCAGAGAGGAAGAAGAAAGATAGAAACATCAATAATGAGAAAGAATCATTGATCGGCTGCATCTGGCACGCCCCCTACTGGGGATAAAGCCCGAAACCCAGACACATGCCCTGACCAGGAATCCAACCGTGACTTCCTGGTCAATAGGTCGATGCTCAACCACTGAGCCACACCGTCTGGGTTAGTTCCATTTTTAACATCATCTCCAAGTTGACAGATGAGGACATTCTATGCAATGATTTCAGTAAAACATGTGACAAAACATCCAATAATGTTTTATAGATAGTGTGGTGAAATACAGGCTAGATTATAACAAGGCTAGATGAATTTGGAATTGGTAAAGGATGGAATCTGAAGAGTGATTCATGGCCTGGTGACATCTAGAGAGTTATTTCTGAACTTTAACTTTTTTACCAGTGACTTTTATGACAAGAGAAAACTATCAATGTTGCAATAGGGGGAAAAATCAAGAGAGGAGGCCAGCGCCATACATGACAGACTCAAGATTTAAAATGTCATCAACAATTTCAACTATTGCTTAAATGTAGATGGGATGAACCTTAACACAGAAGAAAGGGAAAGTGTTAACATTTAGTCTCCAAAAATAAATCACAGGAGAACAGGATGGAGGAGACTTAGGTTGGCACAAATTCATGAGAAAAAGATTAGAGGATTAAGAATAGCTAGCAGGTAATCAGAGGACAAAGGCTGACTGAGGAGAATTCTGAAAAACATGATAAATGACTGAAAAGATAGAATGTGTTGCTTGGAAAAGAAAGTTTGGAGCAGAGTGAGTGCTCTTGAAAAAACTATCTATCACCCTAGCTGGTTTGGCTCAGTGGATAGAGCGTTGGCCTGTGGATTGAAAGGTCCCGGGTTCGATTCCGGTCAAGGGCACATGCCCAGGTTGTGGGCTTGATTCCCAGTAGGGGGCGTGCAGGAGGCAACTGATCAATGATTATCTCATCATTGATGTTTCTCTCTCTCTCTCTACCTTCCTATCTGAAATCAATAATATATATTATTGATTTCAGATAGGAAGGTAGAGAGAGAGAGAGAAATATATACACACACATATATTTTATATATATGTTATACTGTATGTATATTATGTATATTATTATACACTAGAGGCTCATTGTACTAAGAGATTCGTGCAATAGGCCTTCCTTCCCTTGGCTTCCAGCACCAGTTTTCCTCCAGCACCCGGGACCCAGGCCTTCGCTCCGGCCAGAGTCTGCCTTCTTCGTCTTGTCTTCATTGCGGCACTCCGCTCCTGTAGATCCCTTCGCCCCCCGCCCTTCCTCTAATAGCAGGTGTCCTGCCCGGCCCGGGCCACTCCGCTCCTGGAGCAGCTGGGTGGCCACCATCTTTGGCCTTCTAATTTGCATACTCACTCTGATTGGCTGTGGGCGTAGCAGAGGTATGGTCAATTTACATGTTTGTCTATTATTAGGTAAGATAACATATAGTATGTATAATATAGTATGTATATTATTATGACCACCCCATCAGTACTTCGTTGGGCCACCTTTTGCCTTCAATACTGCCGCGATTCTTCTTGGCATTGACTCCACGAGATGTTGAAAGGTGATGCGAGGAATCTGACACCATGCCTGATGAATAGCACTGTCCAGTTCTGTGAGATTTGATGGTTGTGGAACCAGCTGCCTGATGGCTCTTTTAACTTCGTCCCACAAATGCTCAATTGGATTGAGATCTGGTGATTGTGGGGGCCACCTAAGCAAGGTAAAGTCTCCCTCATGTTCTTGAAACCACTTCTGCACAATATGAGCACCATGGCATGGCGCATTGTCTTGTTGGAAGAAGCCATCTCCATTGGGATAAGCCATCAACATGATAGGATGAATTTGATCAGTAATGATACTTAGGTATGTTGTGCTATTCAGACATTGTTCCACACAAATTAAAGGGCTCAAATCATGCCAGGAAAACATGCCCCAAACCATAAGACTGCCCCCACCAGCTTGAAGGGTTGTACTCATGCATATGGGGTGCATGCTTTCATGCTGTTTCCACGAAATTCTCACTCTGCCATCTGCATGATGCAACTGGAAACGTGATTCATTGGACCACATGACTTTTTTCCAATGCTCGACTGTCCAATCCTTGTGTTCCTGTGCAAATTGGAGACGTTTTATCTTGGTAACTGCAGACAGCAAAGGTGTTTGAACAGGCCTTCGGCTTCCATATTTCATACGATACAGTGTATGGCTAATTTGCCTACAAACATCAGTTGGTCATAATAATCTGGCCACTCAATATATATATATATATGTGAAAGAACTATCAAGAAGAAGGAGTTGTTGCAGAAGTCAGAAGTGATGGGGAGACAGACTTGTGCAACAAGAGAATGAAAAACGTCCAAGTTCACTGTAGGGAGTTCTTGGTAGAAAGGTGACTTCAATGACTTCCAAAGTTCCTCTCAGCCTTTTGATTCTGGGTCACTTTTTTTAATTCCTTTCCCTGCCTTGGTCTTGGCAAAGACACACATCATTAGGTCGCTGAGTGTTCTTTGTGAATCACGTATAGAACAAGCAGTGGCTCTGCCATGTCACAAAATAGTTTTCCCCTTATGGACACAAGAATTTGCTGTGAACACAGAGAACCCTGCCATGCTGTCCTCTTGCCAGCAGTCCCAGAATCGTCTGAAAGAAAAAGAGTCGAAGGAGGGTGGAGAGAGAAGGGTGTTTCCATACCCTTCACACAAAAGGCTCCTCTAGGCAGGTCTTATTCAATCCATCTGGCTCATGAAACATTCTCCTTTGTACCTTCTGTGGCTGCTGAAGAGGCTGAGTGGAGATTTATAACAACAATTGTTCATTCCAGCCCAACTGGTTTGGCACAGGGGGGAGCTATGTTTTTCAGAACAGCTTTTTGACATTCCTACATGAGCTGAAATGCATGAAAATCTCAGTTTTGAAGCAACCAGATGTTTCTGTCAGGGAAGAAATAGATGACCTAAAGGAGGCAGGGAAGATAAACTTGGGCTCAGGGAAGAAAATGGTAGTGTCGAGAGCTCATGTCTCTCTCCCACTTCCGACCAACCACTCACCATGATTGTCCTACTTGTACCAAAGCCAGACCCCACTCAGCATTTTCCATCTCAAGGTTCCCACCTGGGCTGAAAGGCTGCTAAAGGGAGTTAAGGAAGAAGTTCACTGTCTTCCACTGCAGACACTGTGCGTGAGGAGGGAAGACCACCAGGGACAGAAAACCCTTCAAGGCAGAACTTGCCCAGGTGAAGCAGAAACACAACGGGCTGTAGGGAGTAGTAGAAATAATACTGAGCTTAGAAATCAGGGCTCTGGCTTTCTTAGTCATGAACTTTGACGTTTATTTGAGACCCAGTCATATCACTTATAAAACAAGTGGCTTGGAACAGATAATCCCTAACATCTTTTTAGCCCCTTGATTCACTGTAGTTCTGATTCTTACCTTCCTTACAAACAGATAATATAGCCCTGGCCAGTGTTCTCAGTGGGTAGAGTGTTGGTCCCCACACTGGAGAGCTGTGGGTTCGATTCCCAGTCAAGGGCATTGTACCTGGATTGCAGGTTCCATCCCTGGCCTCAGTCAGGGCACGTGCAGCAAACAACCAATCGATGTGTCTCACTCACATCTCTCTTTCTCTCTCTCTCTCACTCCTTCCTTCTCTCCCTTCCACTCTAAAAAAATCAATGGAAAAAAATATCCTCAGGTGAGGATTAACAAAAATAAACAAACAAAAAGAAACCAGATAATACATTTAAATTGATCATAAGGAAATAACTCTTCATGGTCAGTTATCAGGTAAAAGATAGAAAGGTGTTGTGTGTGTTTTTTCAATAAAGGTGGCATCTTTTTTATTTGAAAAGCGCAAGTACTTCAATAGATTAATTGAATTACATTACTTCAATAATTCATTGAACTATATTATACAGTGACCATAGTCACAGATTTTTCAAAATTGAATTGATTTTGGATTTCCTGCTATCATACCATGAGTTCTAGTTTTCAGTTAAGAAATATAGTCAGGTACTTATAAATACTGGTGGGAAAAATGGAGAGATGCTGGAGGGCATAGAGTTATGATTTCATATTATTGTTTTTATCCTGAATATAAAGTTTTCTTCTCAGTTCTTTATGTCTTTCTGGATAAGACTTGTTTAAAATTCTTGAGCAAGAGAAACCCAGGAATCACATAGCTCCTCCCCTTGGTCTCAGGAGTTCTCACTTTTTTGATGCATCTGAAACCTTGAGCTACACTGAGTATCTGCCTGCTGCTACAGCCAAGAGCCCAGAGCTCCGGGCATCCTCAGTGATGCTCCTGGGCGCTCTGGCACCTGCCACCATTCCCACTCTTGCTACCTCTTTCCTCCGCTTTACAAAATCTTGTTTGGTTACAAGAGGGAAAGGGATTTTGAAAAGTGGTGCAACCAAGAATGGTTTGGACAGAGAGCACTGAAAGTGCCTAGCTTCAGTTGTACCTGTCATCTGCCTACCCGTTTGACTTCCAGAGCCACACATCAAACTCCAGCGCTGCCCTTTGCCTGACGAGCCCCAGCTTCCCGTGCTTCCCAAGTGCTACCAGCACCTGGGTGATTTGTTTAACATTACTCTTGTAAAGTGGCTGCTTCTCCTAAGGCCGCGTCAGCATGCCTCCCTCTTCTTCAGAGAGAGCCAAGAGAAACTATTAAAAATGTGTTTGAAATTACACATTCCCCGCTCTCCTTGACAGAGGAGCTTTGCAAAGCTCGTTAAGAGAGCTGGAGAAAATTCCACAGCACATTTCTGGGTTTATGGTTATTATTTTGCATGTGCTGCTGAGCTAATAGAATGTGACTTTGGACATCCATGATCCAAGGGAAAACGGCTGCGTAGGTTGGAGGCTTTACACCAGAGCAGCAGAGATGGTTACCATTTTGGCTACTCACCCCCATCTGCTCTACTCGCAGACTCTTGAAAAGATGAGAGCCAAGGAGACAGAGACAAAGAAGAAAGGAATAAATTAAGCAGATTTTGAAATGAGGTTTTTTGCTCTCTCCTCCCTTGCCCTTTCGAATGCTGCTGGATGGGCTGATTTAAGCTTATTTTACAGCTTTTCTCTGACTCTGAAACTGAGCTCTACCAGAGCCGAACTCTGACACTTGTAAATAATCTCCTGGAGGAGCTCGCTAAGTGGAAGCAGCCTGTTCAGTTCAATTTTCTCCTCAAGTTACCATCGATGACCTCCAGACATCTCAGTTTCTTACATAATCCCTGAGCAAACAAAGCCACCCCTCCATTGCCTCTGTTGGAAAAAATGTTGCGCCTGACCTTCTCCCTGCTGGTGTGTGAGCATGACAACGTGCGAACCAGCCCAGCTCAGATCAGGAACCACCACAGTAAAACTTCAGATCCGGGCCTCGTGGTTTTATACCTTCTCTAGAAGACTGAACGCCTGGTGAATGCATTGGTAAACAGACACATTAGAAGTGAAGTTCTCTACCACCTCATAGAAACTGATCCTTTACTATAAAAACAATGGAGCCCAGTGAGGTTTGTGTCAAGCAAAATGTGAAACAACACCATTTGACCTCAGGCCATGTAAATAACTTTAACAAGCGAAAGCTAAAACACACTGAGCTCATCTAACAAGAAACATATATTGAGAAGTCTAGCATGTGGGAGAATTTCGGCAGAATTTTTTAAATCCATTAAAAATGGGAACTGAAGAGCTCAGAGATACCTACTATATTTCCAGTGTCTTATAAATTTCTGAAGCAAAGAACACAAGACATTCCTAGTGCTATGAATGACTATACCCTTATCTTAAAACAAGAGTTTAGAGGAGAACAGGTATCATTTCTATGTACCTATACCCTTAGTTCTTGATTTGAAATAGCATTGTTATACAAGCCAGCTGCCCCTGACTGATGAACACAGTTTTCTTTTCATTCAGATTGAATTTAGATTATTTCAGTCTGGAAAAACTGGAAGAAAAAGAAAATATTCTTATCCCATTGGATTAAATATATTTCCTGATAAAATAAATGCTGAATTCTTAACAGGACAGTATATAACCAACACCTAAAGAATTCTTGCCCTAGCCGGTTTGGCTCAGTGGATAGAGCCAAAAAAATTAGTTGAATATAAAGTGGATGTTAATCTAAAAAGGACTTTTACAACCACCATTGTTAAGAGTTAATTTAAATAAAGAGGAAACCCTCAGTAGAAATTTTCTTTGAAGTGCACACAATGTAAGGAGTAACAAAAATGTACCTGGCAGAGCCAGGCTCCTGAGTGCTGGCCTCAGCCCAGATGACAGACACTGAGGGTCTACGCGCCCTCCAGCCTGTCTGTGGCGAGGCTGCATGTATGGGGCCCCAGTACAGGTAGGACAAAGCCAAGCTCTGCTCCAATCACAAATGCATGGGAACATCGCCATCTTACCTGATTTGGAGAACTAGCATTTTCTAACCGGACTGCAGACCAAGGGTCCTGGGTTCCATTCCGATTAAGGGCACATGCCTGGGTGGGCTTGATCCCCAGTGGGGGTCATGCAGGTGGCAGCCAATCAATGATTCTCTCTCATCATTGATGTTTCTATCTCTCTCTCCCTCTCCCTTCCTGTCTGAAATCAATAAAAATATATATTTTAGCCAAAACCGGTTTGGCTCAGTGGATAGGGCGTTGGCCTGCGGACTCAGGGGTCCCAGGTTCGATTACCGGTCAAGGGCATGTACCTTGGTTGCGGGCACATCCCCGGTGGGGGGTGTGCAGGAGGCAACTGATCGATGTTTCTCTCTCATCAATGTTTCTGACTCTCTATCCCTCTCTCTTCCTCTCTGTAAAAAATCAATAAAGTATATTTTAAATATATATATATTTTTAAATAATCCTTTATTCTTCAAAATTTTAAGCACAATTTCATCTCAACAAGTTAAAAAACAGTTTCCAGAAAACAATTCCAAAAAGTATATCCATCCATCTAAAAAGACCTCATTTCCAAAATGCTGTTGTAAGTTTTTCGTTTTCCTGGATATGTTTTTCTTTCCATCTCAACTTTTATCTAAAGCAAGGACCAATCTTTACTCGCAAAAATATTTCAGGAAAAAATGTAATACCAGAATATTTCCTTTTCTGGATTTCTAAGAACCCTTACCCACAAAGCAGGATCTTTTTGTTTGTGATAATCATTGCCTACAAAGATATGACCCTTTTAGCTGAAACTGTGTGTTTTTAGATTAACACCTACTTTATATTCAACTAATTTTTCAAAGTTCACAGGCTATGCCCTGACCGGTTTGGCTCAGTGGATAGAGCGTCAGCCTGCAGACTGAAGGGTCCCGGGTTCAATTCCAGTCAAGGGCATCTACCTTGGTTGCAGGCACATCCCCAGGAGGGGGAGTGCAGGAGGCAGCTGATCGATGTTTCTCTCTCATCGATGTTTCCAACTCTCTATCCCTCTCCCTTCCTCTCTGTAAAAAAATCAATAAAATATATTTTAAAAATACTGTAAAGTTCACAGGCTTTGAACAATCAATCACCTTCATCTATCCATTGCTGCCGTGGAGGATGAAGGGCCTAGCATGCAACCCCAGAGTCCCCAAAGGAGGCATGTTCTCTTTGTATTTAGGAGGCATGTGGGGCACTTAGTGTCCTGAGAGCTCGCCATCATTCCATAGAAGGCACACAGCACATTCCTCAGACGCCGGATGCTAGTGCACCATCCTCTGTCAACTGGAGGGTGGCACTTGGCAAAAGAGGAATTTACAGATCAGTCTTGTTGCCCAAACTTGAACTGAAGAGCTCAGAGATACCTGATTTGGAGAACTAGCATTTTCTAACTGGCCATAACTGAAGTTTCTCTCAGAATTGAGACAGGCATGGAGGGCAGGACTAAGTTTCCTGGGCGCTTCATTCACTTAGAGGTAGAGACCGGCCCCCAAAGTCATAGAGCCTGAGAATGAGGTCAGGGCCATTCCCCAGGTGGGAGCATCTGCAATCTCAAGCAGCTCTTCAATTTCTAGGCCCCACTTAACTTTGTTTCCATGCGACTCAGCTCTCTGAAAGGTACAAAGGGGCAGAAAATTTGCTGAGCTTTTAAGGACTTTTACAACCACCATTGTTAAGAGTTAATTTAAATAAAGAGGAAACCCACAGTAAAAATTTTCTTTGAAGTGCACACAATGTAAGGAGTAACAAAAAAGTACCTGGCAGAGCCAGGCTCCTGAGTGCTGGCCTCAGCCCAGATGACAGACACTGAGGGTCCACGCGCCCTCCAGCCTGTGGCAAGGCTGCATGTATGGGGCCCCAGAACTGGTAGGACAAAGCCGAGCTCTGCTCCAATCACAAACGCATAGGAACATCGCCATCTGACAAATAGAAAAGATCAAAACGAGTGGGAAAAGACATTTTAAAAAATGTATTTCTTTATTGATTTCAGAGAGGAAGGGAGAGGGAGAGAGATAGAAACATCAATGATGAGAATCATCCATTGGCTGCCTCCTGCACTCAGAATCGAACCCGGACCCTTCAGTCCGCAGGCTGACGCTCTATCCACTGAGCAAAACCGGCTAGGGCAGAAAAAACATTTTTAAAGTATTTGTGTTGGAAACAAAGTATTAGGGGTATGGGGGGAGGGGCTCACAAATGTAGTTTGAAAATGTCGATTTATTTGGTGAAGACAATTTGAAAAAAAAGTCAGTTTATTTGGTGAGGAGAGTTTACTAATGCTTTTCAGAAAGGAAGGAAAGAAAAGGGGAAAAGCCAATGAATTCAAGTATGAAAAAAGTGGAAAAAGTCCTCTGGGCTTGGGGAGACTCAGCAGCTGTTCTGGGGGCCACTCACTCCCATGTGAAGCCCCTTTCTCACTGTTATCTTCTTAGATCCAGGCTAATCACCAAATTATCAAGTGGAACATTCTCTCATTCTTCAGATGGTATCTGTATCCCTCGCTGAATCCCTCCACTAGACCAGTTCCTTGAAAAACTCTCTAACACCCATTTTCTGTCTCCTCCACTGTCCTGCAAGCCACATGGAGGAAGGGGGTGTCAGCTACCAGTGCCTGGCTCATTCATTCATTCATTCATTCATTCAACAAATGTTCACTATGCTCCTATGTAATCTGTGCCAAGCACTAAGATACTGTGAGGCACAAGGCAGAAAAAGCCTTCTTTGCTCTCATTGGGTTTAAATTCAGGGGTGGGGACCAAGGGATGGGTGAAATGAGTGAAGGGGGTCAAAATGTACAAACTTCCTGTTACAAAATAAATAAGTCATGAGGATATAATGTCCAACATGGCAACTTTAGTTAACAATATTGTATTGCATATTTGAAAGTTGCTAAGAGAATAGAACTTAAAAGTCCTCATCACAAGACAAAAAGGAAGAAGTGTTACAATGTATGGTGACAGATGTTAAGTACACTTATTGTGGTGATCATTTCATAATATCTACAAATATCGAATCATGTTGTAGACCTGAAACTAAAATAATGTCAATTATATCTAAATTAAATAAATTTAGGGGTGAGGTGAGTATGGGAGAAGAGAGGCCAATATATAAGTAAACAAATGAACAAGAGAACTGCAGGTAACTGTTCAGTTCCTCGAAGGAAATAAAAGAGGGTGACATGTTTTTGACGGCGGCCCTGGGGCGGCAAGGTGGGGGTAGGTAGTCAGAGAGGTGATGTTTCAGTGACAGAATGCGGCCAGCTCTGAAAAGATCTTGGTGACAGGAGATTCCACACTGTGCATACTCCCTCAAGTAACAGTGAGCTGGGCACATTCGAGGAAGAGAGAGAGAGTCATGGGGGCTGAAGCTTAGAGAGATCTGAGGAGAGAGGCAGGAGATGGGGTGGGAATAAAGGCAAGGAGATCATAGGGTTATGTAGGTACATGGCAAGGGGTATGCATTTTGTTCCGAGTTCATGGGAAATCTCTGGAGAGGTTTAAGGAAGCAAGACACCAGCATAATTTAAGAGGCAGTTTCTTTGTTTGTTTTAAATCACTTCCTATTGCATAAGGGTTTTGTGGGCAGCGTAATGAAAACTAGGGATATCCTAGTTGAAAGAGCACAAATCAAGGTCCTTGGTATGGTTAGTAAAAGGTCTTCCAACTACTCTTTGTGATGACTGCTTCCTTTGGGGGGAATCTTGGGAGCAAGTTAGGCAGAAATACTGGTGTTTAGAGCAATCCTTCAGAAACCTGGAACCCAGGCGTTGTGACTCTGGCCAGGCATTTGAGGACAGCTGTACTGCGGCTTGCCAGAAAATGCCAGGGAGGAGGAGGAAGGAGGTAGCTCCTTTAGTTGGGATTGTTTGGTTTGCCCCCTTCCTGCAAGGCTGAATTTACCAGGGAAATCTAGTTGTTTTCTTCAGCAAGGAAATTTATTTCACCCTGTTCACCTACCAGGGTTGGGGTGGGGGAACACCAGAGCTAGTGTTATAGACCATTGCTTCTAAAGTTAGCCCCACAGGTTCCTAGCATCTAGGTTGCATGCGGGAGACCCCATAGGAAACCAGCCTATTCATTGAAGGCTAAGACTGTTAAGTGTTATGTTGATTTAGCTTCCTATTCCACAAGATACTTGGGTTTGTTTGAAAATTTAGAGATTATTATGCTTTAAAATATTTTATCTATTCAGTTATTTTGCTTTTCCCTTGCGATTTTCTGGTTAAAAAAAAAATTCCCAACCCTCTAGAACAGTGGTTCTCAACCTTTCTAATGCCGCGACCCTTTAATACAGTTCCTCATGAGAACCGCTGCTGTAGAGCCTAAGACCATCGGAAAACACAGATATTTACATTACGATTCATAACAGTAGCAAAATTACAGTTATAAAGTAGCAACGAAAATAATTTTATGGTTGCGGGTCACCACAACATGAGGAACTGTATTAAAGGGTCGCGGCATTAGAAAGGTTGAGAACCACTGCTCTAGAAGGTCTTGGATGACCTGATACGTGGCTGCCAACTTCAGTAGTGCCTGCTCTCCTGTGTGAGAGATGAGGGTCTAGGTCCAGCAGCATTGGCACCCTGAGCCCGAAGAATTAGGTGCCCCACCAAAAAGGTGGTAAATGAAGGCTGGGTCTGAGGTGGGGAAGCAGGAATCCCCGCCAGGTTCCAGAATATGTCTGATTTTTAGCTGGTGCCCAATCCTGTATGACACCTCTCTCCAGGGTGAACCAGCTGCCGGACACTTGGGCTCTGTGCTAATTCCATGACGGTCCCACCCATCAGACCAACCTCTCTTCTTGCTTACTGCTGATGAAATGCTGCAAGCTAAGGGTTAGTAGAAGAAAACCAAAAGATTCCACACCTTTTTATGGCAGTTTGGATGAATCGTCCAAGAAGTTCACATCAGTTTCTCTGTTTTGCAAAATCAATGCAATTTCTCACTTGCAGAGCCAACACCAGGATCCCAGCCAAATCAGCCACTAACTGTTATCTTTTTTCAACTTCAAATAATGAAGTAACTAATCTTGTTTTCCAGAAATATCTTGAAAAGGTTATTTCCATGCTGACACTCTGCTTGCCAGATTTTATTTAGAAACACATTTTTAAATAGAGTCACTTCAATTCTCAGAGAGAAAAGGGCCAAGAAAGAGTCAATAAAGCGGGGGCTGAGGTTACTACCCATGCGTTAATCCCTGGGCTCTGATTAAACTTGAGCCCTGCAAACACAGACCCTCTTTCAAAAGGGACCCTTGTCGCCCTGGAGGGTTTAGAGTTGAAAAGGAAAGCTTTTCAAAGCCATCAGAAAATGAACATCAACCGAAGTGCATCTAGGTAGCACAAGAGTGTCAGAATCCATAATTAGGATTCAGAAATTTCTTTGCAACAGAGCAAAAATAAATAAACTCGCATGAGCACAAATCTAAAGGCAGCGGATGTACACATATTCCAAGTATCAGCTTGAATTTATTTCTCCACTTGGAAAGGGGAGTCTTTGAAAGCTGCTGTCAGTGTGGAGGGAGCCTCCTCAACTGTTCTCAGTCCGGCAAAGCTTTGAATGATGTAGAGAGAAACCCAAAGAATAGCACAG
The DNA here is from genome assembly GCF_027574615.1 of Eptesicus fuscus. Lineage (NCBI taxonomy): Eukaryota > Metazoa > Chordata > Mammalia > Chiroptera > Vespertilionidae > Eptesicus > Eptesicus fuscus. Next base: position 95,736,196 of record NC_072477.1, read on the forward strand.
GAAGCTTTGGACTTCTTACTTTGAAAAAGAGTTCTTTTTAAAAAAAAAAAATTACAGTTTACATTCATTATTATTCTGTATTAATTTCAGGTGGACAGCATAGTGATTAGACAATCGTATACTTTACAAAGTGTTTCCCTTGATATATCCAGTCCCAATCTGGCAGCATGCATAGTTATTATAGTATTATTGACTATTCTCAATGCTATAATTTACATCCCCATGACTGTTCTGTAACTACTAATTTGTACTTCTTAATTCCTTCACCTTTTTTGCCCAGCCCCCAAACCCCCTCCCTTCTGGCAACCATCAGTCTGTTCTCTGTATTTATGAGTCTGTTGAAAGAGTTCTTTAAAAGAGGGGAGGGAAGGAAGAAAAAGAGAAAGATAACAAACCTCTTTTATAGTAATCTCCTTGGTATAATAGTCCAAAATGCTTGGCACATTAAAACCAAATACCAACAAACAAACAAAAGTAGATCTGATTTCCAGTATGCTGTTTGACACATCTGGAAGGGGTTTAGCAAAGACACTGACATACCATTTTAACTGCATTGAGAATTTTGCTAGGACAACAAAGATATATATATATATATATATATATATATATATATATATATATATACACACACACACACACACACACACACATACACACACACACACACACACACACACACACACACACACGTAATTCAGAGTGTAGAAATCTGAGTACATAACCATTTCCCTTGTGAATGGAAAAGACATCATTATAGCATTCAAACTGGAGGGGATCAATAGTAATGGAATTTCCTGAGAGTGCCATGTGGAAAAAGGGTCACGGAAAACAATACCTGTGGAACTGATTACTTGTCATTAGACTTAGTGGCATGAAAATAAAATTTTTTCCTCTTCTGTTGTCATTCACTTTCAGGCATCCAAACAGGAAGCTCCAAATTAGCAAAGTAAAAGAGAAGATTCTGGTGCTTTTGGAAAAACGTCTTCTGCAGCAATCTTTTTTTTTTTTTTAATTTATCTTTATTGTTGAAAGTATTACAGATGTCCCCCCTTTCTCCCCCATTAACCCCCTCCACTCCGCACCCTCCCCCCAGGCCTTCACCACACTATTGTCTGTGTCCATGAGCTATGCATATCTATATATATAAAGAGCCAGGGTCTGTAATGTCCAAAATGACCCAAGGCTCGACCGAACACCAGAAGTCAGTCCTACAGTCAGTGCTGGGTCGCCGTGGCTGCGGGCATCTCAGTGACCTAGCACTGACTGCCGAGGGGGCTGCAATCAGGCCCGAAGAGAAAAGCAGGGTCTGATCGCAGCCCCCGTGGCAGTCAGTGCTGGGTCAGTGTGGCGGAAGTCAGTCCTGACGACCCAGTACTGACTGCCGCACTGCGGGTGGCTCAGCAACCCAGCACTGACTGCTGAGGGGGCTGCGATCAGGCCCAGACAGAGGCTGGGAGAGAAAAGTAGGGTCTGATCACAGCCCCCGTGGCAGTCAGTGCTGGGTCAGCATGGCAGAAGTCAGCCCTGCAGTCAGTGAACATAGGGTCAATTAATATTAAGTGAACATAGGGTCAATTAATATCTCTTAGATAGGAGTTGAGAATATAAAGTACAGTGTAGAGCAATTACTTATATTATTTCACATAAAACTCTTTTCAACTAAGATATTTTCCTTTATTTAAAATGTATCTTTACTGTTGAAAGTATTACAGATGTCCCTTTGTTTTAGTTTTTTTCCCCCACATTGATCTCCTCCACCCTGCACCCACCCCTTCAAGGCCTTTGCCAGACTATTGTCTGTGTCCATGAGCTATTTCTATCTAATACATAAATATCTAGTAAGATTTAGAGAAAATAAAATAAAAGATATGCCAGATAAATATTGAACAGAAGAGCTGAAGTTGCTGCATGAATACTGGATACAGGCTTGAAGCCAAAACACAACTCATGAGATAAAGTTAGTCATTGTAACATAACAAAAGGTTCCTTTCACTAAAGAGATAAGATGGTTCCCAATACTTATACACATAATAGAACAGTGTGGGGGTTCAGAATGAGCCTCACCAAGATGTGTCTCAGTGGTATGCAGATTTTTGAGCTAAGGGCAATTTTAGCTTCAGGCTCAAGTGAAAATTCTGCCCCTCCCTTTAACTACCTAAAAAAAATTGAATTAGAGGCCTTGCCCATAATAAGACATTCTATTTAATAAGAGGCTAATATGCAAATCGACCAAACAGCAGAACTACCGGTCACTATGACACGCACTGACAACCAGGGGGCAGATGCTCAACGCAGGAGCTGCTCCCTGGTGGTCAGTGTGCTCCCACAGCGGGAGCGCTGCTCAGCCAGAAGCTGAGCTCATGGCTGGCTAGCATAGCAGCAGTGGTGGGAGCCTCTCTCACCTCCACGGCAGCGCTAAGGATATCCCCTGAGGGCTCCCAGACTGTGAGAGGGTGCAGTCCGGGCTGAGGGACCCCCCCCTCCAAGTGCACAAATTTCGTGCACCAGGCCTCTAGTATGCATATAAATTCTTTGGTTAATCTCTCCCCACCCCACTACCCAACCCTGCCTTCCCTGTCTGTAGCAATCTGTTGACATTACAGTCAGGGTTAAAAGTTTGTGAACTGAGTCAACCTCACCCATACAAGCTGGCTGTCAGTTGGGTCATACAGGAATTGGAGTGAGGGTTACTCACCAGGCTCCTGGAGTTATCCATGAGCTTTTGTGTCTCAGTTCCCTTCCTCTATTAAATAAGAAGGCCTATCTTTCCTCCTGAATCATTTTTTATGTTTAAGATGAAATTGTTAAGATATAGAAAGCACTTTTATTTTTTTATTTTTATTTTTTTAATTTCTTTATTGATTAAGGTGTCACATATTTGTCCTCATCCCCCCATTCCCATCCCACCCCTCTCCCCACGCATGCCCCAATCCCCTGTTGAACTTAACCGTTGGATAGGCTTATATGCATGCATACAGGTCCTTTGGTTGAACTCTCCCCCTCCCCCCACCCTCCCCCTACCCTCCCCTATCCTCCCTCTGAGGCCCGATAGTCCGATCGATGCCTCCTTGCTTCTGGTTCTGTTCTTGTTCCTCAGTCTATGTTGTTCATCATTTCCCCTAGTTGAGCGAGATCATATGTCACTAGATATATACTAATAAGAACTGAATGTGAGACGAGCAATAATAGTTATGCTGACAGGCAAATGAATCAATCTGTAGCGAGCTTCCCCCTGGACCAACAGTTCTTTTGAGACCCAATTTTGATGTCTAGTAGTTCCTTATGTGTACATGTCAGCACTGACCCCTCAGCTCTGGATGGTGGACAAATGGTGGTAATGGAGGTCCGACTCCCTCTGGTTTGGTCTCGGCCGAACCCAGGGGCACGGCGTCACCTGGACTAAGGGGCACGTGGCCTCACCCATACCCAAGGGGCGCGTGGTCTCACCCGGGCCTGGGACCCAGCCTCACCCGGATGGATCCAGGGGCGCACGGCCTCACCCGGACCCAGATTCTGGCTTCACCCGTACCCAGGGACGCTTGGCCTCTCCCAGACCCAGGGGCACGTGGCCTCACCCGGGCTTAGTTGCACAAGGCCTCACCTGGATCCAGGGACACATGGTCTCTCCCGGACCCAGGGACGCTTGGCCTCTCCCAGACCCAGGGACACTTGGGCTCACCCGGGCCTAGGTGCACGAGGCCTCATCCGGATCCAGGGACGCATGGTCTCACCCGGACCCAGGGACGCTTGGCCTCTCCCAGACCCAGGGGCACGTGGCCTCACCCGGGCCTAGGTGCACGAGGCCTCACCCAGATCCAGGGACACATGGTCTCACCCAGACCCAGGAACGTTTGGCCACTCCCAGTCCCAGGGCCACTTGGGCTCACCCGGGCCTAGGTGCACGAGGCCTCACCCGGATCCAGGGACACATGGTCTCACCCGGACCCAGGGACGCTTGGCCTCTCCCAGACCCAGGGGCACGTGGCCTCACCCGGGCCTAGGTGCACGAGGCCTCATCCGGATCCAGGGACGCATGGTCTCACCCGGACCCAAGGACGCTTGGCCTCTCCCAGACCCAGGGCCACTTGGGCTCACCCGGGCCTAGGTGCACGAGGCCTCACCCGGATCCTGGGACACATGGTCTCACCCGGACCCAGGGACGCTTGGCCTCTCCCAGACCCAGGGCCACTTGGGCTCACCCGGGCCTAGGTGCACGAGGCCTCACCCGGATCCAGGGACACATGGTCTCACCCGGACCCAGGGACGCTTGGCCTCTCCCAGACCCAGGGCCACTTGGGCTCACCCGGGCCTAGGTGCACGAGGCCTCACCCGGATCCTGGGACACATGGTCTCACCCGGACCCAGGGACGCTTGGCCTCTCCCAGACCCAGGGCCACTTGGGCTCACCCGGGCCTAGGTGCACGAGGCCTCATCCGGATCCAGGGACGCATGGTCTCACCCGGACCCAGGGACGCTTGGCCTCTCCCAGACCCAGGGCCACTTGGGCTCACCCGGGCCTAGGTGCACGCGGCCTCATCCGGATCCAGGGACACATGGTCTCGCTTGGACCCAGGGGTGTGTGGGCTCTCCCAGACCCAGGGGCGCTTGGTCTCTCCCGGGCACGTGATCCAGCGTCATCCGGGTCCAGGGGCACATGGCCTCACCCGGACCCGGAGTCCGGCCTCACCTGGACCCAGGGGCATGTGGCCTCACCTAGACCCAGGGACGTGAGGCCTCACTTATACCCAGAGGCGTGTGACCACACCCGAGCCCAGAGGCGCGCAACCCCGCCCGCACCCGGGTCTCAGCAGGGCCCCGTCTTCCCGATCCCAATTCCTGCCGGTCAATCCCCGCTCAACAATTCCCCTGGCCATCCTTCCAGAGCTCCAGTATGGCTGCTGCAGAACTCGTCGGGCGGCGGCTCGGCGAAGCTCCGGTGTACCCGGTGCATGGCGGTGGGCCGGTCTGGCGTCGCTGCGTCGGCCCTTGGGTCTGCATCGGTGGCCGGTCGCCGAGCATGCGCACCTGGCCGCTTCCGGGGCATTGAGATTCTTGACGGACTCGGAGGTCAGCAAGCGCGGAGTCTCCCACCCCATGTCTCATAGGGGCTCGTCTGTCCGTGCTTGGCTGCCAGTGGAGCCGTCCCCTCAGCCGGAGACCGCCGGGGGAACTGCGCCGAGCACGTTCCAAGCCGCTGTTGTATCGCCTGAGCCATAGTTCTTTTGTGTCGCTTGAGTCGTAGTTCTTAAAGTGTGGTCTTTGGGTCACCAGCATCAGCATCATCCCGCATACCCCTCTTTTATTCTAGTTGTAGAGCATCCACTCAGCCAGCCCTATGGTGGTCTTGGATGGTGTCTGCTCTGCTCTCTTGTCGTAGTCTCAAAGTTGTTGTGGTAGGCAACAATCAGGCTTCCGCCCTATGCCTCCATCTTGGTCCTCCTTTGTATAGTTAAGTCTTAATTGTTGTTGGTGTCACCGGGGGGGCTCTCTTTGTCTATAAAGGAAGAGTTGCTGTGCAGGAGACACGTTTATGGACCGGGTCTTGGTGCAGCAAAGCTTTGGCGCTCACTGAATATTCCCGTTGAATGTGTCCCTTATGCACGTGGTTGAAATCTGGTGTCATCTCCCACAGACCACTAGATGCCCTCGTTTCTGGGTCTCCAATGGGGTGTAGATCAGCTACTGCCTTAGGCACTCAGCAAGGATTACAGCAAAAACTGTAGTTTCTTCCTCCTGTCTGAGTGGCCCTGGAGCAGTCCAACTAGAACAGCAGTTCATCTGGTCCGCTGCCAGAGGGCGGGCCACCCACATGCATAAGCCGTTGCTTGGGGCGCAGGTGTGCCTGCAAGACTTGCGGGGCAGGTCTTCAAAACGTGCGGGGCGGGTCCCAGGGCGGGGCGGGGTCTCAGGGCGCCAACAGGCCATGGTGCGGCGAGCCGCGATGGCTGTGAGTCTGGTCCTTCTGCCTTCCACGTATCTAAGTCCCCTCGTTCCGCACTCCAGCGCAGCAAACACTGATTGCTGGGCGCACCTCCGCAAGAGTCCCGCCTCTCCCCGCAGGCATCTGGGTCTCCCGGGGTTCGCCAGAAGATGGATTTCAGGGTGATGGAGAGCTAATCTCCCCTAGGTTTGGAACAAAAGCCCCTTTCCCCCGCCACCAGCCAGACCCACGCGCCTCCACACCTCATCCCCTCCGATTTCGCTGGGTGCGAGGCAACAGAACAGCCTTTAACCTCCGCCGCCATCTTTTTCAAACTTCCCAATTTGTACTTCTTAATCCCTTCATTTCAGTCAACTCTACTGAAGTCTAGCGCCGCCGGGAGGTGCACGGAAAGGGCGCCCGGGCCTCCTTCCGGTGCGCGGTGCGCGCGTCCCGCGGAACCAGGCGCGCGAGGGCCGCGCGGCTGGGACAGGCGCTGGGCGGCCGCCGAGCTCCAGGCACCGCCATCGCCGCGTTCCGGACGTCGCCGCCGCGGCGTCCCCCCAATTTTTACTTCATAATCCCTTGAATTCAGTCAACTCTACTGAAGTCTAGCGCCGCCGGGAGGTGCACGGAGAGGGCGCCCGGGCCTCCGTCCGGTGTGCGGGGCGCGCGGTCCACGGCACCAGGCGCGCGCGGGCTGCGCGGCGGGGACGGGTGCTGGGAGGCCGCCGGGCTCCGGGCGCCGCCACTGCGGCGGCGTCCCCAGCGTCCCGGGCCGGGCGGCCTGCGGGGGCGGCGGAGTTGCGAAAGTGAGTGAGTTTCCCAGGGTTTCGCCCGGAATGGGGTTCAGTGCAATCGGAGCCGGTGCTCAGCGCACTCCGGAGCCTTTATCTCCTTCCTGCCAGTGAACTCCGGCCAGGTCATCAGCCGCCCCTTCCTCTCCGGTTCCATCCTCCCCGCAGACGCGTGTGCTCGTGTCTCCGCCCGTTTCTCCATACCTCAGGCTTTTACGGCTTCCCCGACTGTCCCCGTGGCCTTCTCCTTCCCCCCAGCTGTGGGCATTTCAGTCCACCAACTTTCCTGTGGTTCTGGACGATGTCCGTTCTGACCTCTAGTTGTATTTTTGAAATTGTTGTGCCCGGCTGCAGGTTAGGTGTTTAACCTATGCCGCCATCTTGGTTCTTTTCGAGATAAGCAGTAGAAAGCACTTTTAAAGCATGAATACCTTTAATACACAAGAAATGCATTGTTCCAAAATTACTCAAAACAACCTGAGCAGAAGGTAAATGACAGAGGGCAGGTAATCCCCTGCACAGGCTGTTCCAGTTTTTCTTGAGGCTGTATGGAAGGTGGAATATAGAAAAAGGAGCAGGTGACTCTGCTCTGGACTTTATGCAGCCAGCTGGACTGAAAGGACTGGAAGGACTAGAGTTTGGGGGCTTCAGTGGTCTTGCCTAACACATCCAGAGTCACTTCCATGTAGGAAACTCAGTGGAAGCCTGACTGGCTAGAATTGCAACCTCACTTTTCAGACCCAAATGTTTCCTATTGTCAAAAGGAGCTAGAGAAGTTGACTGGGTTTTGTCAAGATGGTGTACTCAAATGCGGTACTCAAACGCTCACATGAACACATCAAAATTACAAATAAACTACAGAACAACTATCATTTAGAACCACCTAAAATCCAGCTGAACAGAAGTCCTACAACTAAGGATATAAAGAAGCCACATTGAGACTGATAGGAGGGGCAGAGACTCAGAAGGGGCTGGTCCCATAACCACATGTGACAGATAAAAATCAGGAGGGATATCTTAGCTACAGAGGATCCCCTTGAGGAGCAAGGAGTTCCAGTCCCACACCAGGACCCCTAGCCCAGTGTTCCAGTGCCAGGAAGAGATGTCCCCATAACTTTTGGCTTAAAAACCAGCTGGGATTGTGGCTATGAGGCAGAAGGCTTCTGGAGTCCCAGGCATTCCTCTAAAGAGCTCATCTATGTACTTACTTGGACTCACTCTCTCTAAGCTCCATTGCTGGGGCAGCAGCTTGAAAGGAATGATAGACATACAGGAAGGAAGTGAAGTGTCTGGCATCAGGGTGAGAGCTGGAGGGGCAGCATTCTCCCAGAGAGAAGTGATGACAGAGGCCATTGTTTCTTTTCTGAGCCCTTCCCCCACAGAGCCCAAAGGCAGGTGCCATATCTGAGACTCCTTCAACCTGGCTCACACTGTTTGCCCCATACTGGTGATTCCCTGAGGCCTTGTCCCACCCAATTTGTGGGTCCACCCAAACTCCATTGACTTTTCCATAGGAATGGCCTGTCTTGGCTCATCCTTCAAACTTTCCTAAAATCTCTCAAACAAGCAGCATCTGGCCTCAGTGTGCCCATACCTCTTGCTAAGTGGCCCCAGGCCTGGCACTAGCAGCTTGGCCTCTCCTTGGCATCTCTAAACCCAGCACAAGGAGCAGCCATATGCAGATTGCTTTGTAGCTCATGCTGGTTGGCCCTTGGCAAGGCACAGGCAGCCAGCTAAACTTGGCCTATACTTCCTAGGAGATCTCTGAGCCAGTGCACCTGATAGACAGCTAACAGACCACATTGAAGCACACCAAACCTACTCCACAAGGGACACATTCAAGAAGCAGACTCAGCGGGTACCAGAGCCCTGATGAAGTAAGACCTACACTGTGGGGTGGGCCCCTGTAGAGCTATCCTACATTGTGGTCAAAGCCAGTTCATGTAGCCATTGGCTTGGGGGTAAATCACTCCCGTTGAGGTGCCAACAGCAATCAAGATTCAAGGTGCACCTGGAGTTCAAGCTCAGGTGATATGCAGGCTGTGCCACTGGACCCTACAGGGCACCTACTACATTAGGTGACTCTACCAAACATGGGAGACATATCAGCTCTAATACATAGAAACAAACTCAAGGAGGCAGCCAAAATGAGGAGACAAAGAGACACGTCCCCAGTGAAACTTCAGAAAAAGAACTAAACAAAACGGAGAAAAGCAACCTATAAGATGCAAAGTTCAAAACACTAGTTATAAGGATGCTCAATGAACTTAGGGGAAGAGTTAATGAACTTGGTGAGAATTTCAACAAAGAGACATAAAAATGGAGATAGAAAACATAAAAAAGAGCTAGTCAGAAAGAAAGAATGCAAAAACTGAAATTAATAATATATTATAGGGAATCAACAGTGGAGTAGATGAAGCAGAGGATCAAATTAGAGATTTCAAAAATAAGGAAGCAGAAAACACCCAATCAGAACAGGAAAAAGAAAAAAGAATTTTAAAAAATGAGGATAGTACAAGAAGCCTCTGTCTGGGACAACTTCAAGAGTACCAACATTCCTATAATGTGTATGCCAGAAGGAGAAGAGAGTGAGAAATTAAAAACCTGTGTGGCCTGGCCGATGTGCAGGAGGTCATGGTCTGACTCCAGTCAGGGTACATGCCTGGGTTTTGGGCTCAATCACCAGTAGGGGGCATGCAGGAGGCAGCTGATTAATGATTCTCTCTCATCATTAATGTTTCTATCTCTCCCTCTCCCTTCCTCTTTCTGAAATCAATGAAAGTCTAAAAAGAAAGAAAAGAAAGAAAGAAAGAAAGAAAGAAAGAAAGAAAGAAGGAAGGAAGGAAGGAAGGAAGGAAGGAAGGAAGGAAGGAAGGAAGGAAGGAAGGAAGGAAGGAAGGAAGGAAGGAAGGAAGGAAGGAAGGAAGGAAGGAAGGAAAGAAAGAAAGAAAGAAAGAAAGAAAGAAAGAAAGAAAGAAAGAAAGAAAGAAAGAAGGAAAGAAAGAAGAAAGAAAACATATGTGAAATAATAATGATGGAAACTTTCCTAACCTGGTAAAGGAAATAGACACACAAGTATAGGAAGTGCAGAGAGTTCCAAAAAAGATGAACCCAAAGAGGCCCTCACCGGGACACATCATAATTAAAATGCCAAAGGTTAAAGACAAAGAGAAATCTTAAAAGCAGCAAGAGAAAAGCAGTTATCTACAAGGGTGCTCCCATAAGATTGTCAGCTGATTTCTCAGAGAAACTTTGCAGGCCAGAAGGGATTGGCAAGAAATGTTCAAAGTGATGAAAAGCAAGGACCTACAACCAAAATTATTCTACCTAGCAAAGCTATCATTTAGAATAAAAGGACAGATAGAGATTTCCAGAAAAGAAGAAGAAGAAGAAGAAGAAGAAGAAGAAGAAGAAGAAGAAGAAGAAGAAGAAGAAGAAGAAGAAGAAGAAGAAGAAGAAGAAGAAGAAGAAAGAAAAAGAAGAAGAAGAAGAAAAAGAGGAGGAGGAGGAGGAGGAGGAGGAGGAGGAGGAGGAGGAGGAGGAGGAGAAGAAGAAGAAGAAGAAGAAGAAGAAGAAGAAGAAGAAGAAGAAGAAGAAGAAGAAGAAGAAGAAGAAGAAGAAGAAGAAGAAAAGGAAGAGGAAGAGGAAGAGGAAGGAGAAGGAGGAGAAGGAGAAGGAGAAGGAGAAGGAGAAGGAGAAGGAGAAGGAGAAGGAGAAGGAGAAGGAGAAGGAGAAGGAGAAGGAGAAGGAGAAGGAGAAGGAGAAGGAGAAGGAGAAGGAGAAGGAGAATACAATGGCAATAAATACATGTCTATCAACAATTGAATCTAAAAAAACAAAATAAAGAAGCAGAACAGAAACAGAGTCATAGATACAGAGAATAGTTTTATGGTTGTCAGATGGGAAGGGGGTTGAGGGGATGTTGAAAAAGGTGAAGGGATTAAGAAATACAAATTGGTAGTACAGAATAGTTATGGGGATGTAAAATATAGCATAGGGACTATAGTCAATATCATAATAACTATGTATGGTGTGAGATGGGTACAAGATTTATTGGAAGATCACTTAGTAAATTATATAATGTCTAATCACTGCATTGTTCACCTGAAATTAATATAACATTGTATGCCCATTGTAATTGAAAAATAAAAAATAAATATTTAAGTAAAAGGGAAAAAAATAAAGAATTTGACTTGCATTTAGAATGATTCTCTGGGGAGGAAAATGCCTGAGCCTTTGACTATACTGCCTATCATTTCAGAAGACGAAGCCCATCAACTTAGTATCAAACACTATATATAGTGTTTTGTTCCTATATATACATACCTTTTCAATTAATGGAAGCACTTTATAGCTTCTCTTTGGCATATCTGAATTGCCAATTGCCAGCATCCTTACTCTTGTGCTTGGGGCCATTATTAAGTAAAATAAGTAGACTTGAATACAAGCACTGCGATATGGCGGTGGTCAATCTAATAACCCAGAGAGCTATTAAGTGACTAACAGGCGGGGAGAGTCTATAGTGTAGAGATGTTGGACATACAGGAGATTTACGTCACAGGCAGGATGAAATAGGACAGCAAGATTTAAAACAGGAATTGTTTATTTCTGGAATTTTCTATTTAATATTGTTAAAACTGTGGGTGACCACGGGTAACTGAAACCACAGAAAATGAAACCATGGGTAAGGGAGCCTACAGTATTAGCAACATAACGCAGGCAGAGGTTTGCTCTCTTGAGATGATGTCATGAGAAGAACATGTCCAGAGAAGCTCAACAATCCCAAGAAAATGAGAAACACCTGGAACATACTTGAACTTCTGAGATGAAGAGTGAAATCATCACAGGTTCCCCAGTTAGCCAGCCGTTTGAAGCCAGCTGGCCCCAACTGACCAGCAGACAAGTGATCCAGAATAAAAGTTTATTTTTTTATGCCACCATGTTTGGGGATGGATGGCTTGTTATGCAGCCATTTGTAGCAATAGATGACCGATATTAGTCCCCAATGGAAAGTAGAACAGATTATAAATTACAAGTGGGAGCCAGATATTTGGTGTGTAATACAGGATTTTTTTACAACTGCAAAATTTGGAAATTGTATTTTAGCAATGTGACTTGATTGATTCTCATTGACATTCAGTTGGCATCCCAGGTTCCCTCAATGACTGAAACACTAAATGTAAATTGGATAAAGAAAGCCTAGATATTTAACCTTTTCCCCTATTTTTACTACAGAAATGTTCAAACCCAAAAGAAAGCAGATTAAAACCAGCTTTAACAATTATCAGCATTTTACAAAATGCATTGCTCCTAGCCTAGACACTGTTTCTTTGAAAATTAGACCTTTTAAATTACAGATCTGCTAGAAGATATCTTTTTTTTAGTTCTTAGCATCAAAGTAGAGATATTCTCTAGCAGGGGTTCCTAAATTTGAGTTCAAGGGGTCCATGTATCTTCAGATATGTATGCAAAAGTTTGTGTATGTAAATTTTCTGTGGAGGAGGTCCATGGTTTCCACCAAATTCAGAAGATAAGTTCTACATAACTTCAAACAAAAAGCATCAGCCATTCCTGCCTATTCTCCCCATGCCAGACAACGGCATCTCGCAGCACCCTTTGCAGAAAGCACATCCATATGAGGGGTCAGATCAGCTCAGCTCAGGGAGAACCACAAATTCTCCGGATGGCAGATCATTGGCTTGCTTATGGAGGCAAAGAAATAAGACAAAGTGTCAGCTTTAATTTTACCAGTACTAGAAGTCACAATCCTACCTAATAAAATAGTAATATGCAAATTGACCGCACCTTCGCTACGCCCAAGTCACGCCCACCAGCCAACGCCGTGCCCATCAGCCAATCAGGGCGAGTATGCAAATCACTCAACAAAGATGGCAGTTAATTTGCATATGCTGAGGGAGGGAGGAGTGAGGACTGAAGACAACTTAGAACAGTGATGGGCAACCTTTTGAGCTTGGTGTGTCAAACTTCGCCAAAAAACTGAGCATAACTCGGGTAGTGTGTCACTTTGAGGAAAAAACATTATTTCGCAAATGTTTCATCCTCAGGAGCAGCAAATGATTCATCCTCGGCATGCGGCCACCTCAGCGGCCGCGTGTCATCAGAAATGACTACACGTGTCAGTGCTGACATGCATGTCATAGGTTCGCCATCACTGACTTAGAAGGAAGAGGGAGGAAAAGCGGAAAGCAAGGTGGCTGCCAGAGGGAAAGCCCGGGCAGGGCGGAGTGGGGCGGAGCGGGGCAGGCGGCAGCGGCGCGTGGGTGCAGGCACGGCGGCCACAAAGGTGGCGGCAGCGCATGCGGCCGCAGTGGCTGCTTGCAGGATTCTTCCTGCAAATGGGCTACTAGTCTTCAATAATAATAAAAACGTAATATGCAATCGACCAAACCACCGAACAGCAGAAGGTTGTCTGGACAACCTTCCAGATGACCACACTATGACACCCACTGGTGCCAGGCCAGCCAAGCCGGGTGCAATGTGATTGGTCGGGCCTGGCCATCACCCCATGATCGTCCTGCAGAGGGAGGCCCAGGTGGGCTGCGGTGGGTGTGCGGGGCCTCTCTCTTTGGGGCATCAATGGCGGAGCCCTGCAATCCATCTCCCCAAAGAGGGAGGCCCAGGCTACCAGGCCGGCAGCACTGCAGCAGGTAGCCTGGGCCTCCCTCTGCGGGGGGCGATCCATCGCAGAGCCCCAGCCGGGTGGGCAGGGCCTACCTCTTTGGGGCAATTGATCACGGGGCTCCTGGACTGTGAGAGGGCTGAGGGACCCCCCTCTCCCCCCAGTGCAGGAATTTCATGCACTGAGCCTCTAATCCTTTAAATAATCAGGAAGAACAACTCTGTCTTTCAGTGAACATGTCTTGGGTGGCTTAAGGGCTCAATTTCTAGACCTTGGTGGTCTAACACGTTGGATGCCCTGCCAGCCCACCGCATCAGCAGACAATCAGTACCTCAGGGTGGGTAGACTGAGTCTAGTGCAGTGATTCTTACATTATTGAGAATATATGCATCGTCTGGAAGACTTTAAAATCCCTATTTCTGGGTCCATTTCCAGACCTACTGAATTGGAGTCTCTGGGAAATCTGCATTTTTTAACAAGGTCCACAGACCACATGCCAAGAAGTACTAGCTGAGGGTTGCCCAGGTCAGGAGCAATCATCTGAATCTTAAAGTAAGTCTTCCTTTCTTGAATTTATATTTCCTTTTAGTCTGAAAATGAGGCAGATTTTTTTTTTTAATGCACCTTTAAATTCTCTACCAGCCTAGAAATCTGTGATTCCTAAGATTTCCAATTTCCTTTAGGGCCTGTGTACCTCTACTAATTTGTACGACTCCTATTCCACTGTGCTGGTTTGAAAGGTTTTGGGGGAATTCTCATCAATCCAAACTGGGGGGAGCCAACCAAAGTCAGTCTCCACCCCCCCTCCCACACACCCCCACCCCCCGCCCGCCAAAGTTACTCAAACTACACAGGTGGCAGTGGCAGGCGGGGAACATAGAGTCAAGCAAAGTCAAACTTGAATTTTGAAACCAGGTCTTCCCAGGAGAAAGTCACATAAGCAATGGGAGTTCCAGAAGTTCCCTTCAAGTACAAAAGGGAACAAGAATGTGATGAGAAGTACAGAGCTAAAGGACAGTAAATACAGCTCCCCTCCCCACTCCGTGTTCAACATCAAGGCCACTGGTACAATGTGGGTTTCATTAATGGCTCAGAGACAGTATTTCACAGTTATAAGTACAAGATGTTATTGAAAAACCCATATTGTGGCTTTTTAAAGTCTGCCCTTTTCCCTCCCCCAGGGTTTTCTAAAAAACTTTTAAGGTGGTTCCACCCCAGTGGTCAAATTTCTAAGGGTTTGGGGCAAACCTCACCGGAGCCAGTGAAACCCAAAACGGTTTGGTAGAAGGATGATGCTATTTCCTCTGCCTCTCAGGGGGAGAAGGGGAAAAGCTGTGAACCCTTTAAGTACATAAGCAGGATCGTGTGGGTGGCCCCAGAGAGGGACACCTGTTTTGCTACTAAAGGCGAGATTACAAACACAATTTTTCCATAATACTATCCTATCTGAAGCTCAGCCAGCACTGCAAAACCAAGGGGATTTCTAGAGAAATTGAGAGCAAGATCTCACAAGGTCTTAAAGGTATAATCTTGGGAAAAAAACCATTGCATTAAGAGAAAAAGTATTATGGACATTATTTTTTGTAGATGCAGACTATTCCATGATATGGCTATACTGGTTATTGGTGGGCATTCAGGTTGTTTATACTTTTTTCTACTATAAACAATGCTGCAATGGATAAATAAGTGTATGTTAATATATATTACATATATTTCTGGAGGATGGATTTCACAATTAATGTTGAAGGATTAAGAATATTTAACCAGCGTGAACATTGAACATTTAATAAATATTGCCATACAGGTTGGGGCTAAAGTAGGTTTACAGTTGTTCATATGGAAAATACTACAATAATTAATATATAATAATACAAGAATAAACAGTTTCACATTCTCACAATTGTAAACACACTTTTTAAAAATTTCCCCCCAAATGATACTAACAAGTCTTATTCCCATCAGAAGTCGGGAAAAGTATCTGCTTTCTCACACAGCACCGTTGCTTCCTTTTCCCCCATTCCGATGGGCATAAAATGATCTTATTATTTTTATTTGCTTTCCTGTGAGTTAGGTTGAGCATATTTGTATATGTTTATTGGTCACATAAACATTTTCTCTTCTGTGCATGCTTGTTCTTTTTCTTATGAATTTGTAGAAGCTGAATAACATTAACACTTGGTCTTTCACATATGTTAATTATGTTTTTCCCCAGACTTGTTTGTCTTTTAACTTTGTTCCTAATCTTGTCCTTAGACATAGAGATTTTAAATTTTAAGTAATCAACTCTTTATAGATTCTGTTTCCTGAAGGCTTAACTGACCCAAGGTTGTAAAATATATACCTTAAATTTTCTCCTAAAATATTTATAGCTAAAAAGAACAAGAATTTTGAATCATACATCTTAAATTTATTTTTGTGTATATTAAGTGAGGTTCAGGTCTCAGTTTAGATTCTTCTGATATACAAAGCCAATCATGACAATGCCATGTAGAAAACGTCACCTTATCTTCTGGTGAATTGAAATGCCATGTGGTCATATATTACATCCCCATGAGTAAACTCTTTTTTTTAAATTCCTGTGATTGTGCTATACTCTTTTATTTACAATACATTCACAGTAAATTTTAATATTCTCTATTTTTTCTTTAAAAATTTAGGCAATTCTTACACATCTTGTTTTATACAAAAACTTTACAATATTTTGTCTAGGAAAAAACTACTCACTGGAATTCTGATTGGATTATTGCATCTTATGTAATTAAACTTTTGCATCCAGAAACATGGTAGGTCTTTCCATTTACTCAACTCTTGTCTATATTCCTATAATCCCATTTTGTTTCCAATCCACAATTGGAACTGTGTTGCTAATATGAATGAAATTTTGCCATGCAGGCAATCTTCATTACTCTCAATGACATCTACTTGCTAAAATGTGTTTGTAATTCACAGAACTTTTACGTCATTCACGGACATGTGCAATGTGACAAAGATTTGAGTCACCTGATGTTCAAATTATCAGCTGAGGTTGAATAAGGAGATGCTCTGCCTTTTTGTTTCAGCTTTTCTCCTGTAAACATGGTATATTTAGTGCCATGTTGTTCACATTTTTGTGCTTTTTGTTGGTGATTTCACTCTTGCAAATGGTGCTCAAGCATAGTGCTGAAGTGCTGCCCACTGTGCCTAGGTGTAAAAAGACTGTAATGCCTGCAGGAGAAAATCTGTGTATTAGAAACGCTTTATTTAGGCATGAGATATAGGCAGGAGTTAGCTGTTAGTTCCGTCTTAGTGAATCAACAATATATATTAAACAAGGTGTCTCTAAACAGAAACACACATAAAACGAGGTTATGTATTGATTGAGTGATGAAAATATTATGACCAGAGGCTTACAGTAACCTAAACCACGTATTTATTCCCCCTAGGAGCAATGTTTCAGTATTTACTAATTTATTGTTTGTGGGAACTTTATAAAATATAATTACTGCAAATAACAAGAACTGCTATATAACTTTATCTGCTACCTTTATATCAGATTTTAATATTATGCTAAATTTATAAAATTAATTCATAAAATTTTTATTCTTTAATATGATCTGGAACAGTTTAAATACACAAATTCCTTTTTCTGGGCCAATCTGTACTCAAGGCTGAACATGCACTCTATCCTATTCTCCAACCCAATTACATCCCATCACCTTGTCAGAGGTTCTTCAACATTAAGATTGTTCAATAATGTGTTTGCATTAATCTTTTACTATTTATATAGTAAAATTTCAATATATAAAATTACTTCAAATTTGCATATAAACCCCCTCCCGTTATGAATTTTCTCCTGAGAAATTAAAATCTAAATATTAAATCCCCAAAAGATCAAAATCCAAATATTATTAAGTTGTAGTCTAAAAGAGATGATTTCCAAAAGCTCTTGCTCTTTTGAGTTAAATATCCAAAGAAACTGAAGTTTAATGTTCCTCCTTCATCCTAAATGTATGATTTTGCTCAGCATCACTAGATGATTCCATGCTTGGGAAGGGTGAGTGTTGCTAAGTGCTGCAGACTGGGCTAACTGCTGGAAGGGTGTAGTTAATTCCAGACCACAGAAGTTGCATTAGCCTCTCATATATGCTGCCATTTAAAAGTCCAGCATTGGTAAAGCAGGACACCATTGACTGGGGGGGGGGGGGGGAGGGGGGGGGAGGGGGGAGGTTCTTGATTAAAAATTTGGTCTATATGGAGCAACAAAAATTTTCATAGAACGCAAAAATAGTATTGTAATATATTTTTTTAAATTTCAACATAAGTACAATTTACAAATATAATAAATAAAAAATTATGTATTTTATTCTTTGGCATATTTCTCATTTGAGTGAATTTTTTTAGTAGATTGCTGTCATTGTTTAAAAGGTCATGAATTTGCCATAACATAAGTCGTAAGTGTCGCTTTCAAGGCCAGCGCTAGACGTTTTGCCACCACTATAAAATATAAATAATACGAGTACTGTCTGCTAAATTCAAGAAAATTTATGTATTTATGAAATAAATAAATAAATTACTTACCTAAATTATCTGAATAGCTGATTTGTAATGACATCACTTGTTTAACTAGCTTACTAGCACGCAGTACAATGTGTATCGTCTGAGAAACAGTTACAAAATGTTTTCGTCGTTGCCAATCTTAAAAAATGCCATTGTTCATTAAGTCCAAACAATGGTGGTCGAATTCTAACAACTGATCAACAATGCGAACTTTGATAAGCAGTTCTTGATAATCAGTTCTCAACAATTATTTGTTATTATTAAAGTTTAACATTATAAAATTAACAAAAATAATATAAAACTCATACCCTGGCTAAATAGCCACATGGCTGCTGAAAACTGTATATTCCCTTCCCATTCTCCCACCGTTCCCTAGCTTGTCATGCATTCTTTCCAAAAATCAGGACTTTTTTAAAACGCCATGGGATGCGGGACAAATAGTTAAAAATCGGGACTGTCCCGCCAAAAGCAGGACGTCTGGTCACCTGAATATATATATATATATATATATATATATATATATATATATATATACTAGAGGCCCAGTGCATGATTGAATCATGCACGTTTGCGGGGGAGCTGGGTGCCTATTCACTGGTGCACCAGGCCTCGGCACGGCGGAGGCTTCTGAAAGGCCTGGTGCCTGAGCGGACAGGCACCCAGCTCTCCCGGTTTTGATGGTCCACAGCGGGACGTGAGCTCGCTGCCCCAGAGACCCCTTCTGTGCCGCAGCACAGCCATGGCGCAGACACTGAGCTCAAGCCGCCATGCTTGAGCCGCTGCTGGCGATGCAAGCTCAGTGTCCCGCCGGCCCAATCAGCCACCCCGGCCACCCCGAGTCCCGCCCCCCCACGCCTCCTGGCCAATCACAGGCATAGCGAAGGTACAATTTGCAAATTTATCTATTATTTTTCTTCCTTTGTCTTTTATCTCTTATCTTTTTCTCTCTCTTTAATATCATTTGTGCTCTCTTTTCTCTCCCCTAAGTCTCTTTTCTCAGGTGGTCACTTATATCGAGGTTAAAAATCTCAATAGGCTGATAACCATGCAAGAAATTGAAGCAGTTATCAAAAAGCTTCCAGCAAACAAAAGCCTGGGGCCAGTGGCTTCAAAGGGGAGTTTTACCAAACATTCAAAGAAGAACTAAAACCTATCCTCCTCAGACTATTCCAGAAAATTCAAGAGGAAGGAACACTTCCAAGCTCCTTCTATAAAGCCAGCATCACCCTAATACCAAAACCAGATAAAGACAACACAATGAAAGAGAATTACAGGCCAATATTCCTCATGAACATAGATGCCAAAATCCTCAACAAAATTCTAGCAAATCGGATCCAGCAGTACATCAGAAAGATCATACACCATGACCAAGTAGGATTTATCCCAGGAATGCAAGTATGGTACAATATCCGCAAATCAATAAACATGATACATCACATAAACAATTTGAGAGATAAAAATCACATAGTCATATCAATTGATGCAGAAAAAGCATTTGACAAAATCCAACACCCTTTCTTGATAAAAACTCTCAGCAAAGTGGGAATAGAAGAATCATACCTCAACATAATAAAAGCCATATATGACAAACCCACAGCCAACATCATACTCAATGGGCAAAAACTAAAACCATTTCCTCTAACAACAGGAATAAGACAGGAATGCCCACTCTCACCACTCCTGTTCGACATAGTACTGGAAGTACTAGCCATTGCGATCAGACAAGAAGAAGAAATAAAAGGCAGATGACATGATACTGTACATAGAAAACCCTAAAGACTTCATCAAAAAATTATTAGACTTAATAAATGAATTCGGCAATGTAGCAGGATACAAAATGAATGCCAAGAAATCTATGGCATTTCTATACACCAATAGTGAACTTACAGAAAGAGAGACTAAAAAAGCAATCCCATTTACCATCGCACCAAAATAAATAAATAAATAAGATACCTAGGAATAAACTTAACTCAGGAGGTAAAAGACCTGTACGCAGAAAACTACAGGACACTGAAAAAAGAGATAGAGGAAGACATAAACAGATGGAAGAACATACCATGTTCATGGATTGGTAGAATCAACATCATCAAAATGTCCATATTACCCAAAGCAATCTATAAATTCAATGTACTTCCCATTAAAATACCAATGGCATATTTCACAGATCTAGAACAAACTTTCCAAAACTTTATCTGGAATAAAAAAAGACCCTGAATAGCTGCAGCAATCCTGAGAAAGAAGAACTAAGTAGGTGGGATCTTAATACCAGATATCAAGCTGTATTACAAAGCCACTGTTCTCAAAACTGCCTGGTACTGGCAAAAGAACAGACATATAGATCAATGGAATAGAATAGAGAACCCAGAAATTGACCTAAACCACTATGCTCAATTAATACTTGACAAAGGAGGCATGGACATACACTGGAGTCAAGACAGTCTCTTCAATAAGTGGTTTTGGGAAAATTGGACAGATACATGCAAAAAAATGAAACTAGACCACCAACTTACACCATACACAAAAATAAACTCAAAATGGATAAAGGACTTAAACATACGATGGGAAACCATAAAAATACTAGAGGAATCCACAGGCAGTGAAATCTCAGACATATGCTAAAGCAATTTCTTCACTGATACTGCTCCTAGGGCAATGGAAACTAAAGAGAAAATAAACAAATGGGACTACATCAAAATAAAAAGCTTTTGCACAGCAAAGGAAACCATCAACAAACCAACAAGAAAGCCCACTGCATGGGAGATATCAACGATATCTGAGAGGTAATTATATCAGATGATATCAATGATAAGGGTTTAATTTCCAACATTTACAGGGAACTCTTACAACTTAATAAAAGGAAGTTAAACAACCCAATCAAAAAATGGGCAACTGACCTAAATAGATACTTTTCAAAAGACAGAAGGAACACCAAGAGACATATGAAAACCTGCTCAAATTCACTAATCATCTGAGAGATGCAAATCAAAACGATAATGCAGTACCATCTCACACCTGTCAGAATGGCTATCATCAACAAATCAAGAAACGACAAGTGCTGGTGAGGATGGGGAGAAAAAGGAACCCTCCTGCTCTGCTGGTGGGAATGCAGACTGGTGCAGCCATTGTGGAGAGCAGTATGGAGTTTCCTCAAAGAACTGAAAATGGAACTCCCATTTGACCCAGTGATCCCACTTCTAAGAATATATCCCAAGAAACTAGAAACACAAATCAGAAAGGATATATGCACCCCTATGTTCATAGCAGCACAATTCACCATAGCTAAGATTAGGAAACAGCCTAAGTGCCCATCAGCAGATGAGTGGATTAAAAAACTGTGGTACATCTACACAATGGACTACTACGCTGTGGTAAAAAAGGAGTTCGTACCATTTGCAACAACATGGATGCAGCTGGAGATCATTATGCTAAGTGAAATAAGCCAGGCAGAGAAAGATAAATATCACATGATCTCACTCATTTATGGAATATAATGAACAACATAAACTGATGAACAAAAACAGATCCAGAGACAGAGAAACATTGATCAGAATGTCAAACCCCAGGGAAGGTAGGGGAGGGTGGGGGTAAGGGGGAGGGATCAACCAAAGGACTTATATGCATGCATATAAGCCTAATCAATGGACAGAGACAACAGGGGGGTAAGGGCATGAATGGGGGCTTGGGGGGTAATGGGGGAATAAGGACATATGTGTAATATCATAATCAATAAAGAAATTTAAAAAATAAAGAAATTTAAAAAAATAAAAAGTGTTCCATGTCTGTGGATAAAACCACTATAAGTGCAGTAACCTGCCACTGAGTAATGCCACAAGACAGGCTCTTGAAAAACTTGAGCTTTAAACACCCCACCTAGTCTGTGCTAACATTGACCTAATGAGACTTGCAGAGTTAGAACTGAAAAGTGGGGAGAAGGAAAAGTATCAACTCACTGCAGGGGAAATAAAAGTTAAATAAGGTCAATATACATATATTAAATGCTTAATTTCATTTATAACTTTTTTTTAATTAAAGAAAGGAGATGTCATTGAGGGCCTATATATTTGGCAAAAATTACAAAGATTTTAGAGCACCTAGGGTTATCAAGAGTGTGAGAAAATGGCTATTGTTATATAGTCTTGGTGACTGTAAATTTGTATGGTCTTGTTGAACAGTAAAATTGCATAAAAGAGGTATGTTTATAATAAAGAAAAATTAGAATTGTCTAAATGTCAATTAATAGGAACTAATAATTATGGTATACTCTTATGATAAGAAGAATGAGAAAGATAATATATAATGGCAAGGAAATAGCTGTGATATGTTGTTAGAAAAGGAAATTACACACAATATATGTATAATTACAAACAAAATTACACACAAAATCTGAAATGGGAGCATTGTGTATCTATATTGTGTGTATGCTTCCATTTTAGATTTTAAATTATCTGGTTTATAGACAACTAGATAGATTGATAGATATTTGTGTTCCAAATGGCCACTGAGTTACCTAGAGTAATGAGGACAAGTAAAACTATTCTTTTCCAAATTTGAACCAAGTAAGTGGTGATTTCCAAGCCAGTTTCTTATGATAAAACTAGTGACCTGGTGCATGGATTCATGCACATTGAAAGGAAATAAATTATAAGGTGGCTGGTGGGGTGGGACTGGGCTACATGGGGCCAGACATGCCCTGCAGCCAACCTCCCGCAATCCCTCCCCGGCCAGCTGCACCTGGGGTGGCACCATGGTTCAAAGGGCATCTAAGGAGTGAGTGGAGGTTCCTCTGGCAGGTGGGGTCCCTCAGCCTGGCCTGCAGGGATCAGGCTGAAACCAGCTCTCCGACATGCCCAAAGGGGTCCCAGAGTGTGAGACCTGCAAAGTTGCTGTCGTACAGGGTGTGGAATGCAAACACAAGTGTGCAGTAAACCAGATTCAGGGCCAACAGTGCCCAGCAACAACAAAACCCATGGCCAAAGGTGGAATCACGTGGCCCCGTGAGGAATCAGGCTTCCTCCTCTCTGGTTTTGGGGTGCATCACCCAAGAACCATCGCTGCCAAGTCGCTGCAGCTCGGCAGCTCCTGCATTGAGCATCTGCCCCCTGATGGTCAGTGTGTGTCATAACTACCGGTCAGACGGACACTTAGTATATTAGCCTTTTATATATATAGATAGACAATTGGGTGGGGGGCATTCATCCTATTTTAATCTCCTCCCCTTGGTCTTTCTTGAATTGTCAGAGGCCAATTCACTTTGAGTCTGAACAGTTTCCCTCAGAAGATGGGGTAAGCAGGTTTTGTGGGGCCTAACCATAAATAATTTGAGGTTCCCTTTAATAAAAACATTTTATTTGTGCATATGTTAGAACCATTTGACCAGGTAAACCCACTACTAGGGCACCGCCCAGGGTCAAGGCAGTCAGAGGCCCAGAGCTCAAGCTCAGCTGGATGTGGCAGGTGCTTAGACAAAAAGGAAAGGTTAAGTGGGGAGCCCAGTCCCAATACACCCTGCAAGTGTGCAGCTAGGTGAGGTTGGTTGGTGACTAGCACTCAACTTTACTGCCTCTCCACGGGGAAGGAATGAGGTTGTTTTCCTCACCTATGCCAGGTAAGGGTGGTTCCATGTAAAAACAGTGATTGGGGAGTGTCTGCTTCCCAACTGGAAGATTCTGAAGACAGGAGGCATTCTGTATCAGCCTACATAGCACATAGAGGACAGAGGCTGCAGGGGGCAGTAGTCTGTAGTCTTCACTTTCATTGTTTGGGGGCGGGGTTCCATGAGCCAAGGGAGGCTATGGCAAGCAACTACGCATAAAAGATCTTGAAGGGACCCCAGCCAAGGGGGCTTCCAATCTAGATGAAGAAATTACAGAAAGAAGCCGGGGTGCCATGCCAGGGAAGCAGGAACTGCTGTAAAGATGGAAGGGGTCAGGCAAAGAGCATCGTAGTGTGGGCGGAGGTCCCCCAAAGAGCTAGCATTTGGAGTTTTACAGAGGGCTGCAGAGAGAAGTATAGGTAATACCATCTATGTGGAAAGAGTTTTACTCCTCTCATCCTTCTCATTCCTTGTCCCACTTCCACTTAGGGAAACATTTGTGAGAGAGAAGTGAAAGAGCATGGTGGAGCATGAATGAGAACACAGACCCCAATCCCCTCTGCCGATGGCAGATTCCTGAACCATGGCTTAAGGGGCAAAAGAGGAAGGAGAGGAGAAGCTGAGCATTGGAGATGAGGTTGAAGTTTTGTGTTATACTTCACTGAACTTTTAGTATCTGAAAATGTAATAGTTCTCAAAGCCAAAAGTGGACTGAAGGTGATGGAAACTGCCAGATAGTCATCAATGAGCACAGAAAGGGAGATCAGAAAGAGCTTGTTTAAAGGCAGTGGTGAGATGCCCAGCCGGTGTGGCTCAGTGGTTGAACATCGACGCATGAACCAGGAGGTCACAGTTTGATTCCTGGTCAGGACACATGCCTGGCTTGTGGGCTCAATCCCCAGTAGGGGACATGCAGGAGGCAGCCGATCAATGATTCTCTCTCATCATTGACGTTTCTCTCTCTCCCTCTCCCTTCCTCTGAAATCAATAAAAACATATAAAAAGTAAATAAAAAATAAAGGCAGTAGCGAGAGAAAAGTAATGACTATTCAGGCCATGAAATACATCAGTTACACAAAATATATTTCTCCTTTTTACTTTGTAAGATGGCTTACGATGGAGGACCTACCTACTTCATCATTGTAACACTGTGCACTAAAACATGGTGATTTGTCACACAAGTTTCAATCACAATCATGATACATGATCCCCTTGACTCACATTAATAGTCTCAACAACCATCAACAAAAGATTTTAAAAGTTCTCAGCCCTGACCGGTTTGGCTTAGTGGATAGAGCGTCGGCCTGCGGACTGAAGGGTCCCAGGTTCGATTCCGGTCAAGGGCATGTACCTTGGTTGCAGGCACATCCCCAGCAGGGGGTGTGCAAGAGGCAGCTGATCGATGTTTCTCTCTCATCGATGTTTCTAACTCTCTATCCCTCTCTCTTCCTCTCTGTAAAAAATCAATAAAAAAAAAATATATTTAAAAAAATATATATATATATTTAAAAGTTCTCATTCATTCTACACTTTGATTTCCATCCCTTCCATTTCTTCCTACTAGAGGCAACCAAAATGTATAATCATAATTGACACTGATTTCTTTATGGTTTGCTTTCAGCTGAATGACGTGGGCAAGTCTGAGAATCTCTAGGGCAACAAATATAAAATTGAAGACTTCAGCGATAGCCGAAACTTCTGTATAAGAGCCTCAAATTTTTCTCTTACCACGTATAATTTCAAAATATCTATAAACAATATTTAAAACTCATGAATAGTCATCCAAGTTGATGCTGTTTTCTCAAGCTGACATATCTGTCCCCTTCAGTGCCACCCCCAAAACATCTAAATGCATCACTGCTTCTCCCAGCAAGATAAGTTCATTCAGAAAACAATTGTTTGCACAATTATTAAGGGCCAATCTGGACATTGGAAATATAACAACAAACAAGACAAAGTCCTTGACTTCATGGGACTTTCATTCTGTTGGGGAATTAGTCAACTACTTGAGAGATATCGTAGTTGGAATTCTCCAGAGAATCAGAATCCGTAGAATAGGTAGGTAGGTAGATAAGGAATTGGCTCAGACAATTTTGGAGGCTGGCAAATCTAAAATCTGCTGAGCCAATGCTCCAGTTTCAGTCCAAAGACAACAGGCTGCTGTAGAACTAGGAAGAACCAACATCCCACATTGAAGGCCATCAGGCAGGGGGATTTTCTCTCACTTGGGAAACAGTCTCTTTTGTTCTATTCAGGCCTACAATTGATTGGGTGAGGCCCACCACATTATGGAAAGCAATCTTCTTTACTCAAGTCTACCAATTTAAATGTTAATCTCATCCAAAAACACTTTAACAGAAACATCATAATAATGTTTGACCAAATATATAAGCACCTCATGGCCCAGTCAAGTTGACATATAAAATTAAATGCCACAAGAGATAAAAAACAAATAAGATGTTCTATGATTGTTAGCTACAGAAAAAATGAACCTGGTAATCTCATCATAGGGTGAAATGAGAGAAAGTGACCAGGGAAGGGAAGAGGTTAATATAGACAGGTTTTGTTTTTGGGGTTTTTTTTTATGCTGAGAGACAAATGAAATCAGTCTGCAGTAAGTTTTTTTCTGGGCCAACAGTTTTTGAATTCCAGTTTCAATGTCCAACAGTTTTTTGAGAACATGTCAGCAATGGTATCTGGATGGTGGACAGATGGTGGTAATGCAGGTCCGACCTCTGGTTTGGTCCTGGGAAACCTGCAGCGACGCACAGCTGCTGACTGCTAGCATGGCAAGGTGTCGTCAGTGTCTTCCATCTCTGGACTGCTTCTCTTCTGTCTTCATGGCTGGAGCATTCCTGTCAATTCCTCTCTGTTGCAGGAATCCACATGGTCTTGGAGTTGTTTTCTGAAAATATACAAACATATTCTCGACCAAAAGTTAATAAAGGAATCTTTTCTATAAATTTTACTTGGGATCCTTTTTATTTGAGCCCAAATGATTTTCCTTTTATTCTGACACCATGTGTGTTTTTTCATAGGTGTCCTGCTCTTAGTATTACAAATGAAAATTAGTTTTCGAAGAAAAAAAATTTTTTGGATATTTTTCCTTACATAATATTTTTCCACTATCCCCCCTTTTTTGATATAATTATTAGGAGGCTTTTGGAAAATTTTTATAATACAGTCTTGATCACTTTAAATTTTAATTTTTTTGTATAGGCAGGTATTTAAGTTACAATACCGTCTCAAACTTGAAAAACATCAGTATCCAAATGCCATGTTGTGGCTGGCTATTCACATTAAGTGTCATTTATTTGGTGCCATTCATCTCACATCTGTTAAAATATGTTAAAATGTTTGTTTGGAATCAATGGAATTGGCTTCAGAAAGCTCCAGGGTTTATGCTCCTGTTTCACTCATATTATTAGTAGCAATTCCATATTTGAATTATTCAGGATACTAGCAGCCATACCAGTTTCACATCATGTTCAAATGCCTTCTTTGCTTATAATGGATTTATTTCAAGCACACCATAAAATAAAATATTCGTGGTCAGTGTACATAAGGATGCCATAACAGAAATATTTACACATTTAAACTAATATACACAATCACTTTACAACCCCTATGTTTAGTGTAACAATAACATCATTACGCAGTATAAACAGGACTGAACTATTTTCCCAATCCAGGCTTCCATAAATAGTAGTCTGCATTCTTGGCCCAATGATGTAATCTTTGCTTGGTAACTTTATGCAGTCTAATAAAACACTTATTATAAAAAAGGTCTTGGGCATGGCCCATAATCAATGATTTATCTTGAAGACATATTATCATTATTGTGTAGGTCAAATCTTTACATTCTTTTCACATATCACTACCACTACCAGCAACATCACTCTTTATATCTGCATTGTTCAGAAGGCCCATTGAAGTCAAGAGAATTGTTGGCTTTCTCTTTAATAAATAAATGTATCAAATCAACATATTGTACACCTTAAACTTACACAATGTTATATATTAATTATATCTCAATAAAATAAAAATTTCAAAGTATTCTACAAAGTAAAAAAAATGTTTATTAAACACTAAAGAATATTTATAACATATGTAAAAGGCACAACTACAATAATTTAAACCCATGGTGCTCACTTCACAGCACATGTACTCAAATTGGAACAATACAGAGAAGATGAGTATATAGCCCCTTTGCAAGAATAACATACAAATCTGCGAAGTGTAAAACATAAATAAGTAAATGCCTGTGTACATTAGTTTCCTATTGCTCTGTAGGCACATTACTACAAAATCAGCCGCTTAAAACAACAACCATTTATAGGCTCACAGTTGTGTATGTCAGAAGTCCAGCACGGTGGGACAGAGTTCTCTGCTGAGGTTATCACAAGGCTGGAATCAAGGTATTGGCCAGGTTGGATTTTCATTGGAGGCTCATTTTTGTTGGCAGAATTTAGTTCCTTGGAGTGATAGGATTTAAGTCCTCCTTCCCTTGACATGTGAGCCCCTCTATCTTTAAGCCGGCAATAACATGTCAATCAAATTCTTCTAATGCCTTGAATCTATCTCTAACTGCCTAATTTGCAACCCTGGAAAAAACTCTCTGCTTTTAGAGAGTTCATGTGATCAGATTAGGCCCACCCAGACAAAGCTTCCCTTTGATGAACTCAGAAATCAACTGAGAGACATTACGTGATATAATCACAAATGTAACACAAAGGGACAGAGATCATTAGGGTCTTCTTAGAATTCTTCTGACCACATATTGTATCCAGCATCCATCTAACAAGATAGAAATATTACCGATCCTCTGCAGGTACCTCCCTGGTCTTACCACTTCTTACTATGCTGAATTCTGGGTTCTGGCCTTCCCGTACTTTTCTTTACCCTTTAGCACATGTGCATGTAACACTAAGCAATAGATCATTCCAGAATATGTAATTTCAAACTAAGTCTAGATGAAATAATACGAAAATAACCTTGGTAGTAAAGGATGGTCTTTTCAACAATGGTGCTAGAATTACTGGATATCCACAAGCAAAAACAAACAAAAATAACAACTTTGTCCCATACCTCGCACAGTGTACCTAAATTAATTCAAAATGGATCAGAGACCTAAATGTAAAGCCTAAAGTTACAAGTCTTTTAGGAAAGAAGCATAAGAGAAAATGTATGTGGCCTTAGGTTAGGCAAAGATTTCTTAAACATGTTACCAAAAGTATAATCCACACAAGTAAAAGTTGATAAATGGGGCTTTATCAAAATCAAAAACTTCTGCTTTTTAAAATAAACTATTAAGAGCATAAAAAGATATGCTGTGGAGTAGGAGAAAATATTTGCAAATCATATATCTGATAAAGGACTTGTACCTAGAATATATAAAGAACTATCAAAACTCAATAATAATTTTTTAAAATCTGAAAATCAAAAAAACCTCAAAAGATCCCAACAGATACTTCACCAAAGAAGACACATAGATGGCAAATAAACACATAAAAATATATTCATCCTCATTCATGATTTTAAAATGAAAATTAAAAATACAAAATACCTTTATAAAAAATATATTTTGGGAAAGGGAGAGGAAGAGAGAGTTGGAAACATCAAAGATGAGAGAGAATCATTGATCGGCTACCTTCTGGACGACCCCTACTGTGGATTGAGCCTGCAACCTGAGTGTGCCCTTGACCGGAATGGAGCCAGGGACCCTTTGGTCTGCAGTCTGACACTCTACCCACTGAGACAAACCAGCAAGGGCAAGATACCATTACTCACCTACTAAAATAGCAAAAATTAAAAAGGTAAATGAGTAAAGAAATTGTGGTATATCCATACAATGGAATTCTAGCTGCCAATTAAAAGGAATGGTCTATTGATATATGCAACATGAATGAATCTTAGAATAATTATTCTGAATTAAAGAAGCCAGACAACAAAAGTACATCATATAATTCCATTTATATAAATCTCTAGAAAATGCAATCTAATTTATTGGGAAAGAAAGCTGCTCAGTGGATACTCAAGGTGATGGGGAAAATCAAAAGGAGGGTTATAATGGGACAGGAGAAAACTTTTGAGAATTGTGCTATGTTTGTTATCTTTTTTTTTTTTTTTTTTTTTTTTTTTTTTTTTTTTTTATTTATTTATTTATTTATTTTTTTAATTTCTTTATTGATTAAGGTGTCACATATTTGTCCTCATCCCCCCATTCCCATCCCACCCCTCTCCCCACGCATGCCCCAATCCCCTGTTGAACTTAACCGTTGGACAGGCTTATATGCATGCATACAGGTCCTTTGGTTGAACTCTCCCCCTCCCCCCACCCTCCCCCTACCCTCCCCTATCCTCCCTCTGAGGCCCGATAGTCCGATCGATGCCTCCTTGATTCTGGTTCTGTTCTTGTTCCTCAGTCTATGTTGTTCATCATTTCCTCTAGATGAATGAGATCAAATGTCACTAGATATATACTAATAAGAACTGAATGTGAGACGAGCAATAATATTTATGCTGACAGGCAAATGAATCAATCTGTAGCGAGCTTCCCCCTGGACCAACAGTTCTTTTGAGACCCAATTTCGATGTCCAGTAGTTCCTTATGTGTACATGTCAGCACTGACCCCTCAGCTCTGGATGGTGGACAAATGGTGGTAATGGAGGTCCGACTCCCTCTGGTTTGGTCTCGGCCGAACCCAGGGGCACGGCGTCACCTGGACTAAGGGGCACGTGGCCTCACCCATACCCAAGGGGCGCGTGGTCTCACCCGGGCCTGGGACACAGCCTCACCCGGATGGATCCAGGGGCGCACGGCCTCACCCGGACCCAGGATCTGGCTTCACCCGTACCCAGGGACGCTTGGCCTCTCCCAGACCCAGGGGCACGTGGCCTCACCCGGGCTTAGTTGCACAAGGCCTCACCTGGATCCAGGGACACATGGTCTCACCCAGACCCAGGAACGTTTGGCCACTCCCAGACCCAGGGCCACTTGGGCTCACCCGGGCCTAGGTGCACGAGGCCTCATCCGGATCCAGGGACGCATGGTCTCACCCGGACCCAGGGACGCTTGGCCTCTCCCAGACCCAGGGCCACTTGAGCTCACCCGGGCCTAGGTGCACGAGGCCTCACCCGGATCCAGCGACACATGGTCTCACCCGGACCCAGGGACGCTTGGCCTCTCCCCGACCCAGGGCCACTTGGGCTCACCCGGGCCTAGGTGCACGAGGCCTCACCCGGGTCCAGGGACACATGGTCTCACCCGGACCCAGGGACGCTTGGCCTCTCCCAGACCCAGGGCCACTTGGGCTCACCCGGGCCTAGGTGCACGCAGCCTCACCCGGATCCAGGGACACATGGTCTCACCCGGACCCAGGGACGCTTGGCCTCTCCCCGACCCAGGGCCACTTGGGCTCACCCGGGCCTAGGTGCACGAGGCCTCACCCGGATCCAGGGACACATGGTCTCACCCGGACCCAGGGACACTTGGCCTCTCCCAGACCCAGGGCCACTTGGGCTCACCCGGGCCTAGGTGCACGAGGCCTCACCCGGATCCAGGGACACATGGTCTCACCCGGACCCAGGGACGCTTGGCCTCTCCCAGACCCAGGGCCACTTGGGCTCACCCGGGCCTAGGTGCACGAGGCCTCACCCGGATCCAGGGACGCATGGTCTCACCCGGACCCAGGGACGCTTGGCCTCTCCCAGACCCAGGGCCACTTGGGCTCACCCGGGCCTAGGTGCACGAGGCCTCACCCGGATCCAGGGACACATGGTCTCACCCGGACCCAGGGACGCTTGGCCTCTCCCAGACCCAGGGCCACTTGGGCTCACCCGGGCCTAGGTGCACGAGGCCTCACCCGGATCCAGGGACGCATGGTCTCACCCGGACCCAGGGACGCTTGGCCTCTCCCAGACCCAGGGCCACTTGGGCTCACCCGGGCCTAGGTGCACGAGGCCTCACCCGGATCCTGGGACGCATGGTCTCACCCGGACCCAGGGACGCTTGGCCTCTCCCAGACCCAGGGCCACTTGGGCTCACCCGGGCCTAGGTGCACGAGGCCTCACCCGGATCCAGGGACACATGGTCTCACCCGGACCCAGGGACGCTTGGCCTCTCCCAGACCCAGGGCCACTTGGGCTCACCCGGGCCTAGGTGCACGAGGCCTCACCCGGATCCAGGGACACATGGTCTCACCCGGACCCAGGGACGCTTGGCCTCTCCCAGACCCAGGGCCACTTGGGCTCACCCGGGCCTAGGTGCACGAGGCCTCACCCGGATCCAGGGACACATGGTCTCACCCGGACCCAGGGACGCTTGGCCTCTCCCAGACCCAGGGCCACTTGGGCTCACCCGGGCCTAGGTGCACGAGGCCTCGCCCGGATCCAGGGACACATGGTCTCACCCGGACCCAGGGACGCTTGGCCTCTCCCAGACCCAGGGCCACTTGGGCTCACCCGGGCCTAGGTGCACGAGGCCTCACCCGGATCCAGGGACGCATGGTCTCACCCGGACCCAGGGACGCTTGGCCTCTCCCAGACCCAGGGCCACTTGGGCTCACCCGGGCCTAGGTGCACTAGGCCTCACCCGGATCCAGGGACACATGGTCTCACCCGGACCCAGGGACGCTTGGCCTCTCCCAGACCCAGGGCCACTTGGGCTCACCCGGGCCTAGGTGCACGAGGCCTCATCCGGATCCAGGGACGCATGGTCTCACCCGGACCCAGGGACGCTTGGCCTCTCCCAGACCCAGGGCCACTTGGGCTCACCCGGGCCTAGGTGCACGAGGCCTCACCCGGATCCTGGGACGCATGGTCTCACCCGGACCCAGGGACGCTTGGCCTCTCCCAGACCCAGGGCCACTTGGGCTCACCCGGGCCTAGGTGCACGAGGCCTCACCCGGATCCAGGGACGCATGGTCTCACCCGGACCCAGGGACGCTTGGCCTCTCCCAGACCCAGGGCCACTTGGGCTCACCCGGGCCTAGGTGCACGAGGCCTCACCCGGATCCAGGGACACATGGTCTCACCCGGACCCAGGGACGCTTGGCCTCTCCCAGACCCAGGGCCACTTGGGCTCACCCGGGCCTAGGTGCACGAGGCCTCACCCGGATCCAGGGACACATGGTCTCACCCGGACCCAGGGACGCTTGGCCTCTCCCAGACCCAGGGCCACTTGGGCTCACCCGGGCCTAGGTGCACGAGGCCTCGCCCGGATCCAGGGACACATGGTCTCACCCGGACCCAGGGACGCTTGGCCTCTCCCAGACCCAGGGCCACTTGGGCTCACCCGGGCCTAGGTGCACGAGGCCTCGCCCGGATCCAGGGACACATGGTCTCACCCGGACCCAGGGACGCCTGGCCTCTCCCAGACCCAGGGCCACTTGGGCTCACCCGGGCCTAGGTGCACGAGGCCTCATCCGGATCCAGGGAAGCATGGTCTCGCCCGGACCCAGGGACGCTTGGCCTCTCCCAGACCCAGGGGC
The DNA here is from genome assembly GCF_027574615.1 of Eptesicus fuscus. Lineage (NCBI taxonomy): Eukaryota > Metazoa > Chordata > Mammalia > Chiroptera > Vespertilionidae > Eptesicus > Eptesicus fuscus. The sequence continues at coordinate 95,769,173 of NC_072477.1, forward strand.
ATGTGGCCTCACCCGGGCCTAGGTGCCCGAGGCCTCACCCGGATCCAGGGACACATGGTCTCACCCGGACCCAGGGACGCTTGGCCTCTCCCAGACCCAGGGCCACTTGGGCTCACCCTGGCCTAGGTGCACGCGGCCTCACCCGGATCCAGGGACACATGGTCTCGCCTGGACCCAGGGGTGTGTGGGCTCTCCCAGACCCAGGGGCGCTTGGCCTCGCCCGGGCACGGGATCCAGCGTCATCCGGGTCCAGGGGCACTTGGCCTCACCCGGACCCGGAGTCCGGCCTCACCTGGACCCAGGGACGTGAGGCCTCACTTATACCCAGAGGCGTGTGACCACACCCGAGCCCAGAGGCGCGCAACCCCGCCCGCACCCGGGTCTCAGCGGGGCCCCGTCTTCCCGATCCCAATTCCTGCCGGTCAATCCTCCCTCAGCAATTCCCCTGGCCATCCTTCCGGAGCTCCAGTATGGCTGCTGCAGAACTCGTTGGGCGGCGGCTCGGCGAAGCTCCGGTGCACCCGGTGCATGGCGGTGGGCCAGTCTGGCGTCGCTGTGTCGGCCCTTGGGTCTGCATCAGTGGCCGGTCGCCGAGCATGCGCACCTGGCCGCTTCCGGGGCGTTGAGATTCTTGACGGACTCAGAGGTCAGCAAGCGCGGAGTCTCCCACCCCATGTCTCATAGGGGCTCGTCTGTCCGTGCTTGGCTGCCAGTGGAGCCGTCCCCTCAGCCGGAGACCGCCGGGGGAACTGCGCCGAGCACGTTCCAGGCCGCTGTTGTATCGCCTGAGCCATAGTTCTTTTGTGTCGCCTGAGCTGTAGTTCTTAAAGTGTGGTCTTTGGGTCACCGGCATCAGCATCATCCCACATACCCCTCTTTTATTCTAGTTGTAGAGCATCTACTCAGCCAGCCCTATGGTGGTCTTGGATGGTGTCTGCTCTGCTCTCTTGTCGTAGTCTCAAAGTTGTTGTGGTAGGCAACAATCAGGCTTCCGCCCTATGCCTCCATCTTGGTCCTCCTTTGTATAGTTAAGTCTTGATTGTTGTTGGTGTCACTGGGGGGGCTCTCTTTGTCTATAAAGGAAGAGTTGCTGTGCAGGAGACACGTTTATGGGCCGGGTCTTGGTGCAGCAAAGCTTTGGCGCTCACTGAATATTCCCGTTGAATGTGTCCCTTATGCACGTGGTTGAAATCTGGTGTCATCTCCCACAGACCACTAGATGCCCTCGTTTCTGGGTCTCCAATGGGGTGTAGATCAGCTACTGCCTTAGGCACTCAGCAAGGATTACAGCAAAAACTGTAGTTTCTTCCTCCTGTCTGAGTGGCCCTGGAGCAGTCCGACTAGAACAGCAGATCATCTGGTCCGCTGCCAGAGGGCAGTCCACCCACATGCATAAGCCGTTGCTTGGGGCGCAGGTGTGCCTGCAAGACTTGCGGGGCAGGTCTTCAAGACGTGCGGGGTGGGTCCCAGGGCGGGGCGGGGTCTCAGGGCGCCAACAGGCCATGGTGCGGCGAGCCTCGATGGCTGTGAGTCTGGTCCTTCTGCCTTCCATGTATCTAAGTCCCCTCGTTCCGCACTCCAGCGCAGCAAACACTGATTGCTGGGCGCACCTCTGCAAGAGTCCCGCCTCTCCCCGCAGGCATCTGGGTCTCCCGGGGTTCGCCAGAAGATGGGTTTCAGGGTGATGGAGAGCTAATCTCCCTTATGTTTGGAACAAAAGCCCCTTTCCCCCGCCACCAGCCAGACCCACGCACCTCCACACCTCATCCCCTCCGATTTCGCTGGGTGCGAGGCAACAGAACAGCCTTTAACCTCCGCCGCCATCTTTTTCAAACTTCTCAATTTGTACTTCTTAATCCCTTCATTTCAGACAACTTTACTGAAGTCTAGCGCCGCCGGGAGGTGCACGGAAAGGGCGCCCGGGCCTCCGTCCGGTGCGTGGTGCGCGCGTCCCGCGGAACCAGGCGTGCGAGGGCCGCGCGGCTGGGACAGGCGCTGGGCGGCCGCCGAGCTCCAGGCACCGCCATCGCCGTGTTCCGGACGTCGCCGCCGCGGCGTCCCCCCAATTTATACTCCTTAATCCCTTGAATTCAGTCAACTCTACTGAAGTCTAGCGCCGCCGGGAGGTGCACGGAGAGGGCGCCCGGGCCTCCGTCCGGTGTGCGGGGCGCGCGGCCCGCGGCACCAGGCGCGCGGGGGTTGCGCGGCGGGGACGGGTGCTGGGAGGCCGCCGGGCTCCGGGCGCCACCGCTGCGGCGGCGTCCCCAGCGTCCCGGGCCGGGCAGCCTGCGGGGGCGGCGGAGTTGTGAAAGTGAGTGAGTTTCCCAGGGTTTCGCCCGGAATGGGGTTCAGTGCAATCGGAGCCGGTGCTCAGCGCACTCCGGAGCCTTTATCTCCTTCCTGCCAGTGAACTCCGGCCAGGTCGTCAGCCGCCCCCTCCTCTCCGGTTCCATCCTCCCCGCAGGCGCGTGTGCTCGTGTCTCCGCCCGTTTCTCCATACCTCAGGCTTTTACGGCTTCCCCGACTGTCCCCGTGGCCTTCTCCTTCCCCCCAGCTGTGGGCATTTCAGTCCGCCAGCTCTCCTGTGGTTCTGGACGATGTCCGTTCTGACCTCTAGTTGTATTTTTGAAATTGTTGTGCCCGGCTGCAGGTTAGGTGTTTAACCTATGCCGCCATCTTGGTTTCTCTGTTTGTTATCTTTTAAAAATATATATTTTTTTATTGATTTCAGAGAGGAAGGGAGAGAGAGATAGAAACATCAACAATGAGAGAGAATCATTGATCAGCTGCCTCCTTCACACCCCCTATTGGGGATCGAGCCCACAACCTGGGCATGTGCCCTAACTGGGAATTGAACCATAATCTCCTGGTTCATAGATTGACACTCAACCACTGAGCCACACCAGCTGGGCTATGTTTGTTATCTTGATTGTGTGTTGGTTTCAAGATGTATAAATATGTCAAAATTGATCAAATTGTTTACTTTATACATGTGCAACTTATTGTATAACAATTACACTAAATAAAGCCATTTAAAAGACAATAGAAAGCAATTTACTCTGAATTTCATATATTAAAAAATAAGCTGAACAAATTATTTGCCAGCTGCTTTGAGCACACGCAAATAGAAACACAACAAAGAGTAGAGTCACCCACAATTGTTTTTCTAATGAGTCTCAGGTAAACAAATAAATTGAAAAAAATAAAAATCTTTGGTATATGATACACTATCATCATGGTTCATTCATAATCTTTTTTTGTTTCTGTATTTGTCATAATATGATAAAGAGTCATGAGTACCTGGCCAAATAAATAACTCTGATCATCACTTCTACACATTTCATTCCCTGGCCTTCAAAAAACCTGCCTAAAATTACCAACTATCTTGAATTTCTATTTATCATTCTCTTGATATCTTAGAATATTTTATCTGACACGACTTTAAAAAGTTGTTTAATAAGAAAAAGAAAAGTATCACATGTGGAAAATAATGAACAAAATAAACTGGCGAATAAAATAGATCCAGTGACATGGAAGCATGGAACAGACTGATGACTCTCAGAGAGAAAGGTGGGTGGGGTAGGAAGAGATTAACCAGAGAACTTATATGCATGTATATGTTGCCCATGGTCACAGACAATAGTGTGGAGAAGGCCAGCAGTGGGGGTGGTGGGAGCAGGAGCAGGGTGGAGGGGGTTAATGGAGGAAAAACAGAGGGGCATCTGTAATACTTTCAACAATAAAGATACATTAAAAAAACAAGTTTGTTTAGCTCTGAATGTCCTTTGAACTTTTATTGAAAAGGGTATCATCTTCATAGAAGCATTATTCACAATGGTCAGAAATGGCAGCAACGAAAGTGTCCATCGACAGATGAATGGATACACAAAATGTAATGTGTACATACAGTGGAATATTATTCAGCTTTAAGAAAGAAGGAAATATGGCCCTAGCAAATTTGGCTCAGTGGCTAGAGCATCAGCCCACAGACTGAAGGGTTGAGGGTTCGATCTGGTCAAGGGCATGTACCTGGGTTATAGACTTAATCCCTGGCCCAGTTGGGGCATGTTCAGGAGGCAACCAATCAATGTGTCTCTCTCACATTGATGTTTCTCTCTCTCTTTCTCTCTCTCTCCTCCTCCTCCTCCTCCCTTCCACTCTCTCTAAAACTCAATGGAAAAAATATCCTTGGGTGAGGATTAACAAAAAAACAACAACAACAACAAAAAGAAGGGAATTCGGATACATGCCACAACATGCATGAACCCCGAGGACATTGTTAGGTGAAATAAACCAATCACAAAAAAGACAGATACTGTATGACGTCTCCACATATATGAGGTGTCTAAAGTAGGCAAATTCATAGAAATAGAAAGTGTAAGGGTGGTTACCAAGGACTGGAGAGAAGGAGACAGGGGTATAGATTTAATGGGTATAAATGTTAAGATTTACAAGATGAAAAAGTTTTTTGTTTCACAATACACTTAAAAATGTATTGAACTATACACTTAAAAATGGTTAAGATGGTAAATTTCGTTATTATTTATCAGGTAAACCATTACTAAACACAAACGCTAAATGTATTCTTTTTTACTAACATTACTAAATTATTATTCATATTATTGTAAGTAACTAGTTATTCTCATGGTTGTAAAATTTTATTTTCCTTCTTTCTACTTTCTTTGATTTATTTTGCCTGATATTAATTTTCAGCATTTGTTTTTTAATTTATGCTTTAATGGCTATAATTTTTCCATAATATATGTTTTAATGTTGTAAAGAGTGTATGTTTTAATATGAAGTATTTTTGTTACTTAGAACATTTTATAATTTTCATTATGTTTCATCTTTGACATGTGGGATATTAAAAAGTATAATTTAAAAATTCGCCTGGCCGGCGAGGCTCAGTTGTTGAGTTTTGCCCTATGAACCAGGAGGTCATGGTTTGATTCCTGGTCAGGTCACAAGCCCAAGTTGCAGGCTCAATCCCCAGTGTGGGGCAGGCAGGAGGCAGTCAATCAATTATTCTCATCATTGATGTTGCTATCTCTCTATCCCTCTCCCTTCCTCTCTGAAATCAATAAAGAAATATAATTTTGAGAGAAACCAAGATGGCGGCATAGGTAAACACCTGAACTTGCCACCTCACACAACAACTTCAAAACTACAAAAGATAAAACGGACATCATCCAGAACCACAGGAAGACTGGCTGAGTGGAAATTCTACAACAAGAAGGAACGAGAAAAGCACACTGAGACTCAGAGGAGGTGCGAAAGGCAGATGTACGGAGGCGCGCACGCAGAGAGGGCTGGCAACTGAGTACACGACTGGCTTTTTCAAGCTGGAGGGAAACACAAGCTCCCGACTGCTCTGAACTCCAGTTCTGGGCGAGACTCTGGGGACCCAGACTCATACGGGGAGAAACTGGACTGTCTGGAAGCAGGCAGAATTCGAGGGTGGCTTTCTCTCAGAGGTGCTTGCAGTGATTACCGAGGGACCCTGAGTCCCAGGGGCCTCTTAGGGCAGGGCTGATGGGGAGCCATTGCTGTTTGCTCTGCCCTGAGACTCTGCCCATCCAAGCTGTGAGCAGATGCTTTTGCATATGAATGGCCTGGTCCTTTGAAATCTAAACTTACCTATCAAATTGCAGCTGAGTCAGAGAGACCCAGAACATCCAAAAGAAGGCCCAAGGCCCCAGAGCAGCTTGCATTGCTTCACAGCTGGGCCTCATCTGGGCACCTCCAAAATCCAAACAAAGAAGAGGAATCTGCAGATCTCTCTATAGCTTCTGCTGGGTGGCCTCAGGCAGAGACTAAATTAGCACCTCCGTGGAGATCCAAGAGCCAGTGTACCCAGGGGTCAGAGCAGGACCATCCATATTACAACTCCTCAGATCCATAAGGGACACACTCAGGGGGCAGACTCAGTGAACACCAAAGCCCCACTGAAGCAAGTCTTGCCTCATAAGGGTGTCTCCAGCACAAAAGTTCTCCCATCGTAGACACAGCTGATCCTCACAGCCAATTGGCCTGGAGGTCAATTCCACCCAGTGATACCAACAACAATCAAGGCTTAACTACAACTAGACTGTGCACACAGCCCACAAAGGGATGCATCAAGAGTGTCCACCTCAGGTAACTGGGGAGGCTGAGCCACTGGGCCCTATAGGACACCTAGCACACAAAGCCACTCTATCAACTCAGGGAAGCAGCCAAAATGCAGAGACAAAGAAACAGGTCACAAATGAAAGAAATAGAGGAAAGCAAATGACTGGATATGGAGTTCAAAACCATGGTTATAAGGTTTTGCAAGAATTTTCTAGAAAAGGCCAATAAATTTAGTGAGACCCTTGAGGATATGAAAAAGGACCAACTAGAAATTAAGCATACACTGACTGAAATAAAAAATAATATACAGAGATCCAACAGCAGACTAGAGATCGCAAGAATCAAGTCAAAGATTTGAAATACAAAGAAGCAAAAAATACCCAACTGGAAAAGCAAAAAGAAAAAAGAATCCAAAAATATGAAGATAGTGTAAGGAGCCTCTGGGACAACTTCAAGCATACCAACATCAGAATTATGGGGGTGCCAGAAGAAGAGAGAGAGCAAGATACTGAAAACCTATTTGAAGAAATAATGACAGAAAACTTCCCCACCTGGTGAAAGAAATAGACTTACAAGTCCAGGAAGTGCACAGAACCCCAAACAAAAGGAATCCAAAGAGGACCACACCAAGACACAACATAATTAAAATGCCAAGGGCAAAAGACAAAGAGAGAATATTAAAAGCAGCAAGAGGAAAACAGTTAGTTACCTACAAGGGAGCACCCATATGACTGTTGGCTGATTTCTCAACAGAAACTATTCAGGCCAGACGGGAGTGGCAAGAAATATTCAAAGTGATGAATAGCAAGAACCTACAACCAAGATTACTCTACCCAGCAAAGCTATCATTCAGAATTGAAGGTCAGATAAAAAGCTTCACAGATAAGAAAAAAGCTAAAGAAATTCATCATCACCAAACCAGTATTATATGAAATGCTGAAAGGTATTCTTTAAGAAGAGGATGAAGAAGAAAAAGGTAAAGATAAAAATTATGAACAACAAATACATATCTATCAACAAGCGAATCTAAAAATCAAGTGAATGAAAAAATCTGATGAACAGAATAATCTGGTGAATATAATAGAATCGGGGGCATAGAAAGGGAGTGGACTGACAATCCTCAGGGGGAAAGGGGTGTGGGGGTGTGGGAAGAGACTGGACAAAAATTGTACACCTATGGATGAGGACAGTGGCGGGGGGGCGGTAAGGGCATGGGGTGGGGTGGGGTGGGAACTGGGTGGAGGAAAGCTATGGGGGGAAAAAAAGATGAACAACTGTAATAATCTGAACAATAAAGATTAAAAAAAAGAAATATATTTTTAAAAAATAATAAAAATAAATTTTTTTAAATTCCAATTACATTAGGATTTCTAGTTACTTTATTTGTTTATAGCTTAATTCATACTGTTCAGAGAACCAGAACATATGGTGTGTGTTTTTTTAATCCTCACCCGAGGATATGTTTTTCACTGATACTAGAGACAGAGAAACCTAGAGGGAGAGAGAGAAAGAGAGAGAGAAACATCAATGTGAGAGAGAAACATTGGTTGGTTGCCTCTGTATGCACTCCAACCAGAGATTGAACCCACAATCTGGGTATGTGCCCTGACTGGGAATTGAACCTGCAACCTTTCAATGCATGGGATAATGCTCTAAACAACAGACTCACACTAGTCTGGGCCATAATATATGCATTGTTTTTAAACATTCACGTGCTTGAAAAGAATGTCATTTAATTTCAAGTATTTTCAAATCGTGTTCATGAGTGTTTTTAGAAGTGTAAGTTGTTTAAATTTCCAAATAGCGGAAACTTTTAATACCTTATTTTTGTCATCATATTCTGATTTAATTATTTTTTGGTCAGTATAATACCTATTCATATACATAAAATATATACACTAGAGGCCCACTGCATGAAAATTGATGCAATGGAGGGGGCGGTCCCTCAGCCTGGCCTGCCCCCTCTCACAGTCCAAGAGCCCTCAGGGATGGGAGGCGACCCAGTGATCAGGGGAAGGTGACGCTCCCCCCCTCCATCACACCTCTGCTGCTGCCACTGTCGGCAGCACAAGCAGCACAAGAGTCGGCTGGCCCTGGTTACCTGAGCCTCAGGCGGCCCTGGGAGTCTGGGCAGCCGCCATCCAAGGCTTGCCGGCACCTCAGGTGTCAGCTGGGAAGCTGCCATCTGAGGCTTGCCTGAGCCTTGGGCCAGCCCTGGGCAGCTGGGGGACGGAGGGGACTGGGGGACTCTGGAGGCAGGCGTGTGAAGCTGTCGGACCTGCCTGGGGGCGGGCCCAGCCGTGCCGCATGCCTGCTGCCCAAGTGGGGCTGAGGGGACTGGGAACCACCATTTTGTGGCTGTGGGTGCTGCCATCTTTGAGGGTGTGGCAGTCAGTTAGCATATTCCCTCCTTATTGGCTATGGGTGCCACCATATTTTTAGGGTGTGATGGTCAATTAGCATATTTCCTCTTTATTAGATAGGATTTTATTGATATCAGAAAGGGAGAGGAAGAGAGAGATAGAAACATCAATGATAAGAATCATTGATCGGCTGCCTTCTGCACACCTCCTTATGGAGATTGAGCCCACAACCTGGGCATGTGCCCTTGACCAGAATGGAGCCCCAGACCCTTAGGTCTGCAGGCCAATGCTCTATCCACTGAGCCAAATTGGCTCAGGCAATTCCTATTCTTTTAAATTTGTTGAGATTTGCTTTATGGCTTAGAGCATGATGAATTCTTATCACTGTTAAACTTGTCCATTAAATCAACTTTCCTAATTGTGCCATTCAAATATATATAAATATACATATATTTTAAAAATATTTTTATTGATTTCCGAGAGGAAGGGAGTGGGAGAGAGAGATAGAAACATAAGTGGTGAGAATCATTGATCGGCTGCCTCCTGCATGCCCTACTCTGGGGATCAAGCCTGCAACTCAGGCAAGTGCCCTGACCAGTAATTGAACCATGACCTCCTACTTCATAGGTTGATGCTCAACCACTGAGCCATGCCGGCCAGGCTCAAATCTATATTTTTGACTGGATATTTTTCTTTTTAACATATCAACCATTAGATATTTGCTGAATTCTCTACTATGACCTTGAATTTGTCCATTTATTCTTGTAGTTTTGTCAATTTTATATATTCAAATTAATTTATTAGAATTTAATGTTTAGAATTTTAAATGTAATTTTTACATCTTTATGGTGAATTGAGCATTTACTATTATGTAAAAACCTTCTATATCCCTAATAATGCTTTTTAAAGTACATATTTTCATATTGTTTTATATTAGTACTAGAGGCCCAGTGCACGAAATTCGTGCATGGAGGCAGGGATTCCCTCAGCCCAGCCTGCACCCTCTCCCCTTGGGGGATGTCTGACTGCTGGTTTAGGCCCAATCCCACAATTTCTCACAATCTGGGATCACTGGCTCCTAACTGCTCACCTGCCTGCCTTCCTGATCGCCCTTAAGTGCCTCTGCCTGCCAGCCTGATCACTGCTAACTGCCCTCCCCTTCGACCTGGTTGCCCCCAATTGCCCTCCCCTGCTGGCCTGATCTTGCCCTCAACGGAGCCTCCCCTGTCAGCCTGATCTCTCCCCCAACTGCCCTCTTCTGCTGGCCAATTTGGTTCAGATTGGTCAGTTTCTATGCCAGTCAGTGTCAAAAGCTCCACCTCCTAGGCAGCCATTGGCTCCCCACAGCACCCAGATTTGGTTCTGATTGGTCAGTTTTAATGCCAGTCAGCATCAAAAGCTCTGCCTGCTAGGCAGCCGTTGGCTCCCCACAGCACCCACATTTGGTTATGATTGGTCAGTTTCTATGCCAGTCAGTGTCAAAAGCTCCACCTCCTAGGCTGCCACTGGTTCTTCACAGCACCCACATTTGGTTCTGATTGGTTGGTTCCTATGCCAGTCAGCATCTCTGGGCCTATCAACAGAGCCTGACCAGAAAGGCGAGGCTGATCAGCAGCCCTGGTGGAGGCCTGGAGAGAAATGGAGGCTTGGCTGCTGGCCAGACTGGGAGACAAAGAGAGAGGCAAGTGCTGATCAAAAGCTGCCACAGAGGCAACAGATCAGTCCCTACTTCTCTCTTCAGGCCTCTCTCTGGCCCTGATTCTCAGCCCCCTCAACAGTCAGTGCTGGGGCACCACGCCTGCAGTGGAAGCAGTCAGCGCTGGGTTGCCACAGCAATCCAGCGCTGACTGCAGGACTAACTTCCGGTTGGTCAAGCCTTGGTAGTTACTGGTCGTTACAACCCAGGGTATTTATATATTAGGATGTTATACCACCTTTCTTTTAATTAGCATTTACCTAGCATATATTTCATATTCTTTTACTTTCTACCTCTATATAGCCTTATGTGTCTAGGCTATCTTATAAATCAGCATATAATATCCATTCCATTAATCTCTTATTTTTTTATTTACAAGTTTAATCCATTCATATTGATCATGATTATTTATATATTTGGGTTTGTTTTAATCATCTTTCTATTCAATTTTCTTGCTTTTCTTTATTCTTTTTCATTTCTTATTTGTTTCTCTGCAGCAGTGTTAACCAGCCATATTATCAAGACTTCTAATGATTTTTAAAAAATTAGTGAGCAGCCCTAACTGGTATGGCTCAGTGGATAAAACATCAGACTGTAGACCGAAGGGTCCCAGGTTCAGTTCCAGTCAAGGGCATGTACCTCAGTTGCAGGCTTCTCCCCAGCCTGGACCCTGGTCAGGGCTCATGCATGAGGCAACCAATCAATGTGTTTCTCTCACATCTATGTTTTTCTCTGTCTTTCACTCTCTCTAAAAATCAATGAGAAAAAATATCCTTGGGTGAGGATTTAAAAATATATAGTGAGCAAAAGAAATGGAAGAAGATATAAACAAGTGGAAGAATATTCCATGTTCATGGATTGGTAGAATCAACATCATTAAAATGTCCATCCTACCTAAGGAAATCTACAGATTCAATGCAATCCCTATTAAAATACCAACAGCATATTTCACAGATGTAAAACAAATATTTCTAGGAATACCAGGTGTACCGGTTAATAATGCGGATTTTTTTCAATAGATGGAGTTACACATATGTTGACATATATGCGATTTGATATGTATGCTATTTTGTTGTATTGACAGCAAGCTTCAAAACTTCATATGTCAAATTTTCTGAAGGTGTTAACATCATAGATATTTTTATGCTTAAAAATGTCAACTTTCGTGCCAAAAAAAGAGCATTTGCAGGAAGTTTTAATTAATTACTTTATTTTGAAGAAAAGTGCTAAGTGCTACTGAAAGTTATCATATACTTCGGGAAGCTTATGGTAAACATACTCCATCTCAAGATAATTGTGAATGCTGGTTTAAACACTTTAAAAGTGATGATTTTGATGTGAAAGACAAAGAATATCCAGGTCAACCAAAAAAGTTTGAAGACAAACAATTACAAGCATTATTGGATGAAGATGCATGTCAAACTCAAAAACAACTCGCAGAAAGATTAAACATTGCTCAGCAAATACTTTCCGATCATTTACAAGCAATGGGAAAGATTTTAAAGGGAGAAAAACTGAACAAAAGACAAATGGAAAACTGAAAAGTCATCAGTAAAATGTTGCTTCAATGGCATGAAAGAAAGTCTTTTTTGCATCAAATTGTGACTGGTGATGAAAAGTGGCTTTATTTTGAGAATCCCAAACGCACAAAATCATGAGTTGATCCAGGTCAACCATCAACATTGACTGCAAGGCCAAATCGCTTTGGAAAGAAGACAATGTTCTGCATTTGGTGGGATCAGGAAGGTGAGGTGTATTATGAGCTTCTAAAACCAGGTGAAACCGTTAATACTGATCACTACCGACAACAAATAACCAATTTGAACCACGCTTTGATTGTAAAACGACCAGAATGGGCCAGAAGACACAGCAAAGTAATTTTGCTTCATGATAACGAACCATCACACACTTCAAAACCAGTTAAAGACACGTTAAAAGATCTTGCCTGGGAAGTGTTAATCCACACGCTGTATTCACCAGACCGTGCTCCTTCAGATTACCACTTGTTCTGATCGATGGCACATGCACTTTCTGAGCAGCAATTCAAAACATAAGAAGTGGAAAATTGGGTGCTGAATGGTTTGCCTCAAAACAACAAAAGTTCTATTGAGACGGTATCCACAAATTACCTGAAAGATGGGGAAATGTGTAGCTAGTGATGGACATTACTTTGAATAAAGCACTTTTGACGTTTCTCTTAAAATTATCCTCTTTTCTTTGATTACAAAATCCGCATTATTAACCAGTACACCTGATATATCCTAAAATTTATATGGAACCAAAAAAGATCCCAAATAGCTGCAGCAATATTGAGAAAGAAGAACAAAGTTGGAGGAATCACAAGACCAGATATCAAGTTATATTACAAAGCCACTGTAATCAAAACAGCTTGATACTGGCACAAGAACAGGCATATAGATCAATGGAACAGAACAGAGACCCCAGAAATTGACCCAAGCCATTACACTCAATTAATATTTGACAAAGGTGGCACGAGTATACTATGGAGTAAAGACAGTCTCTTCAATAAATGGTGTTGGGAAAATTGGTTAGATACATGCAAAAAAATGAAATTAGACCACCAACTTACACCATACACAAAAATAAACTCAAAATGAATAAAAGACCTAAATGTAGGTAAGGAAACCATAAAAATCCTAGAAAAAAACCATAGGCAGCAAAATCTCAGACACCTCTCGTAGCAGTATGTTTATGGATACATCTCCTAGGGCCGTGGTCGGCAAACTGCAGCTCACGAGCCACATGCAGCTCTTTGGCCCCTTGAGTGTGGCTCTTCCACAAAATACCACGGCCTGGGCGAGTCTATTTTGAAGAAGTGGCATTAGAAGAAGTTTAAGTTTAAAAAATTTGGCTCTCAAAAGAAATTTCAATCTTTGTACTGTTGATATTTGGCTCTGTTGACTAATGAGTTTGCCGACCACTGTCCTAGGGCAAAGGAAACTAAGGAGAAAATAAACAAATGGGACTACATCAAAATAAAAAGCTTCTGCACAGCAAAGAAACCATCAATAAAACAAAAAAGGAGCCTACTGTATAGGAGAACATATTTGGCAATGATACATCTGATAAAGGGTTAACATCCAAATTGTATAAGGAACTGATGCAACTTAACAAAAGGAAGATAAATAATTCAATTAAAAAATGGGCAAAGGACTTAAGTAGATACTTCTCCAAAGCGGACATACAGATTGCCAAGAGACATGAAAAAATGCTCAAAGTCACTGATCATCAGAGATATGCAAATTAAAATGACAATGAGGTATCATGTCACACCTGTCAGAATGGCTACCAGCAACAAATCAACAAATGACAAGTGCTGGGAAAGATGTGGAGAAAAGGGAACCCTAGTACACTGCTGTGGGAATGCAGACTGGTGTGGCCATTATGGAAAACAGTATGGAGTTTCCTAAAAAAATTAAATATGGAACTGCCATTTGACCCAGTGATCCCACTTCTAGGAATATATCCTAAGAAACCTGAAACACCAATCAGAAAGAATGTATGCACCCCTATGTTCATAGCATTGTTATTTACAATAGCTAAGATCTGGAAACAGCCCAAGTGTCCATCAGTAGATGAGTGGATAAAAAAGCTGTGGTATATTTAAACCATGGAATACTATGCAGCAGTGAAATAAAAGGATCTCTTATCCTTTGAGACAGCTTGGAGGGATCTAGAGAGTGTCATGCTAAGTGAAGTAAGTCAGTCAGAGAAAGACAAGTGTCACATGATCTCACTCATATATGAAATCTAAGTAACAAAATAAACTGATGAACAGAGAGGATCCAGAGACATGGAAGCATAGAACAGAGTGCAGAATCTCGGAGGGAAGGCAGGGAGGGTGGGTGGGGGGAGGTAACCTTGTATGCATATATGCATGGACTCAGAGAGTGGGGTGGTGAAGTCCTGGGGTGGAGGGTGGGAGTGGGCTGGAGGGAGTCAATGGGGGACAAAAGGGGACATATGGAATACTTTCAACAGTAAAGATTAAAAAGAAAAACAAAAAATCAGTGAGCATTACCTTTCTGTTTGGTGAGGGTATTCATAGCTCTTCTTCAACCTTTTTGCTACTATTGGTCCAAAGCTGTGGAAATAACTCCAAGTAAATTTGACCCGGTTTCTTCCCTGGCCTATTTTTCATCCTAAGAACCCAGCCCCTGAATTGGGAAAACCCCCAAGTGGTAAGGAACCCACCCCCTTTGAAGAAGCCAGCGGAGGATAACTTGCTTTTCCTTCCATTGCCACCGTTTATAGACTTTAACTTCTCCGTGACCTGCAGCAGGAAGGTGGGACCACAGGTGCCAGCCTCTGTGATGATCCACCAATGCTGCCAGGCCTGTCCCTGAGAGTGTTGTCCCCCCACCACAATCACCTCCACCGGAATGTCATTTTCTTACTTCCCAAAATACTGCACTGCTTTCTCAGAAAAAGAAGGGACCCATGATTCTCCAAGTCTCCCTTTACTTGGTCCAAACTGTAATTTATGCAGCAGGTTCCATGATGTTTGTAAAAGGTGGTTAGCATTTTCCTAAATTCAGGATATCTTACTTTACTCCCCAAATGTTATTTCTTTAGTCGTTCTTTTGTGAGTGGTTTGGGGGGAAGAGGGTCAAGAATCAGAATCAGTACCATGTAAGCTTGCTCTTATATGTTCATATTCCTTGGTTATCTACATTTCCTAATTTTCCTAAAATTTATACTGCTTGTGCAATTTAACATTTTAACTAAGTTTATTTAAAAAGAAATGTCACTAACTTTCATCTTATATTTTTCAGTCAATCAATTAATTCTGGCAACAAATATTTGAGCTTATAAAATGTTCTAGGATGACACTATCTAATTTGTAATTGTCTGTTTAAATAGAGCCCTTTATTCCTTTTACTATTAGTATGTTAATTATATGAGCCAAGCAGAATGCACCTCTACTCAGAAGACTATAGGAGAAAATGATACAATTAAGTTTTTATTTTAACCTGAGGCATTCTCTATGAGTATTTTCAATCCCAAGGCTATTATAAACAGGACAAAAACATCAGCATTTAGATTAACAGCTGGATTTTGTTTAAAATATTTCCTTAATTATAATCTATTTAATTTGTTTTGCAGTTTAAGGGATTTTTGTTGTTATTGTTATTGGTTTCCAGAGAAAATCTCTTACTTGTGTTTCTTATATGACAATTCTGTGTTTTTGGGATGCAGAACTGAAAAAATATTATGGCAGTTGTTTTTGAAAAGCTGTCTTTTTACTTTGCTCTTTTTAAGTTTTGCACCCAAGCAATAATTCCCTTTTAGGACTAGGTCTTCAAAAAAAGTCATATCTCACTAAATCATGCAGAAATAGAAATTGCCAAAATTAGAGGAAGCTCAGTGAATCTTGGGGGGAAAGTTCCAAGGGGGAAAAACAAAAAACACAAGTAAATCCTGCTAGTATATTTACTCCCTCTGGAAACTCAGAAAGACCTGAGCAACATACAGCTAAGTGAACCCAAGATGCTGGTTTTCTTCACCTTTCTGCTTTTAGACAGACTGGAAACAAAGCCCACCTATAACCACCATAGCAACAGCTCTCAGAGAGCCAAGGTGGAACTTTATCATTCATTTCAATGGAGACCAATTTTAATTTTAGGACTCCACACATGACTCAGACTTAAAATCTTCAAATTGTAGAGACTGAAAATGCATCTTTGACAAAAAAAAAAAAGTGGAAGAAATAAACTAAGTATCAAGATATGATGCCAATGATAAGATGACTCTGGTGTCCATGCAATGTAAATGAAGAAAAGGAAGTAGAATAACTGGAACATCCTGGTGTCAGGAAATTGGGCTCCATTCTGTCTCTGTTCTTTTGCTTGTCTGCCTTTTCATGGGAGCACAGTGTTGTGGAATGAACATTGGCCAGATCACCAATAAAAACAAAAAAACCCTTCTGTTTTCAATGTAGAAAATGGATGACATCCTTAGCTAATAAGTGTTTCATTCTATCAACAGCTCTTGTTAAATATATTAAATATGGTCTCTGTCATCAGATTTCACTGTCTCAGAAAGATGCATCTGTTACATACACAGAAAAGCAGGCCATCCGTGAAACATGAAAGCTACGCAGGACGCATAGCGGAGGCAGAAGGCCTACCCATCCTACACCTAAGTGGCAAAGCTCTGCCATATGGTTCCAATCAAAGACCTCAAAAGTACACTTCATATCAAAATCTAGAGAAACGACTCTAGATTAAATGCAGGCTCAACAGATATTAATTGCAGGATTCAGTAGAAGTATTTTGATTGTATAACATATATACAATAAAACTGGAGTCCTTTATTCCTTTTACTATTAGTAGATAAACTGGATTTTTACAGGCCCTTACAGAATCTATAAAGAAACCTACCTACTTTTTATAGTCTTTCTGACAATATTTTGTATAAATGTTGACAGTTATCCTTTAAATTGTGTTAACTGGGTATTGAAGAGCAGCAAGAAGCAACGAAAGGAATAAATGGGCTCAGTAGGGATAGTGGGAGTGGCGAGAATCTATCAGTGATAGAAGTTGGAATAACAACAGGGAAAGTGCAGAGGGACAATTAGAGAATCTACCCCAAACCTAGGATGCCTACTTCTTACTCTTTGAGATTACCTACTGCTGTGCCTCACCAGCCCAAAGAGAGACACAAATCTCAGCTTCCCAAGAGAGACAGAATAATGGTCCTATAATGGCCCTTTAAAGGTGCCTACATTCTAATTCTCAAGTCCAGTGAATACGTCACCTTATATGGCAAGAGGGACTTTGTAGAACTTAGTTTTAAGGATCTTGAGGTGGAGAGATAATCCTAAATTATCTTAGTTGGATCAATGTAATCACTAGGGTCCTTATAAGAGAAAGGAAGAGGAATCTAATAAAAACAAACTCATAAAGACAAAAGAGATTGGTGGTTGCCAGAGGTGGGGGGTCAGGGAATTGGGTGAAAGTGGTTAAAAGGTACAAACTTCCAGTTATAAGGTAAGTAAATTCTGGGGATGTAATATATATCATGGTGGCTACAGTTAACAATATTATATTGTGTGTTTAAAAGTTGCTAACAGAATAGATCTTAAAAGTTCTCATCACAAAAACTTTGTAACTATGTGAAGCGATGAATGTTAACTAGATGTATTGTGCAATATACATTTTGCAATATGCAAATATCAAACATTATCTTATACAACTTAAACTAATACAATGTTATATGTCAATTACATCTCAATAAAACTGGGGGGAGAGAATGAAAAACTTGTTTTCAAAATGATTGTACATATCTTATAGTCTCAAATTTGTCCCACTAGTGTTAGGCCCTTATTATTCTTAAAATCTCTGTAGGATCCAGTAATGCTCCCTCTTTCATTCCTGATATTAATAATTTGTGTTTTCTCTCTTTTTTGTTATCAGTCTTGCTAAGAGTTTACCAAATTTATTAAACTTTTTAAGTTTCATTCTAAGAATTAAAAATAGTATTTGATCATTTTCTCTAGGTTTTTCTGTTTCCTATTTCATTTATATTTTTTATTATTATTCTTTTCCTTCTACTCATTTTTATTTTTCTAACTTAAATGGAAACTTGATTGCTGATTTTAAACATTTCTTCCTTACTATTCTTTTAAAGCTATACATTTCCATCTAAGCTAAATAAGGTATACTCCACAAATTTCGATATATTGTGTTTTCATTATCATTCAGTTTGAAATATTTTCCAATTTTTCTTGTAATTTCCTTTTGACTCATGGGCTCTATAAAATGTACTATTTAAATTCCAGGAAATTGGACATTTTCAAGAAATTTTCTTGTTACTGATTTTTTAAAATTATACTAAGGTCTGAGAACATACCCTAAGATTTCATTCTTATGAAATGTATTGAAAGTTGTTTCATGGCTCAGGATAGCATCTATTTTGGTGCATATTCAATGTGCTTTTTAAAAGAATGTGTATTCTTTAGTTGTTGAGAGTGTTTTATAAAAAGGCTTAATATTGTTATTCAAATTTTTATGTCATTCTTATTTTTTAAATATTTAAAACTAGTGGCCTGGTGCATGGATTCATGCACATTGAAAGGAAATTAATTAGAATAAATATTTTAATATTGCTATTTGCCCTTTCTCTATAATAGAAGTGTCAGAGGCGAGAGGGCACTCTGCAAAGTTGCTGTCGTACAGGGTGTGGAACGCAAATGCAAGTGTGCAATAAACCAGATTCAGGGCTGACAGTGCCCCAGCAGCAATATAACCCATGGCCAAAGGTGGAATCGTGTGGCCCTGGGAGGAATCGGGCTCCCTCCTCTCTGGTTCCAGGGTGCATCACCAGAGAACCACCGCTGCCAAGTCACTGCAGCTCGGCAGCTCCTGCATTGAGCATCTGCTCCCTGGTGGTCAGTGCACGTCATACCTACAGGTTGGTCGGATGGTCGGACAGTCACTTAGCCTTTTATATATAGAGACTAGAGGCCCAGTGCATGAAATTCATGCACGGAAGGGGGTTTTCCCTCAGCCCAGCCTGTACCCTCTCTAATCTGGGACATCCCTCTCACAATCCAGGACTGCTGGCTCCCAACTGCTTGCCTGCCTGCCTTCCTGATTACCCCCTAACCACTCCGTTGCCAGCCTGTTTGCCCCCAACTTCCCTCCTCTGCCGGCCTGGTTACCCCTAACTGCCCTCTCCTGCAGGGTTGATCACCTCCAACTGCCCTCCCTTGCAGGCTGGGTGCCTCCCAACTGCCCTCCCTTGCAGGCCGGGTGCCTCCCAACTGTCCTCTCCTGCTGGCCATCTTGTGGTGGCCATCTTTGTGTCCACATGGGGGCAGGATCTTTGACCACATGGGGGCAGCTATATTGTGTGTTGCAGTGATGATCAATCTGCATATTACTCTTTTATTAGATAGGATAGAGGCCTGCTGGTTTGCCCTGAAGGGTGTCCCTGATCAGGGTGGGATTCCCTTGGGGCGTGGGGCGGCTTGAGCAAAGGGCCTGTGGTGGTTTGCAGGCTGGCCACGCCCCCTGGCAACCCAAGAGGAGGCCCTGGTATCTGGAATTTATTTTCCTTCTACAATTGAAACTTTGTAACCTGGAGCAGAGCCAAGCCTGGGGCTCCCTCCGTGGCCAGCAGCCATTTCTGTTGGGGTAATAATTGAAACTTTGTTGCCTTAAGCGGGTGGGCCCGGCCAGGGTGTGCGGAAAGCTTTGCTTCCCCTGTTGCCGGGGGCAACCCTGGCCTGCTTTCTCAAGCTCCATTCTGCCGCCATAAATTTGTTTACCTTCTATAATTGAAACTTTGTAGCTTGAGTGGAGGCTTAGGCCTGGCAAGGGCAGGCGGAAAGCTTGGCTTCCTCTGTTACCTAGGAAACGTTGCTCTCTGTGGCTATAGCCAGCTTGGTTGGGTTAATTTGCATACTCACTCTGATTGGATAGTGGGTGTGGCTTTGTGGGCGTGGTTTGTGGGTGTGTCAGAGGCATGGTCAATTTGCATATTTGTCTATTATTAGTTAGGATTTTTAATTTCTGAGAGAGGGGTGTTAAAATCTCAAGTTGTATAATTCTATATTCTTCTTTAGTTTTGTTACTTTTAGTTTCAGGTATTTTGAAGCTCTGTTTTGAAGCATATACATTTATGATTCTTATGGCTTCCTAACTGGCCCTGTTATCATAATGAAGTATTCCTCTTTACTTGTTTTATTGACCTGCTTTGTTTTGAAGTCTACTTTTCTTATATTAATATAGATCACCAGCTTTTTTACCTCACTATTTAAATGGTATATGATTTACTTCCAATCTATCTATCTCTTTCTATATTTAATGTTTACATACAAATATCATTAAGAATTGCTTATTAATCCAGACTGACAATTTAGTTTCTTTACTTTTAAAGTAGTTATTGATAAAGTAGTTATTGATATGATTAGTAGGCCATGGCCTACTTCATCATGAATTGTTTTCTATTTTTGCATCTGATCTTTGTTTATTTCTTCCTCTTTTAGATTAATCATATATTTTGAATATTCTATTTAATTCCTCTATTGCCTCCTTAATTCTTTCTATTTGTACTATTGATTTTAGTCTTATGAGATACAAAGAGTTCTGGTGATGGATGGTGGTACCACTGAACTGCACACTTAAAAATGGTTATGATGGAAAATTTTTATGCCTTTTACCACAATGGAAAAAATTTAGAAAAAGAATAAAAGAGGTGTTCAACTTCCCTTATAATTAATCAAATAAAAATTAATAAAAAGTTTAAGATAAAAAACACTAACAAATGAATAAGGGGCTTCCAGTCAAGATGTCAGAGTAGATAAATGTGCTATTGGCATCCTCCATGAGAACTTCAAAATTACAACTAAACTACAGAACAAATGTCATTGAGAACCACCTGAAATCTAGCTGACCGAAGTCCTATAACTAAGGATATATAGAAGACATTTTAAGACTGGTAGGAGGGGCTAAGACATGGAATAAGCTAGTCCCATACCCATGGGTGGTAGTTAAAAATCAGAGGGATATCTCAGCTGTGGAAGTCTCTCCCTGAGGAGAGAGGAGTCCTAGCCCCTTACTAGGCCTCCAGCCCAGGGTTCCAGTGCTAAGAAGAGAAGTCCCCGTAACTTCTGGCTGTGAAATCCAGCGGGCATTGTGGCTGAGTGAGACAGAGGGCTGCTGGAGTCCTAGGCATTCCTTTAAAAGGGCCCATGCACTGACTTACTCTCCCACTAACTCTGAGCTGCAACTGAGGCAGCAGCTCGAAAAGTACCAGGGACAAATGTGGAAGATCTGAATGGTCTGGCTTCAAGGAGAGAGCTGGAGGGGCAACTTTGTCCCAGACAAAAGTGCTGGCAGAGGCCATGGTTCCTTTGCTGAACACAAAAGTGAAGAGTGACAAAAGGGAAGAGAATATCCAGGAACTGTGGGACAAATACAAAAGGTATAGCATACATGTAATAGGAATACTAAAAGGAGAAGAGAAAAAGGTACAGAACAGAAGAAATATTTGAAACAATAATGACTGAGAATTTCCCTCAAATTAGTCAATGATTAAATTACAGGCCCTGGAAGCTCAGAGAACATCAATTAGGATGAAAGCAAACAAAAGAAAACAAACAAACACACACAAAAAATCTACACTTAGGCATATCATTTTCAAACTGTAAAAAAATTAACGATGAAGAAAATTTGAAAGGTGCCAGAGGGGGGAAAAGTTTACATACAGAAGAGTAAAGATAAGAATTATATCAAACTTCTCAGAAACCATGTAAGAAAAGCATAGAGTAAAATATTTAAAGTACTGAGAGAAGAGAAAAAAAAATCAACCCTGAAATCTGTTTCCTGCAAAATTGTCCTTTAGAAGTGAAGGAGAAATAAACTTTCAGGCAAACAAAGAGGGAATTAGTTGCAAATAAACACCCCTTGTAAGAAATCTATGCTAATGAAAGGGTAATATGCTAATTAGACTGATATACCAGACATCCTTCCAGACAAAGCTGCAGCGGCTGTAAGGGCTGAGGAGGGCAGGCAGCTGCGGCGGCTGTGAGGGCTGCAAGGGCTGAGGAAGGTAAGCAGCCGCAGCAGCCGGCAGTGGCAGCAGCAGCAGCAGGGTGATGGGGGTGGCGCCTTTCCCTGATGGGCCCGGCCGCCTCCCGCAGAGGGAGGCCAGAGGCAGCAGCAGCGGCGGGGTGATGGGGGCGGTGCCTTCCCCTGATCAGCCCGGTCACCTCCTGCAGAGGGAGGCCAGACTTCGGCTTAAGCCCGCTCCCGTGGGGAGAGGGCCTAAGCAGTCAGTAGGCCATCCCCTGAGGGATTCCGGACTATGAGAGGAGGTAGATTGAGCTGAGGGATCCCCCCTTCAGTGCACGAATTTTCGTGCACCGGGCCTCTGGTGTTAAAATAAGTTCTTTAGAGAAAAGGAAAATAATATAGGTCAAAAACTCAATGTACATAAAGAAAGGAAGAGCACTGGAGAATGAAAAAGTGAAGATAAAATAAACGCTTTTAATTTTCTTTTCTTATTTAGTCTAACAAATAACAGTTTGTTCAAAATAACAATAGCAACAGTGCATTTGATTATGTATGCTTTTGTGTATGCTTATGTATAACCAAAATGAATCATACCACTGATACAAGCATTGAGGGGGAAGAATTAGGAATATTTTGTTCTTATGTAGAACTTACACTACCCGAAAAGCAGTATAGTGCTATTCAAAAGTGGGCTTGAATTAGTGGTAACTGCAAATTGCAAACTCTAGAGCCGTGGTCAGCAAACTGTGGCTTGTGAGCCACATGCGGCTCTTTGGCCCCTTGAGTGTGGCTCTTCCACAAAATACCACGGCCTGGGCGAGTCTATTTTGAAGAAGTGGCATTAGAAGAAGTTTAAGTTTAAAAAATTTGGCTCTCAAAAGAAATTTCAATCATTGTACTGTTGATATTTGATTCTGTTGACTAATGAGTTTGCCGACCACTGCTCTAGTATGACCACTAAAAAGAGTTTAAAAAGAAGTATAATTAATTGATAAGCTAAGAAAGAAGACAACATTGAATCATAAATGCTCAATTAAACCCATGAAAGACAAAAAAAAAGTGTGGAAAACAAAAAAAAAAAGAAAAAACAAAGGACAACAAATATAAAACAGTAACAAATATGGTAGAATTAATCAAACTATATATCAATATCACTTTGAACATCAACTATCTAAATGTACCAATTATAAACAGAGGTTGTCAGATGGATCAAAACAAGACCCAACTGTAAATTGTCTACAAGTAACCCTCCTTAAATATAAATACACATATAGATTAAAAGTAAAGCGATGAAAAAAGATATACCATGCTAGCGCTAATCAAAAGCAAGAGTACTTATATTAATTTCAGACAGAGCAGACTTCAAATCAAAGAGTTATCATGGATAAACAGGGGCATTACATAATGATAAAAGGATGAATTTTCTAAGACATAACAAACCTTAAAGTATATGTACCTAACAACAGCATCAAAATGCATAGGCAAAAGCTGATAGAACTGCAAGGAGAAATAGATGAATTCACTATTACAGTTGGAGATTTCAACATTCTTGTAACAAGAAATAAACAGACCCAGCAGGCAGAATATCAGTAAGGAAATAGTTGAATTCAAAAGCACCATCAATCAACTGAATATAATTGACATCTCTAGACTATTTCATCCAATAACAGCCAAACATACATTCTTCTCAAACTTACCAGGACCATTCACCAAGACAGACCACATTCCAGGCCATAAAACATAACAAATTTGAAAGAATAGAAACCATGCATGCTCTAAGACAACATTGGAATTAAGCTAAAAATCAATAACAGAATAGGAGTTGGAAAAATAGCTGGTGTGGGATGTTGATATTGGGAAAGGCTGTGCATATGTGGGGTAGAGGGTGAGTGGGAACTCCATTCTGTTTGCTCAATTTTGCTGTGAATTTAAAACTGCTTTAAAAAAGTAAAGTTTAAAAAGTAGAGGAAGAAATAAATCAATAAAAAATTTAAAGAAATAGAAACATTACCAATAAAAATGTAGGTGCTACAATAAAGCCAATATTTTTAAAGTGACAGGTATGATCAAGAACATTACTTGAAAAGACTTTCTGAACCTCCTAAAAATGACTCTAACATTATAAACATGTATTTATATCAAGCATGTCTGCCATTACTCAGTCCAGAAATAGTGTCATTTAAGCAAAGAAAGAGAGGTAGTATCAGATTCTTAGAAAGAATACAATGACAGAATTGTCTTATAATTTGAAACATTTGGATACGAAAGCCTATTAGAATATAATATATTCAATATACTGGAATCAAAATCACTGAACAATTTAATTTTAAAAGTTTGGTGGAAAAAAAATGCAATTTTAAATCCTTTAACTGTTTCCAGAAAACAGTTCTCTCTCCTCACAAAAAGAAGCCTAATATAATTTCATCTCTAAGCTCTAAAATTATTTTAAAGCAAAAATATTAAAATAATCAATAATCATATTAAAGCCTTAAATGAACTCAAATATTGGTGGCATCCTCATTTCATCTGTAATGCCTCTACTTAATCCCCTGAAAAGTCTCTTTAAAAAATAAAGGCATACTATGGGGAGAAAATAATCATTCTCTTCCGAAATGCATGATCTCTTATGCTTCCATTGTCTCCACCTTCAACCAAGTGAACCTGCTGATCTGTAATTTGGCCCTGAGGACGGTGGTGAAGTCTGTTGACTACAGCTTAAACGGGCATTTCAGAACAGAAAGACTTGAGTCTAATAAAAGGTGATCCATTGAACTTTGCCTCCAAAAATGAAAAAGAGAGAAAGAGAGGGAAAGGCAGAAGAGGGGGACAGGGAAAGAGAAAGAGAAGAAATGTGGCGCGTGCAAACACACAGACACACACACACACACACACACACACACACACACACACACAATTACACAGTACACAAAGTACAGTCTGTAAAAATTCTCAAATGGACAGTTTCTAAGGCTTTGAATGTGACCTTCACTGAAGGTTTTCTCAGATAAATGAAGAGCTGCTGCCACCTCGTGGAGAAATGAAAGATCTCATTTAGAAGTACTATTCTGCAATCACAAATTTACATCTGTCTTTTCTCTTCTATTGGACTATTACAAAGAAAGTAACTACAAACCTTACTTATAGAAAATGCCCATTCTTCTTAGTATATGATTTTCCTTTAAAAATGACTAATTCAATTTTGATGATCATAGTATTATATAGCACATGCATATGAAAAGAATGAAATAGTCTCACTTTATTACTTAGATGTAGATATATCATCATTCAAATTCTGTTCCCCAAACATGACTTTGCAGAGATGCAGTCTAATATGACAGGCTACTGCGCCCTGTACACACACTTTACAAAACTAATAGCTCAATTTCAAAATTTAGAGAATAGCAATATTGAATTTGATCTTGTTGCTCCATGTCCACCTTCCCTGTAACATCCTAACTGAAAATAAAAAATATTTTACTTTTTGTACTGCTCTCTTTCCAATTTCAGCTCTTATATCAAGCCATGTAATCCTAGCAATAGCAGTGGGCAAGCACAAGAGCTAAAATACAATGAAAAATTCACTTCCAAGGAACGTTCATATCGTTAACGATCAAACAAAACAATGTGCCTCTCTCTGCAGAAGATGAATCTACACAAATAAAAGAGTAAGATGCAAATTGACCACACCTTCGTGATGCCCACCAGCCAATCAGGAGTGAGTATGCAAATTAACCCAACAAAGATGATGGGTTAATTTGCATACACAGGTGTCTAGCAGCTGGGGGTGGGGCAGGACGCTTGCGTTGTCGCCATGGTGACGACGCAGGCATTCCGCACCGCCTCAGCTGCTCGGGGCCTCTGGGCAGCATGGGAAAGCGGAAAGGCGGCTCTGGGCCAGAGCAAGGCGGTGCCAGCAGCCAGGGGAAGGAAGGCCCATTCTTGCACGAATTTTCATGCATCAGGCCTCTAGTATTCTATAAGTGTGGGTAAGAGACAGAAAAATATAACTTCAAAGTCTGAATGTAATTTATTTTATTGTCTGTCTCAATATAAATTCCATGAAAGTTGGGTACTTGTCTGTCTAGTTCTAGGTTGTAGACAATTTCAATGATTTATTTTGTAAATAAGAAAATTAACATTGGTTTACACAGTGATAACCACTATATTTTCACTAGCAACTGTATCTTCATTGCATTCCCATGTTTATTAAAACATTTGATGCTGCCCATCCACAAAATAAGACTGGTTTTCTTTTAAATTTGAATCAAAAACGATCTAAAATTCAATTAAGGTTTAGAAACTACTGAATTTACTTCAATCTCTGTTTTCAAATACTAATCTAGGAACTGTAATACTTATCCTTTATGAGTCAAGACCCATTTTTTAAAAGAAAAGAAAAAAAGCTTTTATCCCCTAGCACTACTGAGGTACAATTGACAAATAAAATAATAAGATATTTAAAATGTACATTGTATACATACGCATTGTGAAAGAATTCCTCCCATCTAGTTAACTGACATATCTGGGATGTAATTTATACAAATGATATTTATCACTGGAGCTTGAAATGGGATTTCCATTTAAATCATTTGCAACTAAGTGAATTTTAATATTTCCATATCCTTCCCTTTGAATGCTTCAACCAGGCCTTCTTCACTATCAAATTTGTGTTTAAAGGTAAGGTTTTTACAATTCTGTTTACCTTCTGTTGACCCTACTCCAGCCCTTACTTAACCAGACCTTAATTCAATTTGAAAATAAATCTGAAATTCTTGTATTTTGCAT
The DNA here is from genome assembly GCF_027574615.1 of Eptesicus fuscus. Lineage (NCBI taxonomy): Eukaryota > Metazoa > Chordata > Mammalia > Chiroptera > Vespertilionidae > Eptesicus > Eptesicus fuscus. The sequence goes on from NC_072477.1 coordinate 95,795,668, forward strand.
ATTCTTATTCAGTTTCTTACAAAATTGAAAGAAAGAATCTAAAGGTAAGTTTGCTTTTAATTTCATCACCAAGACTGGTTTATATAGAAATCTCCAAAAATATATATTACACATATACACACACAGTAGGACTTCAATGGGTATTTGTTATATTATTCTTTATAACATATCTACTTTATCTATATTCTTTTAAAAATGAAAAAACAATGAAATAAAAACAAAAGAATACATGGTTGCAATATTATTATCAGATTAAGCAAAATTCAAGGCCCAAACTAATTAAATAAGACAAAAAAGGAATATTATATAGTAGTAAAAGATAAAATCATAAATAATATATGTATTGTGTCTCTTTTTAATACATTTTTATTGATTTCAGAGAGGAAGGGAGAGGGAGAGAGAGAGATAGAAACATCAATGATGACTGAGAATCATTGATTGGCTGCCTCCCACACACCCCCTACTGGGGATGGAGCCAGCATCCTGGGCATGTGCCCTTGACCAGAATCAAACCTGGGACCCTTCAGTCCGCAGGCCAACGCTCTATCCACTGAGCCAAATGGGTCAGGGCTATTGTGTCTCTTTATGGACTAAATAACATAGAGCTAAAACTTGATAAAACCATATATCTTGATAATACCCTTAAAGCAACTGTTTCAGAATTTGACAATGATAAAGAAGATGTGAATGATAAAGGTTTTAATTAATAAATGCATCTGTATAAACTTTGTTTTCTATAAATATATATTAGATTACTTATCTCAATGAAGTAGTTTTAAAAATCAATAAAAACCTCAACTCCATTATTTATTATCTTTGTGACCTTGGAAAAGTTACTTAATCTTTCTAAGTTACTATTTCCTTTTCTGTAAAATAAAAACTGTCACACCTATTCATTGGATTGTTGTGACAGCTTACTAATTTTTTCTTAGCACTCATGGAAATATATCTAATACATATGCCTTTAAACAGTGTATTCCATGCAGTAGTGTGATAAATGCATTTGAAGGTTTAATGATTAATACAAATGAAAGATAAGCACAGGATCTGGCACCTATGAAACAGTAAATAATGAGTTATTTTTTTCTCTTTTTAATTATATTTCTTTCTGGTTTCCATCTTCCATGACTTGAGTGCTAAGTACTTTTTAGACTGTCTTTGTATCACAGTTCACTTCTACTTAGAAAAATGTTAGATGCTCCAAACTGGTCAACCCCAACATATTGCAATATAACATACCAGATGAATTTCTCTTGCCTTGGCTGCCCTCAGCTATCCAAATGTAAATCTAAAATAAGTAATGATAAAAACATAAATCAACCAACCAGAAAAAAAAATCAAATTATGGCCTCCAAGAAAACCTTATTAATTCCAAAAAGTATAGAGATTTTATGTTCCATTTTCTAACCATAACTGAATTGTAAACTAGAAGTTTACAAGAAAAATTAACCTAAAAGGAAAAAAGAAAAAACAAAGTCCTTACAATAAAGACCTACTCGTCCAAGTAGTTTTTATATAAAAACAATTAAAATGCATTATAAATAAAAAGAATACTTGATATCAAAATCTCTGGACATAGCTAAACTATGTGCAGTAGAAAATAGTATAAATGCTTCCATTACTTAAAAAAAAAAAAAAGACTGACAATAAACTAAGGATGCAACTAAAACTCATTTTTTAAATTATAATAAATCCAAAGAAACTTATAGAGAATTAAGAATCAAGGTTGATGACTCAGCAGTCCCCCCACTTTAAAAATCCTGACCCAATTATATATATTTTATTGATTTTTAGAGAAAAGGAGAAAGAAACTTCTATGTGAGAGAGAAACATGGATTGCCTTCCATATGAGCCCAGACTGCAGATCAAACCAGCAACCTAGGTATGTGCCCTGACCAGGAGTCAATCCTGCAACTTGTGGTATATGGGACAATGTCTAACCAACTGAGTCAGACAATGTCTAACCTGGTGGATCAGGGGAAGGCACCGCCCCCATTATCCTGCTGCTGCTGCCACTGCTGGCCTGAGCCTCAGCTCTTCACAGCCACCCATGGCTGCCTGAGCCTCGGCCCTCACAGCAGCTGCAGCTTTGTCTGGAAAGATGTCCGGAAGATGATCACTCTAATTAGCATATTACCCTTTTATTAGTATAGATTTGGGGACCATTACAACCACGCAGAACTTAAAGAAAACACATGGCCCTGGCCAGTTTGGCTTAATGGAGAGAGCATTGACCTGTGGACTGAAGGGTCCCAGGTTTGATTCTGGTCAGGGACACATGCCTGGGTTGCGGGCTCGATCCCCAGTAGGGGGCCTGTGGGAAACAGCTGATCAGTGATTCTTATCATTGATGTTTCTATCTCTCTCTCCCTCTCCCTTTCTCTCTGAAATCAATAAAAAATATATTTTTTTAAAAAGAAAACACATGATCTTCACTTTGGGCTTTGTCATTTTACAATACCCTTGTGCCGTATTTTAACTTCCCTCAACTTTCCTTTACCCACTCTTAAAATGCAATCTAGTTTGGGGAAGATGATCAGGAAAGTGATTCTAGTGGGTAGAAGTTTTTTTTGGAGGTGATGGAGTCGTGAAAATATTTAAAAATTGAGCATGGTGATGGTTGCACCACTCTGAATTTACTTTAAAAAACAGTTCATTGTACACTTTAGGTGACATGTACAGTATCCTATATAATAAAGAGGTAATGTGCAAATTGACCATCACTCCAACACACAAGATGGCTGCCCCCATGTGGTCAAAGATGGCCACCCCCATGTGGACACAAGATGGCCGGCAGGGGAGGGCAGTTGTGTGCAATCCAGGCCAGCAGGGGAGGGCAGTTGGGAGAGACCAGGCCTGCAAGGGAGGGCATTTGGGGGTGATTAGGCCAGCAGAGGAGGGCAGTTGGGGGCAACCAAGCCTGCAGGGGAGGACAGTTGGGGGGGGGGACCCAGGACGGCAGGGGACGGCAGTTAGGGGCGACCAGGCTGGCAAGGGAGGGCAGTTAGGGGTGACTGGGCCAGCAGGGGAGGGCAGTTGGGGGCAACCAGGCCTGCAGGGGAGGACAGTTAGGGGCAATCGGGCCAGCAGGGAAATAGGTAGGATTCGATCAGGCTGGCAGGGGAGTGGTTATGGGGTGATCGGGCCTAAACAGGCAGTCGGACATCCCTCTCACAATCCAGGACTGCTGGCTCCCAACTGCTCACCTGCTGTCTTTCTGATTGCCCCTACCCGCTTCTGCCTGCCAGCCTGATCACCCCCTAACCACTCCCCTGACAGCCTGATTGATGCCTAATTGCTCCCCTGCCAGCCTGTTTGCCCCTAACTGCCCTCTCCTACAGGCATGGTCTCCCCTACAGGCCTGGGTCCCCCCCAACTGCCCTTCCCTGCAGGCCTGGTTGCCCCCAACTTCCCTCCTGTGATAGCCTGGTCACCCATAACTGCCATCCCCTGCAGGCTTGATTGCTCCCAACTGCCCTCCCCTGATGGCCTGATCACCCACAACTGCCCTTCCTTGCAGACCTGGTCCCTCCCAACTGCCCTCCCCTGCTGGCCATCTTGTGGGGGCGGTCATCTTTGACCACATGGGGGCAACCATCTTGTGTGTTGGAGTGATGGTCAATTTGCATATTATTCTTTTATTAGATAAGAATATATAGGATAAAGGCCTGGTGCATGGGTGGGGGCCGGCTAGTTTGCCCTGAAGGGTGTCCCAGATCAGGGTGGGGGTTCCCTTGGGGTGGGGGGAGGCCTGGGCAAGGGGCCTGTGGTGGTTTGCAGGCTGGCCACGCCACCCGGCGACCCAAGCGGAGGCCCTGGTAACTGGGATTTATTTATCTTCTATAATTGAAACTTTGTAGCCTTCAGCAGAGGCCAAGGCAGGCCAGGGCTGCAGAAACTTGGCTTCCTCCATCGCTGGGGGCAACTCAAGCCTCCTGCTCTCTCCAGCTCCGTGGCTGCCGCCATTTTTGTTGGGATTTATTTATCTTCTATAATTGAAATTTTGTAGCCTTAAGTGGAGGCCAAGGCAGGCCAGGGCAGGCAGAAAGCTTGGCTTCCTCCATTGCCAGGGAAACCCAAGCCTCCTGCTCTCTCTGTGGCTGCAGCCATCTTGGTTGGGTTAATTTGCATACTCACTCTTGATTGGCTGATGGGCGTGGCTTGTGGGTGTACTGGAAGTACGTTCAATTTGCATATTACTCTTTTATTACATAGGATAATGCTGGAAGACCTAGTCACAGCAATCAGACAAGAAGAAATAAAAGGCATCCAAATTAGAAAGGTTTAAGAGTAAAACTGTCATTATTTGCAATGACATGACACTGTATATAAAGAACCCTAAAGATTCCACCAAAAAACTACTAGAACTGATAAATGAATTCAGTAAAGTAGCAGAATACAAAATATCCAGAAATAGGTAGTGTTTTTTACACAAATAATGAACTATCAGAAAAGAAAACAATCACATTTACAATTGAATAAAAAAAACCTATGAATAAATTTAATCAATTATGTAAAAGACCTATACTTGCAAAACTGTAACTAAAGAAGATACAAATAAATGGAAGCACATATCATGGATAGGAAGAATTAACATCTTTAAAATGTCCATACTACCCAAAGCAATCTGTATACTAAGAGCAATTCCTATTAAAATACCAATGACATATTTCACAGAACTAAAACAAATATTCAAAAAATTTATATAGAACTACAAAAGATCCTGAATAGCCACATTTATCTTCAGAAAGAAGAACAAAGTTGGAGAAATCACATTATCTGATACAAACTAAACCACAAAGCCCTAATAATCAAACAGTGTGGTACTAGCATAAAAAAAGACATAATATACATCAATTGTACAGAATAGAGAGCCCAGAAATAAACCCACACCTATATGGTTAATTAATATTTGACAAAAGAGGCAACAAAATGCAATTGGGTAAAGATAGTCTATTCAATAAATGGTGATGGAAAAACTGGGCAGATATAGGTACGTGCAAAAAAATGAAACTAGACCACCTTCTTACACCAGACACAAGAATAAACTCAAAGTGGATTAAAAACTTAAATGTAAGACTCGAAACCATAAAAATCCTAGAAGAAAACATAGGCAGTAAAATCTTGAACATTTCTCTGTGTGTTTTTTTTCTGATATATCTCCTCTGGCAAGAAAAACAAAAGAAAAAAATTAAGCGAATAGGCCCTGGCCAGTGTCGTCCAGTTGTTAGAGCATCAGCCCCATGCACCAAAAGGTCTTGTGTTGAATTCCTATTCAATAGCACATACCTGGGTTGTGGGTTCACTCCTTGCCCTCAGTAGGGGCAAGTGCAGGAGGCAACCAGTCCATGTGTCTCTCACATTGATGTTTCTCTCTTTCTTTCTCTCCCCCACCCCTTTTACACTGAAATGTAATGGGAAAAAATGCTGGAAGCTACCCATTGTCCACACTATCATGAAAGTGCAGCAGGGAACACAGAAGGCTGATCGACCTCGGGCTTTAGCAAGGGCTAAAAGCTATGCACCAACTGTTCTGTCAAGACAATGGTGGCTCAAGGGAATCCCCAAATCTGATAATCTTTTATGTTTACCAAACCTTACCTTTGATATGCATGTTTGCTTTGCTAAAGGGCAAATGTATATTGTAGTAAATAAAAAGCTATGGGTCTGGATATTTGGGGAACCTCTCCATTAGAGAGTAAGGTCTCCACCTGGCTCCCCCCATGCCTTCTAAATTTATATTTCTTTTTTTTTAAATATATTTTATTGATTTTTTTACAGAGAGGAAGAGAGAGGGATAGAGAGTTAGAAACATCAATGAGAGAGAAACATCGATCAGCTGCCTCCTGCACACCCCCTACTGGGGATGTGCCCGCAACCAAGGTACATGCACTTGACCGGAATCGAACCTGGGACCCTTGAGTCCACAGGCTGACGCTCTATCCACTGAGCCAAATCTGTTTCAGCTAAATTTATATTTCTTGTCTAGTGTATCCGTTTATGCACAGCCCCTTCTCCAGATCCTTAATCTTCACTGCAAAAGGTTTCGGAAAAAAATGTCTTCAGGAAAGGATTAAAACCAAAGTATAAAACAACAACAACAAACAAACAAAAAAAACAACAAATGGGACTATATCAAAGTAAAAAGTTTTTGCACAGTAAAAGAAACAATCAAAAAAATGAAAAGACAACCCACTAAATGGGAAACTCTATTCAGCAATGATATATCTGATAAGGGGTTAATATCCAAAATTTATAAAGAACTTATAAAACTCAACACCCAAAAGAAAACCAAACAATCCAATTTAAAATTGGGCAAAAGAAGTGAATAGACACTTCTCCAAATAGGACAAACAGATGGTTAATAGACACATGAAAAGATGTTCACTGCCACTAATCATCAGAAATTCAAATTAAAACTACAAAAAGATATCACGCCGTCTGGGGAGGAGGATCCAAGATGGCGGCGTAGATAAACATCTGGGCTGCTGCCGCCCACAACAATTTCCAAAACTACAACTAAAAGACAGAATGTCTATCACCCAGAACCACAGGAAAGCTGGCTGAGCGGAACCTCTACAACTAGGCCGAAAGAGGCGGGAGCAATCAGGGTGCAAACGCTGAAAAACTGAGGTACAGGGCAGTGCGTGCGTGATACAAACTGGCAGCAGAGCCCAGCTGGTTGCGGGCGTTGCTTGCTTGAATCCGAAGAGAGACAAGCCCCCAATCTCTCTGAAATCCAGTTTCTGGGGAGAGACTGGGCTGTCTGCCAGCGGGTCAGAGAGTGAGGGTGGCTTACTAGCAGAGCTGCATGGAGGTAGAATTGTTGGCTGTGCCGGGGCGCGAGACTGCGGGGACGCGGTTGCGGGGACGTGGTTGGAGGCGGCTCACTGCCAGCCATTGCTGTTGGCCATGCCCTAGCCTAGTGACGCCCTGAGATTCTGCCCCGCACAATCTACAAACACACCCAAGCTCCTAGCAGTGGCTTTTGCATATGAATGGCCTTCTTTATTGCAGTTTAAACTAGTAAACTTGCAACCAGTACAGACAGCTCCAAGGCCTCCAAACTCCAAGCAGGGAGGAGAGGATGGCAGTTCTCACTGTAGCTCCTGCAGGGTAGCCTCAGACAGCAGCTGAACTAGCCAATGCACCTAGTGGTCAGCGTGAGACACCAGATTTCAACTCCTCACATCCATATGTGACACATTCGGGAGGTGGACTCAGTGAGCACCAAAGCCCCACTCAAACAAGCCCTGTACCACAAGCGTGTCTCCAGCGCAGCAGCACTTCCATTATAGACACAGCAGGTCCTCACAGCCAATTGGCCTGGAGGTCAATTCCTCCCAGTGTACCAACAGCAATCAAGGCTTTTAACTACACCAAGACTTTCCACTCAGCCCACAAAGGGGTGTACCAAGAGCGACCACCTAGAGTGATTGGGAAAGCTGAGCTACCGGCCCCTATAGGTCACTGACCACACAAAGCCACTCCATCAACACAGGGAGGCAGCCAAAATGCGGAGACACCGAAGTATGTCACGAATAGAAGAGATGGAGGAAAGTAAACTAATGGATGACACAGTGTTCAGAACCACATTTATAAGGTTACTCAAGAATCTTCTAAAAACCGCTGAGAAACTTGAAGAGACCTTCAAGGACCTTAATTAGAATACCAAAAAAATGGAGAAGGACCAGTCAGAAATTATGTATACACTGTCTGAAATAAAGAATATACAGAAACTCAACTGTAGACCACCGTACCCCAAGAGTCAAACCAAAGATCTGGAATATGAGGAAGCAAAAAACACCCAACCAGAGAGGCAGAAAGAAAGAAGAATCCAAAAGTGTGAGAATAGCATAAGGAGCCTCTGGGATGGCTTTAAGCGTACCAACATCCGAATTTTTGGGGTGCCAGAAGAGAAAGAGCAAGATACTGAAAAACTATTTGAAGAAATAATGACAGAAAACTTCCCCACCTGGTGAAAGAAATAGACTTACAAGTTCAGGAAGCGCACAGAACCCCAAACAAGAGGAATCCAAAGAGGACCACACAAGACACATCATAATTAAAATGCCAAAGGGCAAAAGACAAAGAGATAATCTTGAAAGCAGCAAGAGAAAAACAGTTAGTTACCTACAAGGGAGTACCCATACGACTGTCAGCTGATTTCTCAACAGAAACTATGCAGGCCAGACAGGAGTGTCAAGAAATATTCAAAGTGATGAACAGCAAGAACCTACAACCAAGATTACTCTACCCAGCAAAGCTATCATTCAGAATTGAAGGTCAGATGAAGAGCTTCACAGACAAGAAAAAGCTAAAGGAGTTCATCACCACCAAGCCAGGATTACATGAAATGCTGAAGGGTATTCTTTAAGAAGAGGAAGAAGAAAAAAAAGGTAAAGGTAAAAATTATGAACAACAAAAAGACATCAAATACATACCTACCAACAAGTGAATCTAAAAATCAAGTGAATAAAAAATCTGAAGAACAGAATGGATTGATGAATACAATAGAATCAGGGACATAGAAAGGGAGGGGACAGACAATTATCAGGGAGAAGGGAGTCTGAGAGGTGCAGGAAGAGATTGGACAAAAATCTTACACCTATGGATGAAGACAGTGGCGGGGGGTAAGGGCATGCGGGGGGTAAGGAATCAGGTGGAGGGGAGCTATCAGAGGGGATGGGAAAGAGGAACACCTATAATAATCTGAACAATAAAGATTTATTAAAAAAAAAGATATCACCTCACACCTATCAGAATAATTATCATCAATAAATCAACAAACAACAAGTGCTGGTGAAGAAGTGGAGAAAAGGGACCCACATTCCCTGTTGGTGTGAATTTAATTGGTGCAGCCACTGTAGAGAAAACAGTATGGTCGTTCCTCAAAAAATTAAAAATGAAACTGTCTTAAGACCCAGTGGTTCCACTTCTGGGTATATATAAAAAAAAACTCAAAACAATAATTGGAAAGAATATATGCACCCCTATGTTTATTGCACTGTTCCTTAAAATACCCAAGCTATGATAACAACCCAAGTGCCCATCAATATACAAGTTGATAAAAAAAACTGTGGTACATTTACTGGAATATTACTCAATTATAAATAAGAATAAAATCTTACCATTTGTGACAGCATAGATAGACCTAGAAGGTATTATGTTAAGTGAAATAAGTTAGTCATGATTTTACTTATATGTGGAATCTAAAAACAATATAAACAAAGAAACAAAACAGAAACAGAACTCATAGATACACAGAACAGATTGATAGTTGCCAGAGGGGTGAGGGGTTGGGCAACTAGGTAAAAATGGTGAAGGGACTGAGAAGTAACATTGGTTATTTATAAAACAGTCATGGAATGTAAAGTAAAGCATAGGAAATATAGTCAATAATATTGTTATAACTATGTACCCAGGTGGGTACAGGAAATATCAGGGTGACCACTTTGTCAAGTATATAATTGTCTAACACTATGGTGTACACCTGAAACTAATACAAAATAATCTATACTAATAAAAGGTAATATGCAAATTGGTCAGGACGCCCTCACAGTAACAACCAAACAGCAGGCTTCGTGGGGTGACCAGGCCGGCAGGTGGGTTAGTGAGAGACAACCAAACGACTAAACAGCAGGCTGCGTGGGGCAACCAGGCTGGCAGGGGGGTTAGTGAGGGACAACCAAATGACTGAACAGCAGGCTGTGTGGGGCGACCAGGCCAGCAGGGGGGGGAAGTTGGGGGTGACCAGGACAGCAGAGGGGGGCAGTGAGGGGCAGCCAGGCCAGCAGAGGAGGGCAGTGAGGGACAACCAGGCCGGCAGAGGGGGGCAGTGAGGGAAGACCAGGACGGCAGAGGGGAGCAGTGAGGGGTGACCAGGCTGGCAGGCAGAGGCAGTTAGGGGTGATCAGGCTGGCGGGGGGGCGGGGGGGGCGGGGGGGCAGTTAGGGGTGATCAGGCAGGCAGGCAGGTGAGCAGTTAGGAGCCAGTGGTCCCAGATTGTGAGAGGGATGTCCAACTGTCGATTTAGGCCCAATCCCCTGGATCAGGCCTAAACTGGCAGTGGGACATACCCCAAGGGGTCCCAGATTGGAGAGGGTACAGGCTGGGCTGAGGGGAACCACCCCCCCTGCACAAATTTCGTGCACCGGGTCTCTAGTAATGAATAAAACACTAATTGGGGGGAAAAAATAACAGGAAAAAACACACACTTTATACTAATAAGATATACTCCAAGAATGTAAGGATGGTTTGGCAATGGGAAATGTTCAACATAATTCATTATATTAAACCAAGCAACAAAAACATTTGCTTATACCAATACATGGAAAAAACAAACAAACAAAAATACATAATGAAATGAAAAAATTCAGCTGCCATTCATAATTACATTTAAGTCAAGTATTAGAAGAATAAAGCTAAACCAACTTTCTAAAATATTAAAGGCTATTTCTTAAAATTAAAGCAAATAGTATCTTAAAAGGCAAAATACTAAAACTATTGTCATAAATTCAGATCAGATAAAATTATCTTTACTTCCACATATTATTTTGAACCTAGTAAATAAGAAACACTAAAAAGAGATTGGCATTAATAATAAATTTGGTAAGGTGTGGTTTGTGAAAATATAAACAAACTATTTTTTCTCTATTACAGAAAAAAATAGAAAAATTTTAAAATCTTGATACTCTATAGTAACAAAATTGATAAAATGCCTAGGAATACATTAACAAATATAGCTAGAGGGTAGACCTAGAGAATATTCTAAAATATTATTGAAGGATATAGAAACTGAATTAATGCAAAGACATGCCATGTTTCTGGACAGAAAGACTTTTTAAAATGTCAGTTTATAATCTAATATATAGATTTAATACAGCTCCTGTCACAATTCCAAAGGACTTTATTTTGTAACTGGATAAAGTGATTGCCAAAATAAGTTTAAAAAAATAGTACAGGAAAGAACTTGACTTACACACAAACTATAAATCAAAATGGTCATACGCTGGCAGAGGGAAGGCTATATTTGTAGAACAGAATAGAATCTAGAAATAATTCAACTGTATTATCTATTAATTGAAAAAACATCCATGATCCACCTAGCAGCTTGGTGTCTTCACTTCCAACATATTTTCTTCCACTCAACCTCAGGCACCCACACATGTTTATAATTTCTCTGTACTCCCAAAATCTCAGTCAAGAATCTCTCCAACATTGCCTATTTTTCCAGCTCCCTTGCCTTGGTATGTACATTCCAAAATATTTGACCATATTAGGAACCCCCACCCTTTGGTTCTACCATATTATTTTCACTATCAAAAATTTCCTACTGAACTCATTAGTTAAAAGACCAATGACGGTTCCAGCTGAGGAGTGGACATCTAAGCATGAGTTTGTTTCTAGGCCCTCACAAGTACGTGATAAAAATATATTAAGGAATTAAAGAACAATTCTTAACAGCGAAGAACATTCTATGAGGTATTTCTAAATTTAAGCAAAATGGAGACAACATGGATGTGTCTCATGGATAAAAGAGGAGAAAAAGCAAGTCTAGAAAATGTATGTTGAGCCTGCAACAGAGGCCAGAGCCCATGTGCCTGTGGGCCACAGAGAAAGCCCCAGGCAGCATCAGATACAGTGGAAGTGAGGGTACCAAGTGAACCAAACATTATATACAAGCAAACTTTTTGGTAATAGAAATGTTCCAGATCTTAATTGTTATAATCGTTACATAAAGGCATATTTGTTAAAACTCATGGATAAAATGATTGTCAAAATAATTACAGTCAAAATATAGTTCTAAAATCTATGCATTTTTATTTTATGTAAAATATACTTCAATAAAGATACTTTTAATTGCTCTAGAAACGTATCCTCCACAAATATGAAACAACACAAAGTTATTCACTGCCAATACATGGGCAACTGGTTGAATAAACTGTTGAATCCACAATGGAGGACTTGCAAAAGAATGAGGGATAGCTCAATGAACTAAAGATGTAGAAAGAGCTTTTTCAGGTCACATTAAGCTAAAAAAAAAAAAAGAAGAAGAAGAAGAAGAAGATCCCAAAGAATGTATATAGTACACTACATTTTGTGTAAGAAATGGAAAAAAGAATATTGCATGAATTTTGCAAAAAGAAAAGTGAAGGGGAGAGCGCCCGGCTGGCATGGCTCAGTGGTTGAGCATCGGCGTATGAACCAAGAGGTCATGGTTCGATTCCCGGTCAGGGCACATCTCTCTCCCTCTCCCTTTCTCTCTGATATCAATAAAAACATATTAAAAAAAAAGAAGAAGACAGGGAGGGCGTGAGATCAGGATGGAATCGATAGGTATAGGAACATGACTTCTCTGATTTAGCTTTTAATATGGTATTAACTTTTATTTAAGAGATTAAATAAATTAAAAGGGATTTTAAAAATCCTAAAATTGAATACAAGCAGGAACAAATGAATTTATGTCAAACAGATAATTAAACCACATAGGAAAAAAGAATTTATTCACCAGGACATCCCCCTACCACTGCCATTCTCATTCTTGTGTCTCATAAAAAGTGCTTTATAGGCTTGGCCAGCGTGGCTCAGTGGTTGAGCATTGACCTATGAACCAGAAGGTCACAGTTCAATTCCCGATCAGGGCACATGGCCAGATTGTGGGCTCAATCCCATTAGGAGGCATGCAGGAGGCACCCAATCAAGGATTCTCTCTCATCGTTGGCATTTCTATCGCTCTCCCTCTCCCTTCCTATGAAATCTTTTCCTTGGAATTTCCATTTTCTTTCCTCAAAGAACTATAAAATCTCATAGATTAATTTGTGAACACAGGGACAGAAAGGCGGAGAAAGAGCAAATGAACTGACATTTATCTTCTTCTGCCCTAGGACATTCAGTGCTCCTGGCATTGGACTCAGACCAGGACTTACACCATCACTTCCATTATCAAGCTTTTGGACTTGGGCTAAACTACACCACCCGTTTTCCTGGTTCTCCAGCTTGCAGATGGCGGATCATGGGACTTCTTGGCCTCCATAACTAAGGTCAGACTGGAAATACAACTAAATTAGGGAACATTCACCCAGAATTACCAACTGAAGTCCAGCTGAGAAGGAAACTTATATCAAGGATGGAAGGCAAACACCTGGAGATTGGTAGGAAGGGTGAGGTCGAGAGAAGCTGACCCAGCTTCCATGGGTGGCAGGCCAAGAATGAAGATGGATCTCTTGGCTACCAGAAGGTCTTTTCCCTCAGATGATCAAGGCCCAGAACCCAGGCTGGGCTCCACAGCCTGGAGTACCAGAGGCAAGAAGAGTAGCCCACATAGCATCCAGCTAGGAAATGGGCAGGGCTTTCTGGTCACTGGGGAGACTGGAGCCAGTCAGAGATAAACAATAAATAAGGCTACCAACAATAAAAAATATAGTTTAACAAATCTATTATTAGATAAGAACAGCAACATGCAGAGATGAATATACAGATGATCCCATTAAAAGAACAGGAGTAAAATAATATATATACACTAGAGGCCTGGTGCACAAAATTTGTGCACTAGGGGCAGAGGGTCTGTCAGCCCAACCTGTGCACTCTCGCAGTCTGGGACCCCTCGGGGGATGTCAGCCTGCCTACTTGCTGCTCCTTACCACTCGGCTCACTGCTCCTTAGTGCTACCGCTGAAGCAGGAGAGGCTCCCACCACCACCGCTGTGCTTGCCAGCCATGAGCCCGGCTTCTGGCAGAGCGACACTCCCTCTGTGAGAGCACACTGACCACCAGGGTGCAGCTCCTACATTGAGAGTCTGCCCTGTAATGGTCAGTGCCCATCATAACAACCAATCGTTCTGGTCGTTCCACCATAACAGTCGCTTAGGCTTTTATTATATAGACTAGTGTCCCGATGCATGAAATTCGTGCACGAAGGGTGGGTTAGCTCAGCCAGCTTGCACCCTCTCCAATCGGGGATCCCTTGGAGGATGTCCGACTGCCAATTTAGGCCCGATCTCTAAACCAGCAGTCAGACATCCCTCTCGCAATCTGGGACCGCTGGCTCCTAACCACTCACCTGCCTGCCTGCCTGATTGTCCCTAACCCCTCTGCCTGCTTGCCTGATCGCCCCTAACCTCTCTGCCTGCCTGCCTGCCTGATCGCCCCTAACTGCCTCTGCCTGATTGCCCCTAACTACCCTCCCCTGCCAGCCTGATCTCAACCCCAACTGCTCTCCCCTGCTGGCCTGATCTTGCCCTCAACTGCCTCTGCCTGCCTGATCACCCCTAACTGCCCGCCCCTGCTGGCCTGATCTCGCCCCCAATGGCCCTCCTATCTCAGCCTGATCTCATCCCCAACTACCCTCCCCTGCCGGCCTGGTTGCCCCCAACTGCCCTCCCCTGACGGCCTTATCTCATCCTCAATGGCCCTCCCCTGCTGGCCTGATCTTGCCAACTGCCCTCCCCTGCCGGTCTGATCTTGCCCCCAACTGCCCTCCCCTGCTGGCCTGATCTCACCTCCAATGGCCCTCCCCTGCTGGCCTGATCTCGCCCCCAACTGCCCTCCCCTGCTGGCCTGATCTTGCCCCCAACTGCCCTCCCCTGCTGGCCTGATCTCGCCCCCAACTGCCCTCCCTGCTGGCCTGATCTCGCCCCCAACTGCCCTCCCCTGCTGGCCTGATCTCGCCCCCAACTGCCCTCCCCTGCTGGCCTGATCTCGCCCCCAACTGCTCTCCTCTGCCAGCATGATCGCCCCTAACTGCCTCTGCCTGCCTGATCACCCCTAACTGCTCTCCCCTGCCGGCCTGATCTCGCCACCAATTGCTCTCCCCTGCAGGCCTGATATCACCCCCAACTGCCCTCCCCTGCCGGCCAATCTGGTTCTGATTGGTCGGTTTCTATGCCAGTCAGCGTCAAAAGCTCTGCCTCCTAGGCAGCCGTTGGCTCCTCACACTTCACCCAAGATTTGGTTCTGATTGGTCGGTTTCTATGCCATCAGCGTCTCCAGGCCTATCTCTGGGCCTAATCAGAGAGGCGGGGCTGATCAGCAGCCCCCATGGAGGCCCTGAGAGAAACAGAGGCACAGCTGCTGGCGAAGCCTGGAGAGAGGCAATGGCTGATCAACAGCTGCCATGGAGGCTGCAGATCAGACCCTGCCTCTCTCTCCGGGCCTCTCTCTGGGCCTGATCTGCAGCCACCTCAGCAGTCAGTGCTGGGTCACTGCACCTGCACTGGCGACAGTCAGTGCTGGGTCACCACGGCAACCCATCACTGATTGCAGGACTTACTTCCGGTGTTCGGTCCAGCCTTCAGTCGGTCATTACGGACACTGGGTTTTTATATATTAGGATATTTGCATATGATTATAGAGGCATGGAGAAATGCAAAAAGGGTACACATGCCAGGCTGTAACACTAATGACCTCAGGGAGGAAGGGGAAGAGTGCATTTCCCATGACAGAGAAAACTAAATAAAAAATCATGAGACACTATAAAACAACAAGTCCTTAAAATCACATGTATGAAGTTGACTCACTTATATGTATATATCCACAAATATATGAAGATAACCTCACTAAAATATTAAGTTACTTAATAATATTGGCTTTCATCAACCCATTAAGCCTGATGGATAAAGAGACCCTACATATGCACTTTCACAGCATACATTTGGTTGTAAGAAAAAAAGAAAATCCAACTCAAACTGGCTTCAACAAAAAAGGAATTTATTGGCTCTCATAAGTGAAAAGTGCAGAAATAATCTGACTTCTGTTCCAATTTGATGGAGGTTCCAAATTGCTTCAGGGTTCCAAGTTATAATCCCTCTTCTTTTCTTGGTACTGCCCTCAGGCTGGCTCCTTTATGTTAAAAAAAATTATCTGCAGCAAGGTCAGACGTGAATCCTCATACCACACTATCTCCAAGAAGGTGTCTTCATCAGCAGTTCCTGAGAAAGCCTCAGCAAACATCGTTTAATAAGTAGCCTGATCCAGGTAAGGTGCCTATCTATCCCTGAACCATTTACTTTGAGTGTGTGTTGGGGGGGCGGGGAGAGAGGGGGTGGAGGCGGGGAGAGGAGGCAGCATGGCACTGTTTAAAATTAACTGGGTTAACTCTAGAGCTGAAAGCATGGCAGTGCCATCCAAACCACATGCTCAGTAATGGGGGGAGTGGGAGAAGAGGCGGTAATTATACAAAGAAAAAGTGAGTGGTATTGTGAGAGAAGGAAGTGGATGCTGGATGGGCAACCACAACATACACAAACAAGGAATTTATGCAATAAAATATTAAAAGTATTCAGTCTAGTTATCAAAGAAATATAAGTAAAATTATATAATTTGTTGCTTATCAGATTGATAAAAAAAGAAATATTGTTTGTGTGTGAGAGAGAGATGGTGAAGGGGCAGGACTGAAAATCGGAGCTCACACTGCTATAGGAAAGGTGCTTATGTACAAAGCTGTTTTAACTAAAAGGCTCGTAAGCAAATTTCACACCACAATTAGAAACATTACTGGTTTCTAAATATGAAACAAAAAGCTAACAACAAATAGTAAAATTCAGGGTCCCATAACGTAACAGAAGTTGACTACCTTTTTCCCCGTTCCAATCTGATAGATGTTTTCATGTTGGAAAAAATAAAGATCAGATTTCCTGGGTAAATCTATATTCTTTAAGCTCCAAGTCTTGACTTGGTCTATCTATTTCTTTCTATTATCTTCTTTCAATATTCCTAGACAAAACCCAGAATGAAGCCTATAGTTGACTAATCTTGGCACAGCTGGGGTCAGAACTAGTAAAATGTCTTCTGAAAACTGATTAAGTGCTTTTACCCCATACCAACTTGGGAAAATACACGAGGAACAAGAAATTCCCTAAGTATGATTGTTGAAATAGACCTCAATACATAGAAGCATAATGCTTGAATACTGAGAAGACTTACAGTCTAGAGTACCTACAGGATTGTTCCAGTTCACTTGAAAATCAGAAAACAATATATACTAAACTGTATTTAAAAATATTACAGCTATGAGGTAGGTCTGTGCCTTCCCAGAGGTAGAATAAATAAGTAGTGGCATAAGAAGGATGCTCTTATAAGCTATGGGGCCAATCCCACACTTTGTACAGAATCAAGTATATTTAAGTATGCAAACTACAATGAATCAAAATGAAGTCCAATTCCAGTACACTCAATTAGAAAATCAACACCAAGTGTGAATTTAGATGACAATTAATTACTTGAAGTGAAAATACCTCCCCTCGCCCCCACAGAATTAGATTTTGAACAAGACTGTTCCTGGATTTTCTCAAATCCAGTTACAAATAGGAAGTTAAGGTGCCACAAGTCCCCTGATATTGTACTATTCTAAGTCAGAGATTTTTATTCCACTCTGAGAAGATAAAATAACTGAGACAACCTACTCCACTACCTTAACTTTTTGGTTAAATGACTTGTACATGGCTGGATTACATCAATGGGATTTATTCTATAACCCAAAAATCTGAAATATTTCTATTATACATAAAAAAGAAAAATAAGAAATAGGAAAACTCTTTCAACCCTGCTGAAACTAGTCACAGCAAAGGGAGCAGTGGTCAAGAACATGGATTCAACAGTGAAGATGCCTTAACTAGAATTCAACTCCATCACTGATTAGCTATGTGATCTTTGGGAAGTTACCTAACATATCTGTAGTTTCATTATCCTCATTTTTTTTTTTTTATTGATTTCAGAGAGGAAGAGAAAAGGAGAGATAGAGAAACATCAATGATTAGAGAGAATCATTGATCGGCTGCCTCCTGCACGCCCCTGACTGGGGATTGAGCCCACAACCGAGGCATGCGCCCTTGGGCAGAATCGAATCTGGGACTCTTCAGTCCGCAGGCTGACGCTCTATCCACTGAGCCAAGCCAGCTAGAGCTCATTATCCTCATCTTTAAAATGGAGTACCAACCAATCTCTTAAGGTTGCTGTGAGGTTTCATGAGATAATTCAGCACTTAGAACAGCACCTCACACAAAGGAAACTTTCAACAAATGCTATTACTCCATATTAGGAGTAATTGAGTATATGTTTGTTTAGGTCTATTTCTGTATTCCAAGAACTCAAACACTATATCCTAATTGTTCTAATTTGCAACATCTGCATAAAGCACTTTAATACTTCAAATGCTTGGAAAATAAAAATTAACCAATTCCTTTCAGTGGCTAATTTTAGATATTACAACTACTCCACTTAGAAAACCTCCACTATGAAATAATAAGCTTGCAACAAAATAGTAAAGGGAAAGCTACAGACTACCATAGAACTTGAATAACACTATATTCAGAGGTTCTTCAGCTGTTGAGAAAAATAGGTAAATGGATAATACTTCCTGAACAAATACATCTAGGGAAAGCAGGCTATATTTATTCAAAAACTATAAAAGGTTACAATATAAATCAAACAAAATTAGTTTTTAAAAGTTAAGTGACTCATGTATCCAAATTCTGACCAATTCAAGGCAATAATACAATGTACAGAAAGATTATTATATAGCCCAAAGGAGCAAAAAGCAATAAACAGAAATGCCTTATCAATACAGATACTACATGAATATACAAATCTACAGTTTTAACGTAACAAACAAATCCTAAGTACATGTGTTGGCTACCTTTTTCCAAATTAAAGTAGTAAATGTTTTATACTTGGTAAAAACATATATACTGTACACAACTTTTAATCACATGTAATGAGGTCTAACAAGTGTGAATAAAGTAGAATATAAGGTTTTATGTGGAGGTGGACATTTCAGAAAGAACCCAACTTCAATTAAATCTAATATCACATATATTGCAAAGATGACCCACAAAAATGTTTATCCTTTCAACTGCATACAGAGAACAAAATGCCCAGAAATTAATATCAGAATTGTACTGTGAAGGATATTAGAGTGACTGACTTATCTGAAAAGACAAATTACGTATTTGGGGGCTTAAATAGCAGAGGTCAATGTGAATTAAGTAACATGAGTAAAAGAAAACATACAATGTACAATAGCTAGAGGTTAAAAAACTGAATATCGTGGGAAAGATTTATTAGTCTGTACAAGTTGGTTTTAATAAAATATTGACTTGTTACAATAAATTACCAAGATTTTCATTGCAACACTATTTTCCCACACACATCAAAATCTGGAAGCAATATGTCTTTCTCAAATTGTCATTTAGTGTTTTTTTTATCCCAACCCTCAAAATACAGACATAGGTTTTTGAATATCAACAAGCCATTTATGGAAGTCATTAGATACAGCTATTCATAAACATTACACAGCTAAAATGGAGGTACCTGGACAAACACTACCAACATTTATAGAAAAAAGTGTTGGTTTCAAAGTGTAAGTACTAACATGAGTCACATAAACACACTATTCGTATCTTTCCGAAACCAAAATGGGGAAAACCTTATTGCCATTCTGCCAAACACCCACTGAAAATGCTGCACTAAGGGTCTTGAATCCAATGTACGTATCACAGAATTAAAACTCTAGTTAAGCAACTCAGCTACTCATTAAATTAAAAAGTAAGATCAAACTTCTTTAACATATCAATGCTATTTTAGAAGCATCATCAGAACAGAGATTTAATTATAAATTGGCCTGGATTGCATCCTATAAAGAGAATTTTGCTTAGTACCAAAAGAGAATCTGTCAGCAAACATCCTAGGGAAAGCTGTGGAATCATGCTCTTTGTTATTCTTGAAGAAACTCACCAGGTTGGATACCTGTAATCTCTCGGCAGTTCTAGGAGTTCTACATACCAATTAATTCAGTAATTGATAGGAGTGTTTAAGCAAAAAGAAGACCAAAAGTAGACCTTGTTCTCACATATATTAGATAGGTGGATTTTTAAAAATCACATGATAAATGTAAATCATAAAATCAAGTGTACTTATAAAGGTACACCAATTTTATGTTACATAAAAAACTGTAGGCTGCAAACTGTGCATGCTTACCATAACATTTTACCTGGGAAAGCCAATGAGTGAGATTTCTTGTAAATACTTATGCCATGATACAAAACAAATATGTGCAAACTGCAAGGTCCCTAAAATAGCAGTTAAAGAGTTTATATACAGAAAGATGTCACTATCTGATCAAATATGGCATTTCCCAGAGTCTATAACACAGAACAATAACCTCCACAGGCTCCTCCATGGCCTTCTTCCCTGTGGGACAGTTTGACTCCTTTATTCTGGTTCTCACTTTCCCACAGTCCAGGCGTCTGAATGATCTTTTCAACAAGTTCCTCAAAGGCACACTGTACACCATCACAGGTTTTTGCACTTGCCTCTGAAATTCAAGGGAAAATGTCATAGTATATTCCTTCTGACCATACGCCTATGTTTTTATGGGAAATTATTATGGTATATAGATCAGCCTACAATATGTAAAGACCCAAATCAATAATTTCCCCCCAACAGGTTTAATATTAGTGAATTTCCTCAAAGTCTCAGTGCCTGTCAGCTTTACCATTAACGCATCTCCCAGATTAGCTAACTTTCCACCACCTGCCAAAAGCTGCAGTCAAAGCCACCAGCTTTATTCATCTGGGCTACTGTATTGTAAGAGAATAACTAGCCTCTTGATTCTGCTTTTATGGTCCATTTTCTACACAAATGGGTCCTTTTTAAAAAGAGTATCAGATCACAGCACTATTCCCTTGCTTTCCACCACACTTAGAATTAAAATCTATTTCTTTACCATATCCAGTTAGGTCCAACATGTCCTTTTTAAATCCCAGCTCCCATTATCACCAACCTTTCCCCAACACACACTGCTCCAACCAGAGCTTTCTTCCTGTTTCTTAAATACACTAAACTGGTTTCTACCTACCTCAGGAAATATCTGCTATTCTCTCAGCCTGAAATGCTCTCCCTCTGGGTCTTCATATGAGTGATTCTTGCTTAAATGTAATGTCATTGCTTTACAGAACTCTGCCTAATCAGTTCCCACACCGGTCATCCTCTCTTTCCTTACAATGTTTTATTTCTTTCAGGTGATTATTTACTTATTTAACTGTTTCCTATACTAAAACATAAGCTCCATGAAAACAGGGAGTTCATTCTATTCACTATTATATCCTCAGTGGCCAATCAATATTTATTAAATAAACGAATAAATGTTGAAATGAAGGACACCCAGCAAGTAAGCAGTAGAGGGAGTACTCAGTTCCTTTCTAAAACTCCCTATACCTTCCACTTACAGCACCCTGCTTCTACCTATATATGATGTGCTCCCATATTAATTTATTGATTCCTAGTCAATTCTAACACTATGGACTAAATTAGTAATTCCTAAAGCTGACTTTACATTAGAATCAACTAGGGTGTTTTTTTATATATTGTCTTCTAGGCCTTCTTTCAAACCCATGATAAGGCACAGGGGCCTAGAATTTTGAAAAGCTCTGCAGGTGCTTCTGATATAGGCGGTCCACTTTTCTAGATGAGGGGGTCAGCAAACTTTTTTTGTAAAGGGCCAGATAGTAAATATTTTAGGCTTTGTAGACCATATGGTTTCTATTGTAACTGAACTCTGCCAAGAATCCAAAAGCAGCCATAGACAATATATAGGAACCTGAGGGTGGCTGTATTCCAGTACAAATGATGGGGCCAAATTTGGCCCCTATTGTAGTTTGCCAAACCCTGCTCTACCATGCTTCTGAAATATTAATGTGCATGCAAATCACATGAAGATTTTATTAAACTGCAGATTCTAATGCAGAAAATCTGGTTATAGCTTGAGATGAAGCATTTCTAGCAAGCTCCCAGGTGGTGCCACTGTTGCCAGCACATGAACCAGCAAGGTACAACTTTAGCACTGGGAGCATGGCTTTACTGAATGGCATTACATCCTGAGAGGAATTATCTGACTGTGTTCTGTGTGACTTCATATAATGAGATCCTATTTTTTATTATAGAAGGAAAAATAAAGAATCTGATTCTATAGTTAGATTTTATAGCATGAGACAACTATGAACTAAATACATCTATCTATAATAATAAAAGCGTAATATGCTAATTAGACTGGACGTCCTTCTGGACAACCTTCCAGATGAAGCCGGGGCTGCAAGGGAAGCCCAGGTGCTGGGTGCCAGAGGGAAGCCAGTGCCAGCAGCTGGGAGAAGGAAGGCCTACACTTGCACAAATTTCATGCATCGGGCCTCTAGTATCATTTATAATTAATAAAGAAAAATTTAACAAAAATTCCATTTTTAAATTGCTCAGTAACAATTAAATGATAAATATTCACACACCTACCTATAAATAACATGGAATGCTTTCGTGCAAATTTCAGGCCTTCGTTTCTATCAACTTCACGATTTTCCTAAAAAATAGATGCAAAGAGTTTAAAAAACTACCAAGACACAGAGAAAAATGCCAAGTGTCTAACTTCTTACCTTATCAATTTTATTTCCAACTAGCATGTTTACTATGTCATTTCTTGTGCAGTATGTCTCCAATTCATTTAACCAATTATCCAGCTTAACAAAGGTGTCTCTTCGTGTGACATCATAAACTGAAGTAAAAAGAGTCATTTATTAAATAAGCATTTAAAAATAAGAGCAATGATATCATATTTTTATATGAAAATAGGAACTAACATTACTATATAGAAAAATCTGTTTTTTTAAGTCTTTTATGCTTAACAATCAGTATCTACTAATCCAAAAGAAGAAACAAGTACATGAAAAAAATACAAACACATTTCAATTTTATTAACACACACTGTAAGAGAAATTAGTTATATCCTGTGTGATAACTGAAAATTAATTTAAGCAAAACAACTGCTGCCCCCATTCATAATAATAAGAAAATGAAATCTGTACAAAAATGAAGTGTTTTGGTTCAAATCTGTGGCAAAATATAAAAAATTTTACATGAATTGAAATATCTATGACTGTGTTAATTTGTTTCTTGCAAAGACCAGAATTTGAAAACCCAAGTAAAATTAGTACATGGGATCCTGATTGTCTTCCTCTGTTATCACTTTCACATTATTCTGAATTATAGTAAGTAAAGAGCTTTATTAATTTACAGTATTTTCTAAACTTAGGAGATGCTAAAACCAAAACAATAAGACTCACTGTCAAATTAATAGAAGTAAAACCAAAGCCTCACAAGTCACAATATGAAAGAATTCTCCCTACAACTGGTCAATATTCATTTTAAACCATTTCCCAGGAGCATTAAAAACACTTTTAATGCAAGTCTGCAAGACAGAGCAGTAAGAACTATCAGCAAGCCTGCAAGACAGAGCAGCATCTGAGGTGTAGGTTCTGCTGCTCCAGAGCCTGGCCTCCAAACCTCCCAGCCCAGGATAACATCTGTCAGCTCTGGCCTGGCTCTATCACAGGAATGTCGTTGATCATTATGAAAATCCCAGAAATGTGGAGTCTTTTGACAAGACACCTAAAAATGTTGGAGGATCTGTGGGGGCTCCAGCATGTGGTGATGTAGTGAAATTACAGATTCAAAGTGGATGGAAAGGGGAAGATCGTGGATGCCAACTATAAAACATTTGGCTATGGTTCTGCAACTGCCTCCAGCTCGTTGGCCACTGAACAGCTGAAAAGGAAGACAGTGAAGGAAGCCTTGACCATCAAAAACACAAATATCATCAAGGAACTCTGCTTTCTCCCTGTAGAACTGCACTGTACCATACTGGCTGAAGATACAATCAAGGCCACCCTGGCTAATTATAAACTGAAATAAGAATCCAAGAAAGGCAAGGTGGAGAAGAAAGAGCCCTTGGCAAAGCTTCCAGCAGGACACATCAGCTGCTAGCCCATCAGTCATGCAGTAAACAGATTTCAAAAGCCCCTCGCACACTATAATAAAAGAGCTATGTGATACCCACGATACCCACATTTGTGGCTCTACTGCAAGCAAAATACAGTTTAGTTGTTCTGAATCCTGTGGTTTCTTTCAACCCACTTTTATCACTTTAACCCAATTTGTGTATATTTTGTATTGTGTGTATGGCCTTAAAACTGAAATCAGTAAGTCTCAAGTTTTGATAGTATAAGAAATGCACAAAAATTTATTTTACCTGAATCTACTTTGGGGAACATTACCAATAGAACTCCTTAGTATGGTTATTTGATAGAACTAAATATTATATATAAAACAGATCTGCATATATCTATACTAATAAAAAGGTAATATGCTAATTAGACCGAGTCGACCGGACATCTTCCGGACGTCCAACTTCCTTCTAGATAAAGCCACGGTGGCAGGGGCCGAGGCAGAGGCAGTTGGGGCGATCAGGCCGGCATGGGAGCAGTTAGGGGGTGACCAGGCTGGCAAGTAGAGGCAGTTAGGGGTGATCAGGCAGGCAGGTGAGGGGTTAGGAGCCAGTGGTCCCAGATTGGAGATGGTGCAGGCCGGGCTGAGGGACCATCCCCACCCCCTGAACGAATTTCATGCCCTGGGCCTCTAGTATAATAATTAAATGAATGTAAGCACAAAAAATAAAGGACAAACACTTTTCAATAAGTTACAACGAGAATCCACATTTGGTTTTTAAATTTTGTGTGATTATAAATCAATAGTGTTAAGGGCTTTGGGCTATTTTTTTTTATGACTAATAAAATGCCGCTAACTGAAGATCAGTTTCTGGTAATACTCTGAGACCAACTATATGTGGATTAATCCTCAATTATTTCCTTATTAACATGTACTTTTAAGTCTAATAAATTAGTCTGATCTTTATTTTTCAACTGCTTGACAAAGGATTGAAAATAAATTTTGAAAGTTCTGTTCCCATTGCAATTAGCTAATATTAATAATAGGAAAGGAGCAAAGGAAAGGCCAGACATTATGAGCATGGTCATCTGGGCAGCTTCACCAGAAGGCTGCAACTTTACACTTCCCAGGGAACTACCATTCCCCACAGATCACCATGGGGAAAATACAGGCAAGCACCCTCCCTACGTCAGGGTGATGTGGGGAAGGTGCTTGTCTGTAGGCCTAACCTGGGAACAAAAATAATTGGCCAGAGGGGAGGAGGCAATGCAAGCCCAAAAAAATTTGGGAATACATAATCCAAAGACAAATAATTATCTCTTTCTTGTGCCTCTGGCTTTGCTCCTGCTTCCTTGCACTCACCCGTGTGCCCTCTCTAGTCATGTGGCCCTAGAAGCCACATGGCCCACAGCCATGTGAACCCCACATGCAATGGACTGCAGCTGGGAACACAAGCTAAACTAGCCAGATGCTGGACTGGACTTGCAAATATAGAATGGAGATTCTGGGTATTGGCTTTAATCCTAGCATTGCTGAAGATAAGATTGGACTTTTACCATGGCAAGATAGAGGGAGATGAGACCTTGGAAACACAGGGGTTTAATGCCACAGAAATAAAACTTTCCACAAAACTTCATCCTCCCATGGGGAGCTCAGGAAATCCTTATCCCAGAAGCACCCCCATCCTAGCCAGTTTGGCTCAGTGGATAATGGCCTGCGGTCTGAAGGGTCACAGGTTTGATTCCAGGCAAGGGCACATGCCCAGGTTGCAGGCTTGAGCGTGCAGGAGGCAGCCAATCAATGATTCTCTCTCATCACTGATGTTTCTGTCTCTCTCTCCCTCTCCCTTCTTTTCTGAAATCAATAAAAATATATTTTTTTAAAAGCACCCCAAGAAGCCAACTTCCATGGGCAACAAACAGGTGGGGACACAGGGAGCACCTCACCAATAACCATTTCAATATTCAATATTAAATGAAGTTAGCACAATGTCAAGTTACACAAAAGTAGCCCTAGAGAAAAATAAAAACATATCGATCTTCACAGATAAGGAAAATCAGAAATTACTATAATAAATAACAACATTTTAAAAATAGTATATTAAAATAAAAACTTACCTAATATAACACCCTGTGCACCTCTATAATAGCTGGGAGTTAATGTTCTGAACCTCTCTTGACCAGCAGTATCCTAAAAGTGACAATCAATTACTATTAAATAAAAAAAGTATAAATAAAAGACATTCAAAACACTAAGTTAAGAGTAGAAAGTAAACAGCATTATTAAAAATATCAATGCACAAACTGATTTAAAATTTGAAATTTAAATGTGTTCTCTTAATGACAAGTATTATCCTAATATATAAAAACCCAGGGTCCATAACATCCAAAACGACCAAAAGCTCCACCAACCGGAAGCCAGTGCTGGGTTGCTGTGGCACGACCCAGCACTGACTGCAGATCAGGCCCGAAGACAGGCCTGGAGAGAGAAGCAAGGTCTGATCCATAGCCTCCGTGCAGTTGTTGATCAGCCTTTGCCTCTCTCTTTCTCTCAGGGCCAAGCCAGCAGCCGCGCCTCTCTTTCTCTCGGGCCTCCACTGGGGCTGCTGATCAGCCCTGCCTACCTAATCAGGCCCATTGATAGGCTCAGAGACGCTGACTGGCATAGAAACCGACCAGCAGAACCAAATCTGGGTGAAGTGCAAGGAGCCAATGGCTGCCTAGGAGGCGGAGCTTTTGATGCTGACTGGTATAGAAACCAACCAATCAGAATCAAATCTGGGTCAACTGTGAGGAGCCAATGGCTGCCTAGGAGGCAGAGCTTTTGACACTGACTGGCATAGAAACCGACCAATCAGAATCAAATCTGGGTGAAGTGTGAGGAGCCAATGGCTGCCTAGGAGGCTGAGCTTTTGAGGCTGACTGGCATAGAAACCAACCAATCAGAACCAAATCTGGGTGAAGTGTGAGGAGCCAATGGCTGCCTAGGAGGCTGAGCTTTTGAGGCTGACTGGCATAGAAACCAACCAATCAGAACCTAATCTGGGTGAACTGCGAAGGCAGAACCTAAGGTGGGGGCTGAGGAGGGGTTTTAAGGGCAACAGCTGTTTGGTATAAGGTGTAAGAAAGCAGTTCAATTTTTTAATGAGCAGTTTGGCAGTATAATGCATATGGCTGGCTATCAGTCCAGATATATATATTATGTATTTTTGTCTGCCAAGAGCATCTCCTCCTGCTGAAAAAGGCTTATCCCCCCACTTAAGCAATCCTATCCTATATACTCTATCTATACTAATAAAAGGGTAATATGCTAATTAGACCGGGTTGACCAGCCATCTTCCAGACATCCAACTTCCTTCCAGACAAAGCCATGGTGGTGGGGGCCAAGGCAGAGGCCATTAGGGGCAATCAGGCCAGCAGGGGAGGGCTGTTGGGGGCGAGATCAGGTCGGCAGGGGAGGGCAGTTAGGAGTGGTCAGGCAGACAGTGGCAGTTGGGGGCGAGATCAGGCTGGCAGGGGAGAGCAGTTGGGGGCGATCAGGCAGGCAGAGGGGTTAGGGGCAATCAGACAGGCAGGCAGAGGGGCTAGGGACAATCAGAGGCAGTTAGGGGTGATCAGGCAGGCAGGCAGTTGAGCATTTAGGAGCCAGCAGTCCCAGATTGCGAGACAGATGTCCCACAGGGATCAAGCCTAAACCGGAGGTCGGACATCCCCTAAGGGGTCCCTAATTGGAGAGGGTGCAGGCTGGACTAAGGGAACCTCCCACCCCCGTGCACGAATTTCATGCACCGGGCCTCTAGTCTATATATATAAAAGCCTAAGTGACCATTATGACTGGATTACCAGAAGACCAGACGGTAGCTATGACGTGCACTGACCACCAGGGGGCAGATGCTCAATGCAGGAGCTGCTCCCTGGTGGTCAGTGTGCTCCCACAACCAACCTCCCGAGGCTGGCCAACCTCCCACGGTCCCTTCCCCCGGCTGGCCGGCCCCGATCAGCCTGATCACCGGCTAGGCTGAGGGACCCCACCCATGCACAAATTCGTGCACCAGGCTCTAGTATTAAATAAAATTAATTGCTGACTCATCTCAAAAATGCACCTAAGGTGTTCTACCACTTTGGATTTAAGATTTTTATCAGACACAAAACCTATTTCATTGAAAGCTATGGTTCTCAATTCTGGCTGTGCAATGAAATTTCCTGGATAACAGGTTCCAACCTACAAATATTCTAATTTGATTGGTCTAGTCTAGGGACTGAGGGAAGTTTTTAAGACCTTACCAGATGATTCTAACATAAAATCAAGGTTGAGAACCACTGGTTTAAAGAGAATTATAGGGGTGTCTTATTTTAGGTAAGCAACTTTTAGGTTGGACTTTTTAAAGTGTCTTCTATATATTTTCTTTTAGGAAAATGCATAAAACCAAAGCACTCATTTCTGACTCATGCTAGGGGTGATAAACATAAACTGTACACTAGCAGGAAATTAAGATTTCATGAGGAAGGAACCTCATCTGCTTAAATACCAGTTTAACCCCAGTGCCTAGAGAAAGTCCTGCCATTGGATAGCTGCTCAACTTCTGTTGGGGGAAACCAAAATGAAAAAACTAACAAGTCTCTACTTCCAGGATGGTTCCTTCTGCCTTCTTTCTACTATCCTTGGACTGTGGCTTCAAGGTACCTAAGATTAAGCAAAGCAGGAGTTGGCAATCTGCTGCCTCAGCTCACCATGTTTTATTATATAAGGTTTTATTGAAGTTTTATAAAACCTGAACACAGCCAGGCCCATTTTACTCATGTACTTCCATATGGTCCACTTTTATGGAAAAGTTTGCACCAGAGAAAACAGGGGTTGGGGGACTGTGTGAAAAGGGTTAAAGGATCAAGAAGTACAAATTGGTAGTCACAAAACTGTCACAGGGATGTAAAGTACAGCACTGGGAATATAATCAATAATATTATAATAACTATGTATGGTGCCAGGTGGGTACTAGAAAAAAGCGTGGAACACTATAAAGTTTATGATTGTCTAACTACTATAATGTACAACTGAAACTAATATAAAATAACTAGAGGCCCGGTGCACAGATTCATGAACCATTGGGGTCCCTCAGCCTGGCCTGCAGGGATTGGGCTGAAACCAGCAGTCCAACGCCGCCTGCCACTGCTGCTCATCCTGGCCCCACTATGCCTGCTGCCACCACTGCTCAGTAGGCTCACTGCCACTCCACTGCAGTCTCTGAGCTGCGGCGGCCAGCCGTGAGCCCTATGTCTAGCGCCCATCAGTCAGCTGAGCAGCACTTCCACTCCTAAGTTGAGCATTTGCCCCTGGTGGTCAGTGTGTGTTATAGCGACCGGTTGACCAGCCTTTTGGTTGCTTAGGCTTTTATATATATAGACTAGAGGCTCGGTGCACAAATTCATGCACCAATGAGGTCCCTCGGCCTGGCCTGCGGGATCAGGCTGAAACCGGCTCGCTGACATCCCCCGAGGGGTCCCAGATCGCGAGAGGGTGCAGGCCAGGCCGAGGGACCCCACCCGTGCGTGATCGGGGCCAGGAAGGGATGCGGAAGGTTGGCCAGCTGGGGAGGGCCTGCAGGAAGGCTCCAGGGTGTGTCCGGCCCATCTCACTCAGTCCCGTTTGACTGGACCCCAGCAGCAAGCTAACCTACCGGTCGGAGTGTCTACCCCCTGGTGGTCATTGCACGTCAAAGTGACTGGTCGACCAGTCAACTGTCAGTCCCCTGGTGGTCAGTGCATGTCATAGCGACTGGTTGACCGGTCGACTGCCCCCTGGTGGTCAGTGCACGTCACAGCAAGCGGTTGAGCGGCCTTAGCATATCATTAGCATATTACGCTTTGATAGGTTGAATGGAAGACCAGACGACTGGACACTTAGCATATTAGGCTTTTATCATATAGGATAATTAATATAAACTAATTGAAAAATATAATTAAAAAGGTCTGATAATGTAAAGTATCCTGAAAAAAAGGAAAGCTGTATATCAAATGTCAACTTAGCTACCAGCCCCATGGCTGTAAATTTAGCTGTGGAGCAAACAGAAGCTAGCTCTTTTACATATAAACAGTGCTAATAACCTCTAAGAGGTTTAGAAGGTCGAGAAAAATTTTAAACCAGCAGTGACAGGCTCTGGCAATAACTAGTTTCTTTCCCTGGCCACAGCAGACAATGCTTTAAGAAAATAACAATAAGGTAAAGAGTGGTTTGAGGTAATTTATAGCCCAGAAGAGAAACTTAGGAAAATAACTTTGACATAAACCACTCTGCACATTCATTGCTCTGCCACAGATAAACTTACATAAATGTAGAGTGTCCTTGGCTTCCAGATTCTCACCACTACAGAAACTGGCCCTCCCTTACCACTGCATTGTTAAAGTAAAAAAGTAACAAAATTAAACTTTCTAGCTCTGGCCATTGTGGCTCAGTTGGTTGGAGTGTCACCCCATACACCAAAAGGTCAAAGGTTTGATTCCCAGTTAGGGCACACACTCAGGTTGTGGGTCAGTACAGAAGGCAACCAATGTTTCTCACATTGATTTTTCTGTTTCTCTCTCTCCCTTTCTCTCTTTCTAAAATCAATTTTAAAAAAAAACATATTCTCGGGTGAGGATATTTTTTTAAAAATTCAACTTTCTAAAGAAATAAATTTATGATGAAAAAATAATTTCTCTTTACAGAAGTTCTCCTTGCTTCAAAGTTTCTTATAAAACCTGCCTCTGATATTTAAAATTATTCAATTTGCATGTTTACTCTCAAAACAATATTGAATTAAAAGCTGCATAAAGTGAAGTGGATTTACTTTCTAACAGTTTATAATACTGACAATGTGATGTAGATCAGGGCAAGGACCAAGCATTAAATATTTTTGTCCAGAGACTTTTTGTTATAACAGGAAAAAAGTCATTCAACCTGCATAGTGAAAATATCCACAATTTAATAATTAATTTCTAGAACTAGCAGAAAACCATTTGAATATTAATTTTGTTCCCTTTGGTCTTCACTGAGATCAACTTCAGTAACTGCCTTAATAAAACACAATATAAAAATCAGAACTGCAATTCCTGTAAGTTTTGCATGAAGTCCAATGTTTTAAAAATAAAGACTGTAGCAAAAAATGTTTTAGTGTTAAAATATTACACATGATCTTGACACTTTAAATGTGAACATTTAATTAGGTCAGATGTTTGAGTCTTGACATTTTTTATTCACCGTAAAAAATATTTATATAGCCCTAGCTGGTTTGGCTCAGTTAGCTAAAGCATCAGCCTGCGTGCGAACTGAAGGGTCCCAGGCACAATTTGGGTCAAAGGTACATGCCTGGGTTGCGGGATCGATCCTGAGTAGGGGGTGTGCAGGAGGCAGCTGATCACTGATTCTCTCATCACTGATGTTTCTATATCTCTCTCCCTCTCCCTTCCTCTCTGAAATCAATAAAAATATTTATGTTTTAAAAATGTTTATGTAGAGCCCTAGCCAGTTTTGCTCTGTGGATGGAGCGTTGGCTTATGGACTGAAAGGTCCCAGGTTCGAGGCTCGATCCCCAGTAGGGGGCTTGCAGGAAGCAGCTGATCAATGATTCTCTCTCATCATTGATGTTTCTATCTTTCTCTCCCTCTCTGAAATCAATAAATATATCCTACCTAATAATAGACAAATATGCAAATTGACCGCACCTTCACCACGCCCACCAACCAATCAGGACAAGTATGCAAATTACCCCAACAAAGATGGCGGCTAATTTGCATATCAAGACAGCTTAGAAAGAAGCCAAGAGATGCTGAAGGGAGCAAAGCTGCGGAGAAGCAAGCAAGCCAGTGGGGAGAAGGGAGGAGCGGAGGCGGGGCCGGGGGAGAAGGAAGGCGAGTGGGGCGGGCTGGCAGAGAAGGCGGGCCGGGAGACAAGGGAGGAGCGGAGGCGGGGCGGGGTAGAGTGCAGCAGGAAACCCTATTGCAGGATTTTTCCTGCAACGGGAACGCTAGTATATTTTTTAAAATGTTTATGTAGATATGATAATTTGAGCAAAATACCCTGTGCCATAGTATTAGATCAGGATTTATAACAAGTATATAATTTGTATGTATAAATAAAAGATTTTTTAATGTGTTTGTTTTCAAAACAGAAATATGCATTAAGTGTGAATGACATCTTTGTGAAGAAACACAGCAGGGCTTATTATCTTGATCCTATGATTTTATTTTCTAATGGAAGAAGAGAGAAGAGATTATTAAAGATGGGATGTATAAAGAGCTAGAAAGAATCTAGAAAGGCTAAATAACAGAACGTGGGAAATAGAAGTGAAGAAAGAATATAGAGAAAAATAACCTTAGAGTAGGTCATAATAGATACACAGCATTTTCAGGAGGCAGTGGGGGCAGGGCTATGTTTGATTACTCTATTTGACTGATCCTAGAAGGAGCTTCCAAATGGGAGAGAAACTGATTTTATTTATATAAACTAGAGCCCCGGTGCATGAAATTCATGCACGGGGGTGTGTGTCCCTCAGCCCAGCCTGCACCCTCTCCAATCTGGGACCCTTCGAGGGATGTCCAACTGCCCATTTAGGCCCGATCTCGGTAGGATCAGTTGGACATCCCTCTCACAATCCAGGACTGCTGGCTCCCAACTGCTCGCCTGCCTGCCTTCCTGATTGTCCCTAACTGCTTCTGCCTGCCAGCCTGATCACACCCTAACCACTACCCTGCCAGCCTGATTGATGCCTACCTGTTCCCCTGCCAGCCTGATTGCCTCTAACTGCCCTCCCCTGCAGGCCTGGTCACCCCTAACTGCCCTCCCCTGCAGGTCTGGTCCCCCCCAACTGCTCTCCACTGCAGGCCTGGGTCCCCCCCAACTTCCCTTTCCTGCAGGCCCGGTCGCCCCCAACTGCTCTCCACTGCAGGCCTGGGTCCCCCCCAACTTCCCTTTCCTGCAGGCCCGGTCGCCCCCAACTGCTCTCCACTGCAGGCCTGGGTCCCCCCCAACTGCCCTCTCCTGCATGTCCGGTCGCCCCCAACTTCCCTCCTCTGCCAGCCTGGTCATCCCTAACTGCCCTCCCCTGCAGGCTAGATCACCCCCAACTGCCCTCCCTTGCAGGCCTGGTCCCTCCCAACTGTCCTCCCCTGCTGGCCTCATTGCCCACAACTGCCCTCCCTTGCAGGCTTGGTCCCTCCCAACTGCCTTCCCCTGCTGGCCATCTTGTGTCCACATGGGGGCAGCCATCTTGTGTGTTGAAATGATGGTCAATTTGCATATTACTCTTTTATTAGATAGGAGGATAGAGGCCTGGTGCATGGGTGGGGGCTGACTGGTTTGCCCTGAAGGGTGTCCGGGATCAGGGTGGGGGTTCCCTTGGGGCATGGGGTTGCCTGGGCGAGGGGCCTGTGGTGGTTTGCAGGTCGGCCACGCCCCCCGATGACCCAAGCGGAGGCCCTGGTATCTGGGATTTATTTATCTTCTATAATTGAAACTTTGTAGCCTTGAGCGGAAGCCAGGGCTGGCCAGGGGTGGCCAAGAAGCTTGGCTTCCTCCATCGCTGGGGGCAACCCAAGCCTCCTGCTCTCTCCAGCTCTGTGGCTGCCGCCATTTTTTGTTGGGATTTATTTATCTTCTATAATTGAAACTTTGTAGCCTTGAGCGGAGGCCAGGGCAGGCCAGAGTGGGCAGGAAGCTTGGCTTCCTCCATTGCCAGGGAAACCCAAGCTTCCTGCTCGCTCTATGGCCACAGCCATCTTGGTTGGGTTAATTTGCATACTCCCTCCCAATTGGCTGGTGGGCATGGCTTGTGGGCGTGGCAGAGGTACGATCAATTTGCATGTTTCTCTTTTATTAGTGTAGATAAAACCATAAAGGAATTAGAGGAAACTATGGATTCATATATTTCTTATACTGAGTGAGAAGGTCTTCCTAATATGACATGACATCCAGATGCCATGAGAAAATAACTGATCTGAACACATAAATACTAAAACTTTGGTATGGCAAGAACAGCTCTCCCCTGACCTCCTCCACTCCCCAGACACACATTCTCACCCTAAACAAGATCTGAAGGTAAATAACAGACTAGAAAAAAACAAATCTATAGCATATAATAGAGTTAGTACTACACACACACAATAACATTAACATATATTCATCTTAAATAAGTTTTAAAGACAAATGACAGTGGGGGGGGGGGGAATCAGCATTTGACAAAAGCTAGTATTTTTAATACATAAAGATTTAATCATGAAAAATATGAATGCTAATATAAAATGGGCAAAGTATATAAAAAGAAAATTTATTCTCTCATATTTATTTAAGATATAATCAATAAATATGAGAGAAAATTCACTAATCAAAAGAAATGCAAGTATAAGAGAAAAATTACTCAGGCAAAAATGAAAAAAAATGTTAACATATAGTACAGAAAACCTGTTTCATATGTACCAATGTTAAATCTTAACATTCTCTTGAGTCAATAATTCTATTTCTAGATATACATCCTAAAGTAAGTGGACAAGGACACACAGATGTACAAATTAGGATGCTCATTAGAGCATTGCTGATATTTATGAAAAATTAATAACAATGTAAGTATCTTTCACTAGGGTTGACTAAATTAAGGTATAGGTATAAGATAGAATACAGGTAGCCACCTGAACTGATATGTACCTCTATATTCACTGCCAGAGAAAAATGTACAGAATGTAAAGTGTGTGTGTTGCTCTAGAGGTGGGGGGAGGGGGAAGGCAGACAAAAACGTGGAGGAAAAAGAAAAAAAAAGTTATAATCCTTTTTTTTGGATATACATATGTGTAATAGTATATGCATGCCTAGGTATTTTAAAAGATGTTAGCTAAAATGTAGAAATTGGTTAAAGATTAATTTTCTTCTTCATTTTTTATTGCTTCAATTATCCCTTTTAGAATGAGCCTGTATTATCCTATCAGTCAGGGAGAAACTGCTCTTCTTTAAAAACTATTTATATGCCTATGATAAAGATGTCACTTCAATAATACTTGCCAACCTATTTATTAGAGAAGAACTAGAAAGTAAATTAAAAACAAACAAAAAGCCTCTTATATGAAAGATCTCATGGCAACCATCAGCCCTCAGATCCTACTCTGATCTGTACCCTCAAAACAGTAGCAGGGCAGAAAGAGGTGACAAATCAACTATTAAAAGCATATGAAAAATAAGGCTCCTACTTTAGTACAGAAATCAGCCAGCATTCTTAAATTGTTAAATATATTTTTACTACCATCTAATTCAACATTTTTCAAATTGTATTCTGTAGGCATTACTGTTCTGATTGACATTAAATATATTTTAGGGAAAGGGGCAAATAGGCTCCAATCATGTAAATTATTGTATGTTAGAAAAAAAAAACAATAGGACATTAGCCACACTTATACAGTTATTTGATATTTGGGATAAAATGTTTCTTAGAAATAGTGTGTCATTCAAAGAATGTCAGGAAGATGAGATCATAAAATGCATTAATACTTATACAGGCAGTCCTCGGGTTACATCGGACTAGACATACGTCATTTTGTGGTTACGTTGCCATCTCCCATTTATTTATAATAAAAAAAAAGTTCCATCATTTCGACGTATGTACATATGTGCTTTGTTTTTTACTAGAGGCCCAATGCACGAAATTCGTGCAAGAATAGGCCTTCCTTCCCCTGGCTGCCAGCACCGGCACCCAGGACCCATGCTTCCCTCGCAGCCCTGGCTTCATCCAGTCTAATTAGCATATTACACTTTTATTATTATAGATTTTTTATTTACCACAAGTAAAGATCAGGAATTGTTAACTTTCTTTTAAATTTTTTTACTGTTTCACTTCATTATTGCTGTGTATGTGCTCCATGTGAGTGATGTAGGTGCTTATGTAGGTGGGTTCCGACTTACGGCGAAAATCGCGATATGTTGCACCGTAGGAACAGATCTCCGATGTAACCCGAGGACCTACTGTAGTTTCAATCTGTAACTGATGCCCAGATGGCACTTAAAATTTAACCACTATGTTGATGTCTTAATTTGGTGATTGTTGACTAGTTCTAACATTATTTACAATATGTTACAAATAGTACATGGAGAAATTAGATATGTAAAATACTACATTTCTATAACTTCCATATATAATATCTATTTACTATATTAGCAATCATATTTAAATAGAGAGACAGGCATAAATAGATAGGTAAGTAGGTAAGTAGGTAGGTATATAGGAGCAAGAGAGAGAGGGGCAGACAGATATAGACAATAAACATCTTTGGTGTTTCTTTTTTTAAAATTCTTTATTGTTTAAAATATTACATATGTCTCCTTTTTCCCCCATTGACCTCTCCCCAGCCACTCCCACCCCTCCAGCACATGCCCTCAACCCCCTACTGTCTATGTCCATGGGTTATGCTTATATGCATGCATACAAGTCCTTTGGTTGATCTCTTACCCTCCCTTCCCCCACATTCCCTCTGAGGTTAGATGCTCTGTTTGATGCTTCTATGTCTCTGGTGTTTATGACAATAAAAGCTACCTATTTAAAATGAGGATACTTGAAGGGACCTCTGGGACAACATGAAGGGTAACTACATAGCATCACATGGGTACCAGAAGAATGACAGAGAAAGGGATTGAGAACCTATTTGAAAAAATAATGGCTGAGAACTTTCCTAACCTGGTGAAGGAAAAAGACACACAAGTCCAGGAAGCACAGAGAGCCCCAAACAAGATGAACTGAAAGAGGCCCACACCAAGACACTTCATAATTAAAATGCCAAAAGGTAGAGACAAAAAGAGAATCTTAAAAGCAGCAAGAAAAAGATAGTTATTACCTATGAGGAGCTCCATTAAGACTATCAGCAAATTTCTCAACTGAAACATTTCAGGCCAAGAAGGGATCGCCATGAAATATTCAAAGTGATGAAAAGCAAGGACCTACAACCAAGACTTCTTTACCTAGCAATACTATCATTTAAAACTGAAGGAGAAATAGAGTTTCCCAAAATAGAAAAAGCTAAAGGAGTTGATTACCACCACACCAGTATTACAAGAAATGTTAAAGGGTCTTGTTTAAGAAGGAGAAAAAAAACAAAAAGAAAAACAACAACAACACAGGAACCTGTTATAAAGATAAAATGGCAATAAATATGTACCTGTCAATAATCATTTTAAATGTAAATGGCTTAAATGCTCCAGTCAAAGGTAGAGTAGCTGAATGGATAAGAATATAAGACCCATATATATGCCTTCTACAGAGACCCACCTCAGAACAAAAGATGCACATAGACAGAAAGTAAAGGAATGGAAAAAAAAATTCATGCAAATGGAAATTAAAAAATAGCTGGGCTAGCAATACTTACAGCGGCCAAATTGACTTTAAAGGCTATAACAAGAGTCCAAAAATGACTACATAATCATAAACAGAGCAATCAAACAAGAGGATATAAACCTTGTAAACATTTATGAACCCACATAGAACACCTAAATACATAAAGTAAACCTTGATGGACATAAAGGGAGAGATCAACAATAATACAGTCATAGTATAGGGGATTTCAACACCCCACTGACATCAATGGATAGATCTTCCGGACAGAAAATCAAGGAAACAGCCACCTCAAATGACACATTACACCAGATGGATTTAATTGATAACTTCAGAGCATTTTACCTCAAAGCAGCAGAATATACATTCTTTTCAAGTGCCATGGAATATTTTCTAAGATAGATGACATGTTAAGACATAATACAAGTCTCAATAAATTTAAGAAGACTAAAACTATATCAAGCATTTTCTCTGACTAAATGGTATGAGATTAGAAATCAATCACAAGGAAAAAAAACACTAAAAAAACACACAAACATTTGGAGACCAAATAACATGTTACTAAGCAATAACTAGGT
Organism: Eptesicus fuscus; assembly: GCF_027574615.1. Taxonomy (NCBI): domain Eukaryota; kingdom Metazoa; phylum Chordata; class Mammalia; order Chiroptera; family Vespertilionidae; genus Eptesicus; species Eptesicus fuscus. The sequence continues at coordinate 95,833,347 of NC_072477.1, forward strand.
GATGAATAAGATCAAGGAAGAAATCAAAACATGCCTTGAAACAAATGAAAATGAGAACACAACCACCCAAAAATTTATGGTATACAACAAACGTAGTCCTAAGAAAGAAATTCATAGCATTACAGAAAACAAGAAACAAAAAAAAAATTTCAAATAAACAACCTAACATTACACTTAAAGGTACTAAAAAAAGAACAACTAACAAAACCCAAAGTGAGCCGAAACCGGTTTGGCTCAGTGGATAGAGCGTCGGCCTGCGGACTCAAGGGTCCCAGGTTCGATTCCGGTCAGGGGCATGTACCTTGGTTGCGGGCACATCCCCAGTGGGGGTGTGCAGGAGGCAGCTGATCGATGTTTCTCTCTCATCGATGTTTCTAACTCTCTATCCCTCTCTCTTCCTCTCTGTAAAAAATCAATAAAATATATTTAAAAAAAATAAAATAAAATAAAAATGGATTTGTTTCCTTATTAAAAAAAAAACCCAAAGTGAGTATAAGAAAGGGAATAATAAAAATCAGAGCAGAAATAAACAAAATATTCTAAAAATATTCTAAAGATCAATGAAACCAAGAGCTGTTTCTTTGAAAAGATAAACAAGGTTGATAAACTCTTAAGCAGACTCATCAAGAAAAAAGGAGAAAGGCCTGACTGGTGTGGCTCAGTGGTTGAGTGTTAACCTATAAACCAGGAGGTCACGGTTGGATTCCTGGTTAGGGCACAGGCCTGGTTGCAGGCTCGATCCCCAGTAGGGGGTGTGCAGGAGGCAGCGGATCACAATGCTCTCTCATCGCTGATGTTTCTATCTCTCTCCCTGTCCCTTCCTCTCTGAAATCAAATTTTTTTAAAAAAAGAGAACACAAATAAATAAAATCAGATATAAAAGAGAAATAACTGATACCATAGAAATTTATTAAAAAAATATTATGCACAAGTATATGCCATCAAATTGGACAATCTGGACAAAATGGATAAATTCCTAGAAACATCCAGTCTTTCAAACTGTATCATGATAATCAGAGAATCTGAATAGACAGATTACAACTTAGTGAAACTGAAACAGCAATCAAAAAATTTCCAACAAACAAAAGTCCTGGACTAGATGGCCTCACAGATGAATTTTACCAAACATTCAAAAAAGAACTAACACTTTTTCTTTATCAAACTATTCCAAAAAATTCAAGAGAAGGGAAGACCCACAAGCTCAGTTTACAGGGCCAGCATTACCCTGATTCCAAATCCAGATAGAGACAATACAAAAAAAGAAAATTATAGGCGAATATTCCTGATGAACATAGATGCTAAAATCCTCTACAAAATATTAGCACACTGGATCCAGCAATAAATTAAAAAGATCATACACCATGATCAAATGTGATTTATTCTGAGGATGCAAGGTTGGTACATTAGCTGCAAATTACTGAATAACCACAGTAATCTTGAAAAAGAAGAAAGTTGGAAAAATCACGCTACCTGATATCAAACTAAACTACAAAGCCCTAATCAAAACAACATGGTACTGGCATAAAATATAGATCAATGGAACAGAATAGAAAGCCCAGAAATAAACCCACTCCTTACGGTTAATTAACATTTGATAAAGGAGGCAAGAATGCAAAGTGGAATAAAGATACATCTATTCAACACATGGTGTTAAGAAAGTTGGACAAGAGGGCAAGGGTGGAAGAGATCAACGGGGGGGGGGGTACATATGTAATACTTTCAACAATAAAAATTTTTTTAAAAAGGAAGATGGACAGATACGTGCAAAAAATGAAACTAGACCACTTTCCTATACCATACACAAGAATAAACTCAAAATGGATTAAGGACTTAAATGTAAGACTCAAAACTATAAAAATCCTAACAGAAAACATAGGCAGTAAAGTCTCAGACATTTTTCTTAGTAATACTTTTTTCTGATATATTTCCTAGGGCAAGGGAAACAAAAGAAAAATATAAAAAAAGAAACTATATCAAACTAAAATGTTTTCTGTACAGCAAAAGAAACCATAGTACTGGCAATAAACATTATATACCACATAAACAAAATGAAAGATAAAAATCACATGATCATATCAACAGATGCAGAAAAAAGCATTTTATAAAATCCAGCACCCATTCAGGATAGAAACTCCCAGCAAAGTGGGAACAGAAAGAAGGAACATACCTCAACATAATACAGGCCATATATGACAGACTCACAGACAACATCATATGCAATGGGAAAAACTGTTTTCCTTAAGATCAGGAACAAGATAGGGATGTCTGCTTTCATCACTCTTATGCAACACTAGAGGCCCAGTGCACGACATTTGTGCACTGGGGGTGGGGGATGGGGGTCCCTCAGCCCGGCCTGCACCCTTTTGCAGTCCGGGACCCCTTGCTCCTTACCACCCACCTGCAGCGGAGGCAGGAGAAGCTTCCGCCACCACTGCTGAGCTCGCCAGCCATGAGCCTGGCTTCTGGCTGAGTAGCGCTCCCGCTGTGGAAGCACACTGACCACTAGGGAGCAGCTCCTGCATTGAGCATCTGCCCCCTGGTGGTCAGTGTGTGTCATAGCAACTGGGCATTCTGCCATTTGGTCAATTTGCATATTAAGGTTTTATTATATAGGATAGTACTGGCAATCAAACAAGAAGAAATAGAAGACGTCCAAATGGAAAAGGAGTAAAACTGTCATTATTTGCAAATTGCATGATACTGTATATAGAGAAGCCTAAAGACCCTACCAAAAAACAAAAAACAAAAAAACTAGAACTGACAAATGAATTCAGTAAACTTGCAGGATACAAAATAAATATTCAGAAATCAGTTGTATTTTTATGCACCAATTATAAACTATCAGAAAGGAAAACTAAGAAAAATATTCCATTTACAATTGCATAAGAAAACACACCTAGAAATAAATTTAATGAAGGGTATAAAAGACCTGTACTCAAAAAATTATAAGACACTGAAGAAAGCATCTAAAGAAGATACAAATAAGTGAAAGTATATACCATGTTCATGGATAGGAAGAATTAACATCATTAAAATGTCAATGTTGCCCTGGCTGGCTTGGCTTAGTGGACAGAGTGTCAGCCTGTGGACTGAAGGGTTCGTTTCCAGTCAAGGGTACGGACCTCAGTTGCAGGCTCCTCCCTGGCCCTGGCCCTGGTTAGGGCATGTGCAGGAGACAACCAATTGATGTGTTTCTCTCACATCGATATTTCTCTCTATCATTCCGTCTCTCTTCCACTCTCCCTAAAAATCATAGAAAAATATCCTCGGGTGAGGACTGAGGAAAAAAAAAATGTCCATGCTACCTAAAGCAATCTATAGATTCAACACATTTCTATCAAGATACCAATGGCATATTTCACAGAACTAAAACAAATATACAAAAAAATTTACATGGAACCACAAAAGACCCTGAATAACCACAGTAATCTTGAAAAAGAAGAAAGTTGGAAAAATCACGCTACCTGATATCAAACTAAACTACAAAGCCCTAATCAAAACAACATGGTACTGGCATAAAATATAGATCAATGGAACAGAATAGAAAGCCCAGAAATAAACCCACTCCTTACGGTTAATTAACATTTGATAAAGGAGGCAAGAATGCAAAGTGGAATAAAGATACATCTATTCAACACATGGTGTTAAGAAAGTTGGACAAGAGGGCAAGGGTGGCTGGAAGAGATCAACGGGGGGGGGGGGGGTACATATGTAATACTTTCAACAATAAAAATTTTTTTAAAAAGGAAGATGGACAGATACGTGCAAAAAATGAAACTAGACCACTTTCCTATACCATACACAAGAATAAACTCAAAATGGATTAAGGACTTAAATGTAAGACTCAAAACTATAAAAATCCTAACAGAAAACATAGGCAGTAAAGTCTCAGACATTTTTCTTAGTAATACTTTTTTCTGATATATTTCCTAGGGCAAGGGAAACAAAAGAAAAATATAAAAAAAGAAACTATATCAAACTAAAATGTTTTCTGTACAGCAAAAGAAACCATCAACAAAGTGAAAAGGCAACTTAATGAATGGGAGAACTTATACAACACCTCCAAAAAAATGAACAATACAATTTTTAAAATGGGCAAGAGACCTGAATAGACCTTTCTCCAAAAAAGACATACAGATGGCCAACAGACACATGAAAAGGTACTCAACATCACTAATCATAAGAGAAATGCAAATTAAAACAACAAAGAGATATATCACCTCACACCTGTCAGAATGGCTATCATCAATAAATCATTAAACAACTGTTGGCAAGAATGTGGAGAAAAGGGAACCTATATTCCCTGTTGGTGTGAATGCAGATTGCTACAGCCATGGTAGAGAACAGTGTGAAGTTTCCTCAAAAAGTTAAAAATGAAACTGCCTTAAGAGCCAGTGATTCCACTTCTGGGATGTATCCAAAGAAACCTGAAACACTAATTCAAAAGAGTATATGCACCTCTATGTTCATTGTAGCATTATTTACAACTAGTGTCCTGGTGCATGGATTTGTGCACATTGAAGGGAAATTAACTAGAAGAAATATTTTAATATCGTTACTCGCCCTTTCTCTATAATAGAAGGGTCAACCAAATTCACGATCAACAATGACATGTGTGCGATTGGCACCACCGAGAGCTTTATATGTGTCGTGCATGCGCAAGTCAAGTTAGCCTTTTACTTATATATAGATAGCAGCCCATCAGTAGATGAGTGGAAAAAAAAAAGCAGGGGACATTTACACAATGGAATACTACTCAGTCATAAAGAAGAAGTCTTATCTTTTGTGACAGCATGAATGGACCTGAAGAGTATTATACTAAGTGAAATAAACCACTCAGAGAAAGACAAATACCATATGATTTCACTTATATGTGTAATCTAATGAACATAATAAACTAGCAAACAAAATAGAAACAAACTCATAGATACAGAAAACACTCCGACAGCTGTCATATGGGGAGGTTGTTTGTGTTGGGGACCCAGTCAAAAAGATGAAAATATTAAGAAAAAAGAAAAACTTATAGACACAGACAACAATATGGTGATTACCAGAGGAAAAAGGGGGGTGAGAGGAGATATAAGAAGGTAAAAGGGAGATAAATGGTGATGAAAAGAGGCTTGATTTTGGGTGGGGAACATACTATACAATATACTGATGATGTATTATAGAATTGTACATCTGAAACCTACATAACGTTATTAACCAATGTCATCCCAATAAGTTCAGTAAAAAATTTTTAAAAATGAAGAATTCAGCATTACCATGAAGAAGGTTTTTATAGCAGAGCAATGTGTATCAGAATGATTTGGTGCACAGGAAAATGAAAAAAAGAGCCAGTATGTAAAAACTGGGCATCAGTATGAAAAATAAACCCAGCCCTGGCCAGTGTGGCTCAGTTGGTTGGAGCATCATCTTGTTCACTGAAAGCTTGCCAGTTTGACTCCTGGTCAGGACACATACCTAGGTGGCAGGTTCGGTCCCCGGTAGGGGTGACTACGGGTGACAACTGATCAATATTTCTCTCATACATCAATGCTCCTCTCTCTTCCTCTCTTCCTCTCTCTCTCTCTCTCTCTCTCTCTCTCTCTCTCTCTCTCTCCCCCTTCCCATATCTCTAGATCAACAAAACATGTCTTTAGGTAAAAATAAAGAGAAAAGAAAGATAGAGAGACATAAACAAACCCAAAGTTGGTAAATTCTAACTTTATAAATATTTATACTAACAAACATGAAAAATTATTTTTTCTAAGTATGACTCCATTCCCCTTCACCCCAGTAACTGTCTTTAATATTATGTTAGCTCAGTCCAAGCTGCCTTTTTAGAACTTTAAAGAAATACATTCAATAACAATGATTCTGACAGGCAAGATGGTTTTTTAATATTTTGTTCTGTTTTTCGATATTCAGAAGGGACTATATATTTTAAAATTTTAAGTAAAATAAGTCTCTACCTAGTTACCCAATTATAACTATTTATTGCTTATCTTTAATCAACATATTTCCCAAAAGTTATATAATACAAGACCTCAATAACACTACATATATCAATATCTGCTTCTTTAAAAAGTACAGTTTAATATTCATAGAAATACAGTTTAAAAACTCTTACCCATATTGCAAGTTTAGCCTTATTTCCATCCACTGAAATTGTTTTCACCTTAAAGTCAACACCTTGAAAAAAATAAAAATTTTGGTAAGAATCCCAGTAAAATATATTTTTAAAATAAATTACCTATAAAAAGTCACTTTATGAAATGCCCTAATTTACACCCCAAGTCCTTAGAGTTATGGATGTAAAGATAAAAGAAAAGTATCAGTAAATTTCAGCACCTTACGATTTAGTCAGGATAAATGAAAACCAGATGCTTGAAGAATTCAAACACTGACCTACCTTTACTTCTTGAAAAAATAAAAACATTATTGAAAAAATAAAATTCAATGTAAGGTGGGCATTAAATATGCACATTAATAGCCAAGAGTTAGAATATTCATGGTGCTAATGGAGAAAAGACTATCTATGACTGACTGTGGAGCCGGGCGATTTTCAGAAGCTCCCAAAGCATCTACACACTTATTAAGAGCACTGTTCATAGCTGACCAACCCCTTAACTCGGATTCTGACTGTAGGCAACTTGGAGGACTGATAAAAATATAAAAGAGCCATTCACTCCTTGTCTTGTAAATTCTTTCTTTGTTTTTATCCTATAAAACAGTATTAGTTTTATATAACCTTATCAATGATTACTTGCTACTGCACAATTCCCAAAAGACAATTTACACACCAAAACATTTGTGCCCAACCCATTAAGAATCTTCATACGTAAAATTTATCTGGAATAAAAAAAGACCCTGAATAGCTGCAGCAATCCCGAGAAAGAAGAACAAAGTAGGAGGGATCTCAATACCAGATATCAAGCTGTATTACAAAGCCACTGTTCTCAAAACAGCCTGGTACTGGCACAAGAACAGACATATAGATCAATGGAACAGAATAGAGAACCCAGATATCGATCCAAACCACTATGCTCAATTAGTATTTGACAAAGGAGGCATGAACATACAATGGAGTCAAGACAGTGTCTTCAATAAATGGTGTTGGGAAAATTGGACAGATACATGCAAAAAAATGAAACTAGACCACCAACTTACACCATACACAAAAATAAACTCAAAATGGATAAAGGACTTAAACATAGACAGGAAACCATAAAAATATTAGAGGAATCCACAGGCAGCAAAATCTCAGACATATGGCACAGCAATTTCTTCAGCGATAAAGCTCCTAGGGCAATGGAAATGAAGGAGAAAATAAACAAATGAGACTATATCAAAATAAAAAGCTGCTGCACAGTAAAAGAAACCATCAACAAAACAACAAGAAAGCCCAATGCATGGGAGAACATATTTGCCAATGTTATTACCGATAAGGGTTTAATCTCCAACATTTACAGGGAACTCACACAACTTAACAAAAGGAAGACAAACGATCCAATAAAAAATGGGCAATGGACCTAAATAAATACTTTTCGAAAGAAGACAGAAGGAAGGCCAAGAGACATATGAAAACATGCTCAAAGTCACTAATCATCCGAGAGATGCAAATCAAGACAACAAAGAGTACCATCTCACACCTGTCAGAATGGCTATCATCAACAAATCAACAAACGACAAGTGCTGGAAAGGATGCGGAAAAAAGGAACCCTCGTGCACTGCTGGTGGGAATGCAGACTGGTGCAGCCACTGTGGAGAACAGTATGGAGTTTCCTCAAAAAATTAAAAATGGAACTACCATTTGACCTAGTGATCCCACTTCTAATAATATATCCCAAGAAACTAGAAACACCAATCAGAAAGGATAAATGCACCCGTATGTTCATAGCGGCACAATTTACCATAGCTAAGATTTGGAAACAGCCTAAGTGCCCATCAGCAGATGACTGGATTAAAAAACTGTGGTACATCTACTCAATGGAATACTACACTGCGGTAAAAAAGAAGGAATTTTTACCATTTGCAACAGCATAGATGGAACTGGAGAGCATTATGCAAAGCGAAATAAGCCAGTCAGAGAAAGATACATATCACATGATCTCTCTCATTTATGGAATATGATGAACAACATAAACTGATGAACAAAAACAGATCCAGAGACAGAGAAGCATCAATCAGACCATCAAACCTCAGAGGGAAGGTAGGGGAGGGCGAGGATAAGGGGGAGAGATCAATCAAAGGACTTGTATGCATGCACATAAGCCTAACCAATGGACACAGACACCAGGGGGGTGAGGACATGAGTCGGGGGGGTGGGGGGGGTGGGGGAGCAATGGAGCGATAAGGACACATATGTAATATCTTAATCAATAAAGAAAAAAAATTAAAGAAGAATCTTCATACGTTCAAGAGGGATGCTTAAAGTTCTGTAAAAATATATTCATATTAATTTATGTAACGAGATTTTCATAAGAAGTCACATGAGATTTTACTACAGCAACCCAAATAAACCTCTTCCTTTTCAGGAAAAGGAATGTCACATGCCATCTGTTTTAAATGAACAGTAACTATCCACATATCTTTAAAGAGGATCAAAAATAATGCGCTGTCTACCCAACTGGCCAGAGGGAAAACATTAGTTCAAGAGGCTTGGGAAAAAACTTTCAAAAGATCTTATTTGCTTGTCACAATTAATTCAGAAAGCCACAGCTAAGATGAACAGCACTATCATATACTAATGCTTAATAGAACACCTGTCACCAATAAAAAAAATATTAGTAATTCTTGGATGGTTTCTGGTAATTCACTACATATACAAATAAGGTACTAAAAATGCATTTCAAAATGGGTTCTATGCCAGGTTTTTCTGTGTGCTGAAGATTAAGAAAAAAAAGTTTGGTGTTTTGGGCTAGAGTGATAAAGGAGTTGATAAAGTCATGGCTAGAATGATGTGCAACTATTAGTTAAAGGATAGTGCCAATTACGTAGTCCAAGGAAAACCTTAGTTTCTTTGCAGTCAAAAACAACAACAAAAAAAAACAAAAACCCGTGTTAAATAATCTGTGTGTACCAGGTTCTAGATTAAAAAAAAAAAAAAAAGAAATTACGCCACACCATCTACATAAAAAATATGAAATGACTTACATTTTATTCATATCGCTTTAAAAAATAAAACAAAACCTAAGAAAATCCGTATGACAGAAAGGGTTCTGACTTGGGGCAGGTACTAAATGAAGGCCATTGGTAGACACTACGGAGAGATAGCCTGTCATACATACTCTACAGTTAATTCTCAAGGTTTTTCAGAGTGAAGAACTTTTGTTTTCCCCCTTAATAACCCCAGACAGAATGATCAGGGGAATGCTGGCCTTTCTGCTAACTACTGGTTAAAAGAAACTCACTGTTCCCAGAATGTTTCTTTTCCTCCTCCTCCAATCTCCTTCCTCTTTTATAATTTCCTGTTTGTGCATGTTTGTGGAAAGCCTAATTCCTTTCTCTGTAATGTATAATTTGCATGTCGATGATTGTCTCCAAGTTATTCTTCTAACATATTAGATCTGAAAGTTACAGAGAACACACTTCAGGAAACTGCCCCCTTAAATCCTACCATCAAAGTCAACAGACACTGTTAGCCTGACAGAGCACCTCATCTGGGTTCAGACCCCTCAAGTCCCCCATTCATCTTCCCTTGTCTCCTCTGGTGATTATCATGTGCTGACACTGAGCTCTTTAGCTCTCCTATCCTCAAACTGTTTCTTCATCAAGGCTGGTTCTTCTGTTTCCAAGTAGCTGTTAATTCGTTTTCAATGGTGGCAGCAGTGGAAATCTTTTCGATAAATCTGATTTTGCCAACTTCTAACTAGATTTGATTAAACTGTCTTTCCAACCTCTTCAGGTGGATAACAAGGAGCTCACAATAGAAGCAGAATTTCTAGGGGAAAAAAACTCCTGTGTTTCTCCTCTAGTACAATCCTACCTTATAATAGAGAAACATGCAAATTGACCGCACCTCCGCTACGCCCACGATTGGGCCGGCGGGAGGCTGGGGGGCGGGACTCCGTGTGGCCTATCCGGCCATTGAGAAGATCAAGATAGTGGCGCCCAGTCCTCTTAGTTCCGGGGTCGCTGGGAAGACCGCAGCCCCAGGGAGGCGAGGCCGGGCTGCCCAGCCGCTCCCGGGGGTCCCTGGGGAGATGTCAACCTGGGGGGGCATGGCCAGGCCCGCCCAGCCGCTCCCCGGGGTCCCTGGGGAGATCGTCAACCTGGGGGGGTGTGGCCGGGCCCGCCCAGCCTCTCCTGGGGGTCCCTGGGGAGATCGGCAACACAGGGGGCGAGGCCGGGCCCATCCAGCCGCTCCCAGGGGTCCCTGGGAACATCGCCGCCCAGGGAGGCGAGGCCGGACCAGCCTAGCCGCTCCCCGGGGATCCCTGGGAAGATCGCCGCCCCGGGGAGGTGAAGCTGGACGCCTAGCCACTCCCATGGGTCCCTGGGAAGATCGCTGCCCAGGGGAGGTGAAGCCGGACCCGCCTAGCCGCTCCCCGGGGTCCCTGGGAAGATCGCTGCTCAGGGGAGGTGAAGCCGGACCTGCCTAGCCGCTCCCCGGGGGTCCCTGGGAAGAGCGCTGCCCAGGGGAGGTGAGGCCGGACACACCAAGCCACTCCCCGGGGGTCCCTGGGAAGATCGCCACCCAGGGGAGGTGAGGCCGGACCTGCCAAGCCACTCCGAAGATCGACGCCCAGGGGAGGTGAAGCCGGACCCGCCTAGCCGCTCCCCGGGGTCCCTGGGAAGATCACCACCCTGGGGAGGTGAAGCCGGACCCGCCAAGCCACTCCCCGGGGTCCCTGGGAAGATCACCGCCCTGGGGAGGTGAAGCCGGACCCGCCAAGCCACTCCCCGAGGGTCCCTGGGAAGATCGCTGCCCAGGGGAGGTGAGGCCAAACCGCCAAGCCGCCCCGGGGAGGTGAAGCCGACCCGCCAAGCTGCTCCCGGGGGTCCCTGGGAAGATCGCCGCCCTGGGGAGGTGAAGCCAGACCGCCTAGCCACTCCGAAGATCGACGCACAGGGGAGGTGAAGCCGGACCCGCCAAGCCACTCCCCAGGGGTCCCTGGGAAGATCGTCGCCTGGAGAGGCGAGGCCAGACCCGCCAAGCCACTCCCCGGGGGTCCCTGGGAAGATCGCCGCCCAGGGGAGGTGAAGCCGGACCCGCCAAGCCGCTCCCAGGGGTCCCTGGGCACAATGCAGGCATGGGGTTGCTGAGATTTATGGCTTCATGGAGACTGAGGGCAGGGATCTGCCTCATCTGCAGAGAGACAGAGGTTCTGCAGTGGCCCCAAGACGTGGGTTGGCCCAGCCAGGGATCAAGGGGCATGGAAAGACTCCCGAGCAGAGGGGCAAGGACCCTCACCCCTGAGGCGGGGGTTGAGAAGTGGAGCCACCTCAGTGGAGGGGTGCTGCACTGCAGGGTACTGGACTGACTGATGTGATTCAGAGAAGCTCCCAGTGCTAACCGGCCACGCTCAGGCGGCCTTCACACTTCAGAGGCAGTGACTCCTGCTCCTGCCTTGACCCAAAAGCAAGCTCGCTACACCCTGCCCCATAGCAGAGCATGCCTAGGCAGTGAGTGGGAAGCCTTCCACCTGCTTCGGAGAAGTGGGGGGCAGTAAAGAATGGGGGGAGAGGAAAGAATGTGGAGCATCAGCAATGAAGAGGTGCTTGAGAAAGAGGCTCGGAAGCCTGACTGGAAGGTTTGTTCTGTTTGCTGGGCCGCTGCCCCTTAGGAAGCGCAAAGAGCATGGCTCTGAGAGCTTCCTGTGTGCTGAGTCAAGTTCCACAGCCAACTGGAATTGGCCTCAGTTTCCTGGTCTGTAAAATGGATGAAGCATGTCCCAGTGCCTTCACTGAGCTTTGATGGCCAATTGAGATACTATATAAAGAAAATGAGGGAAGAAGTGAGAAAGAAAAGGAAGGATGAGCAACACAAAAGAAAGACTGAAAGGAACCTGTAAACCCATTGTCACTTAAATAGGGAATATAGTCAATAGTGTTATAACGATGGTATGATGCGAGGTGGGTACTAGAAATATTGGGGGACACTTTGTGAAGTATATGATTGTCTAACCACTATTCTGTAACTAATATAAAACCTGAAACCATTACAAAATAATGTTGAATGTAAAGAAATGAAAATTGGAGTGAAATTTTTATAAATTTCAAAGTTTAAATAACAGCTCTAAAGGAAGGAAGGGGAGAATAAAAATAATGTTTTTCATTTTACCACTTCATTAAAAAGACAGTTGTCTTTATATGGTGCTTTTATACTTTTATACTTTTCTAAGTCATTATCTCATTTTAATTTCCGGGCAACTTAAAGACAAGATAAGTATTCCCTCCACTATTCAAAGAAAGGAAATCTTGGTGTCTGGTCCTAATGATTCAATTGTCAAGCCCTTATTGTAAAGCAGGGTTAGTGAAATTTTCTGTGAAGGGTCATATGTATACAAATAAAAGCCTTGGGGGCAATAAGGCCAGCAGGGGAGGGTAGTTGGGGCGATCAGGCCAGCAGCAGAGAAGTTAGGCATCAATAAGGCCAGCAGGGGAGCGGTTAGGGGGCGATCAGGCAGGGAGGTGAGCGGTTAGGAGCCAGAGGTCCCGGATTGTGAGAGGGATGTCCAACTGCAGGTTTAGGCCCGATTCCACAGGGATCGGGCCTAAACCTGCAGTTGGACATCCCCCGAGGGGTCCCATATTAGAGAGGGTGCAAGCTGGGCTGAGGGACACCCTCCCCAGTGCACGAATTTCGTGCACCGAGCCTCTAATAATGAATATTTACAGATATGTGCTCTGTAAAAAGCAATTCTCGAACTCTCCAGGGACACCAGCTGGGTGTCCTGCAATTTAATCCAGCTCTGATACTACCTAACTGGAATTAGAGTCAGATCCTACAAAGCAAAGGCTCAGTTCCACAAGACTGCTACACTCATCATTTCAGATGCCAATCACAAATCTGTTATCTGTGCTTCTGACCAATTGGCTATAAATCAGAAGGTCCCATGATCCCCTCCTTGATTCGATTAATTTGTGATAGTAGCTCACAGAACTCAGGAAAACAGTTTACTTACTAGATTATCATCTATATAAGCTAATATGCTAAGTGTCCGACTGTCCGACCGGTCGCTATGACACGCACTGACCACCAGGGGGCAGATGCTCAAAACAGGAGCTGCAGTGACTTGGCAGCAGCGGTTCTCGGGTGACGCACCCCAAAACCAGAGAGGAGGAAGCCTGATTCCTCACGGACTGCGCGATTCCACCTTCGGCCATGGGTTATGTTGTTGCTGGGGCATTGTTGGCCCCAGATCTGGTTTATTGCACACTTGCATTTGTGTTCCACACCCGTTGTATGACAGCAACTTTGCAGAGTGCCCTCTCGTACTCCGGGACCCCTCAGGGGATGTTGGAGAGCCAGTTTCAGCCTGATCCCTACAGGCCAGGCTGAGGGTCCCCCATCTGCCAGAGGGACCCCGCTCACTCCGCAGATCCTGGGGAGGGACCGTGGGAGGTTGGCTCCAGGACGTGTCCGGCCCATCTCACCCAGTCCTACCCCGCCAGCCACCTTCTTATTAATGTGCACTGGATTAATGTGCACAAATCTCTTCCTTTCAATGTGCACAAATCCGTGCACTGGATCACTAGTTTTATTATAAAAGGATACAACCCAGGAACAGCAAAATGGAAGAGATGCATAGGAAAAGGTATGGTGGGAAGGGGCAAAGGGCTTCCATGCCATGCCCTCCTCCAAGCTCACCATCCTCCCAGCACCTCCAAATGTTCGCTAACAAGGAAGCTTGCCCTGTCAGCTCACCACTTCTACCAAGTACTGGAAGTTCTAGCCAGACAATTAGGAAAGAAAAAGGAAATAAAAGGCATCCAAATTGGAAAGGAAGCAGTAAAATTATCTTTGTTCACAGACAACATATTCTTAATATGTAGAAAATTCTAAAGATTCTATTCCACATATATACAAAAAAAGAACTAATAAATGAATACAGCAAAGTTGCAGAATACAAAATCAACACACAAAAATCAGCTGCATTTCCATATACTAGCAATGAGCAATCCAAAAAGAATATTTTTTTTAAATTCCATTTATAATAACATCAAAGAGAATAAAATATTTAGGAATAAATTTAACCGAGGAGGTTAAATTGCACACGGACACCTACAAACACTGCTGAAAAAAATTAAAGAAGACATAAGATATAAAAAAGTGGAAAGACATGTTGTGTTCATGATTGAAAGACTTAACATTGTTAAGATGACAACACTACCCCAAGCAATTTACAGATTCAATACAATCTCTATAAAAATTCCCAAAGCTTTGCCCTGGCCAGTGTGGCTCAGCTGGTTGGGCATCACCCTGTACATCAAAAGGACACTGGTCTGATTCCCAGTCTGGGCACATGCCCAGGTTGCAGGCTTTATCCCCAGTTGGGGTATATGTGGGAGGCAGTGAGTCGATGTTTCTCTCTCTCCCTCTCCTTTCCTCTCTCTCTAAATAAATCTTTTAAAAAAAATTCTAAAGTCTTCTTTGCAGAAATGTTTATGAATTGGCTTTTAGACTCTATCTAAGGATGGGGGCTGGTTTCCAGGGGACCCAACCTTGTGATTAGAACATTGGGACATTCAGACCCACCCCTGACCTCTAGGGAGGGGAGAAGGGCTGGAGGTTAAAACACTCACTGACGGTCAGTGATTTAATCAATCTTCCCTATGTAATAAAGCCTCCATAGAAACCCAGAAGGAGGGAAGTTCCAAGAGCTTCCAGGTTGGTGAACACATAGATTTGGGAAGAGTGGTGCATGGAAGCTCTATAACCCCTTCCCACACATCTTTCCCTATGCATCTCTCCCATCTGCCTGTTCCTTTTATAATAAACCAGTGATCTAATAAGTAAAATGTTTCTCTGAGCTGCTCTAGCAAATTAATTGAACCTGAGGAGGGACTCCAGGGAAACTCTGATTTATCAGTCATAAGTACAGGTGACAACCTGAACTTGTGACTGACATCTTAAGACCAAGGAGGGGGTTGTAGGAACACCCCATGTATAGCCAGTCAGTCAGAAGCACAGGTGACAACCTGGGATTTCCACTGGCATCTGAAGTGGTGGGGAGCAGGGAGTGGGCATATGAAGTGGGAATAGGGAAAGTGAGCAGTCCCATAGGGCTGAACCCTTAATCTGTGGGACCTGATGCTATCTCAGTTACATAATAGCAATAATCTTCTTCTTGTTCTATATATATAAAAGGCTAATATGCAAAGTGTCCCCTCGGGAGTTCAATCAGAAGATCGGGAGTTCGATTGCTCACTATGACATGCGCTGACCACCAGGGGGCGGCACAGAACGAAGAAAGGCCCTGGCCGGCAGCCAGCAGCCAGGGAAGGAAGGCTCTGGCCGGCAGCTGGCAGTCGGGGAAGAAGGCCTAGGGATCCTACCCATGCACAAATTTCATGCATCAGGGCTCTAGTATTGTAATAACTATGTATGATGTCAGACGGGTACTAATTTAGCAGGTGATCATTTCATAAGTTATATAAATGTCTAATCACTGGGTTGTACACCTGAAACTAATATAATACTGTATGTCAATTGTAATTGAAAAATAAACATTGTTTCAAAAAAAAATGCCAAAGCCATGAAAGATAAAGATTTAAGAACTGTTTGGATTAAAAGAGATTAAAGAGAAATCACAACTAAATCCAATGTGTGATCCTGGACCAGAAACAATTCTTTTACTTTTACTATATAAAACATTAATGGGATAATTGATGAAATTTGTCTGTACACAGTAGAATTGTATCTATGTTCATTTAGGAAATACACAATAAAGTATTTAGAGGTTAAAGGCATAAGATCTGCAATTTACTCTCAAACAATTTGGAAAAAGGTAAGAACACTGTATGTAGAGAAAGAGAATGATAAAGCAAATGTGATAAATATTAACATTTGGGGAATTTGAGTAAGATATACAGGAATTCTTTGTACCATTTTTACAACTTTTCTTTAAAAAATAAATATAGTCCTGGCTGTTTTGGCTCAGTTGTTAGAGCATCAGCCGGCAGACCAAAAGGTCTTGGGTTCAATTCCAGGTCAAGGGCATGTACCTGGGTTGCAGGCTCAATCCAGGTGGGGTATGGGTCAGGACTCGTGTGGGAGACAACCAATTAATGTGTCTCTCTCACATTGATGTCTCTCTCTCACCCCTGTCCCTTCTTCCCTTCCTTCCACTCTCTCTAAAAAAAAAAAAAAAAATCAATGGAAAATTATCCTCAGGATTAAAAAATAATAAATAAAAATAAATATAAACAGACACACAATAAGTGAAAACAAATGAAGCCAGTTCAGAGAAACCATTTTCCCTAACAACAATGCTAGGATCATCCTTACTACATTCTACTCATTAGATCATAAAATTTTAGAGCTGGAAGAAAAATGTACTCTCTCTCTCACCAAAAGTTCTCCATTTTCAGATGAAGGCAATGAAGTTAAATGCCTTGCTCAAGATCACAACTATTTCAAGTCAGAGCCCAGACTACTATCTTGCTCTGACTCAGCTCTTTCAATTATGACAAGCTATTTCTTGATATCATTATATTGTCATCTACCCCCTAAACATATGATACCAAAATATTTAGCTCTATATTTTCATATATTCTAAGAAGCTCATGCAACAAACCACTCTCAGACAATCAAAATTTCATTTTAAAAAGGCACTCAGGTATCACTGCTCCTAACAATCTTTAATAACTAATATTGATAAGTATGTTGAGTTCAGAATTCATGCCAGATACTGTAGCAATGCTAAAAATACCAAATTAACCCATTCTACTGTAATGTGACACTGTTAGGTCTATGATGACAGAGACCAAATCTGTATTATTCATCATTATAACCCCATCTCTTAGGATAGTGCCTGGCATACAATAAATATTCTCATAATTGACTGCTGCTGAATAAAAGTCCATCTACAGTACAGGAATGTAACTGTGTTTGCAGATAATCATAATACACAGTGTTAACACAGTGTCATGAGACAATAGATTAGGAAGTTATTTTTACTTTGTGAGAGCTACAAAGGCTTCAGAAATTTAATGACATCAAAGTTAAGCTTTGTAAGACAAATAAGATTTCGACAAACATAGAAGTAATGGGGTGGAGAAAGAAGGGTAGGGGGAGTTAAATTAAACAGCCTGAAGACAAGATAATATTTGACAATTCTACTGAATTTTTAAACACAGGCTTACCTATGGTTGCTGCAAGTTCTGGATCAAAAGTATCATCTGTGAACCTCAAGAGCAGGCTAAAAGAGATGTTAAAAAGACAGATTAAAAATTTGACTTTTCTTTCTAATCATTTGATAAGTGTGCTCATGGTTGTTATATTTAGTCACAAATAGATGCAATAGGAATAGCTGATGTAGGTCTGTTCCCAAAATATTACCTCAGTGTAGGTATACACAGATGAATTAAATTATTGGAAAGGCAATTAAAGAATCCCCAGAACAAAGTAGTTCGTATTAGAAAACATATTCCTCATGCTTCCTTATACAATTCCCCAAGTGTGAAAAGGTTTGTTTGTTGTAACTTTCCTGGTATAACCTTCTAAAAAATGATATAGCAACAAGTGATGCTTTAACTGATATGGACAAAAGGGAGAAAAATAAGTCTCTCTAAATAAAACAAATTAATTTTTAAAAAAATATGATGTGCAATCCACTCTGAATTTAAATAAAAACAGAAAGGTGTGAATGTCTAGCATTTTGTAATACATAGTATGACCACTACCTAAGTGGGATAAAAGGATATACTAGTAAAAAGTGAGGGCAGATGTCCAGAGTACACATATGCTGGCAAATGATATGCAGGGTATGTGAAATCAAGTAGGCAATAGGGAGCTACTGAAGAGTTTTAAAGAAAGGAAAGGCAAGAACTGCTCTACATTTTGAAAAGTTATGCCAGCAAAAAAAAAAAAAAGAAAAGAAAAATCAACAGAAGACAGCTGCCATGGTTATGAGGACAATAATGAAGAATTAAACTAGGAAATGGTAAAGAAATTAAAAAGGAAGGGGTGAAATGAAAGCAAAAGATACCAGTGTAGAAGAATATTCTAAGATTTTTACATCTCCTAAGATTATTTTATTTAATACTAAAGGCCCGGTGCACAAATTCGTGCACTGGGTATGGGGTCCCTCAGCCCTGCCTGCGCCCTCTCGCAGTCCAGGACCCCTCACTTCTTACCACCCTCCTGCAGCGGAGGCACCCGTCTTCTGGCTGAGCGACACTCCCCCTGTGGGAGTCATAGTGCATCAGAGTGACTGGTCATTCTGACATTTGGTCTATTTGCATGTTAAAGTTTTATTACATAGGATGAGGTAGAAGGGTCAGTTATTAGAAGCTCTTCAAAAATAAAGCCTAAGCTTTCGTTAAAGCCCTAGATTTATCCAATTAATCAATCTTCCCTCACATTACCTCCTAAAGTAGGACAAGACTGTTCTATTGACCTGCTTGCATTAATAAAATCAAGGCAACAGATATCAGATGTCTGAGTTGTACAAAAATATTTCTATAGGCTGCAATTATTGCTGTTAGATATTTTCTTTTTTTTTTTTTTTGGTCCACAGAGTATATTGCAAAACATAGAATTCCTAAACCCAGTATCATTGATTGTATTTGAAGGATTAACTGTCCTTTTCTTGATTTTGCTTTCTTGTGTTTACCATAAAAATCAGCACCACAAAAGCAGAGTCAAATTGTAGATTTTTCTACTTAACATTGAACCCACTTGACTATAACTATTTTTACTTACTTTCAACATGAGTTAGGTCAGAGCAGTAATTAAGAATCTTAAAAGACTACTTACAAAAATTTTCTTCTCTCTGCAACATTAAACTTTAAATAATATAAGTGAAAATGTCATTAAAAATTTCAATTATCCATAATTTAAGATTAGAAAAGGTATGTGTCTATACTTGGTCACCACAGAAAATATCATTACAAAAACATAGGTTAACATAACCTTATACAGCAGCAGTAGTAGTAATAATGACAATACCTGAATAATATAAATAACAATGGTACTGGCTATTATTTACTGAACATAGACAATGTGCCAGACAAGGAGCCAGGGGTTTTTCTTACGTTAATTGCTAATCCTTACAATATCCCTTGTCTTCAATGATACTTTGTCAGGAAAGGCAAGGAATTAGTATGGTGCAAAGCAACAAATTTTAAAACAGGCTCTTAATATAAATCAGCAGATCTTAGCCAGGGATACACTGGTAGCTCAAAATGCATCCAAAATTCTATGCATGCATTCTTGTAGGCAGAGAGTCCATGTCTCTACTGGATTTTGAAAGGAATCCACAACTTGAAAATGATTAAGAACCAGTGCTCTAAAGAGTGTATGTCTACTAGTAAGCTTTCATATTTTCATAAAAGAAGCAAAACACTCTCCATGCAGAGCTAAAGATGGAAGGAGTAACTACCACGACGCCGCTAAGAGGAGATCAAATTTATAATAAATAGTGTGATTATAACTAATCTGCATTTCTCAACTTGCAAATTAAATTAGCCAAAAAGGATGGGGATACAAGGGACATAGGAGGGATAGCAACTTGGATAATAGACCTCTAGAATCCATTCTAGTCTCGGAAACACTTTTCAACTTCTTTATTTCACCCTGGCTAGCCCTAGAATCAAAGAATCTTATACATTTAACATTAAATAGGGTTCGAGAGATTTCTATTCCAACTTCATTTTTCAAATGAAGAAATGAAAGTCTAGAGTGTTGAAGTATCACACACAAGGTCACACCAAGTGGCAACACTAGTCTCTTAATCCTAATCTCCTGGCTCCTAACATACATGTTCATTACACTGCAAGAGTCTAAAATAAACTGAAAATGTAACCCACTAATTTGAATTAGTTAAGATATCCTTTGTTGTGCAATGATTTCTTAACAACACAAGTGATATCTCATTTCCACTAACTCTAAATCTCTAAAGAAATATCAATGAACTACTGGTTAGAACAAGCCTTTAAGATTATACCCATGACATATGTTTTTGTACTAACTCACCTTAAAAAGCATAGGCTCCCATTTTAGTAGAGTTATTTACTCTCATCTTATCCAGAAAGATAAGTGTTGTTTTCCATTACACATTACAGATACAATAATGTATATCTAGCTAGAAAAAATAAACCAGCTTTCTTCCTAAATGCAATCCTTCCTTGAAAGAGACAGTTAAAAGTGTTAAAACTTCGTAGTGAGCAATTGATAACTCACCACGAAGTACTGAGAAAAATTTTGGGAGCAGATTAGATCCAAGTAAGTTTGTATGAGAGAAGGGAACCAAAGAAGCCAATAATTACACTTAACAAATTTTACTCTAGAGGAAGAACCACAATTATGTAAACACTGTACTTCCAGTTAACCTTCCAGAAAATTATAACACAGCTTAACTAGTCATCTATCCAATACATTTAGAAGAAGTGCCAACCAACCATGTATTAGGTTGGACCACATGAAATGACATTCAACTATTAATGACTTCAAAATCAGCAATTTCAGAGGCCTTAACTTAAATAAGGGTCAGATCTCAAGAAAAAAAGAAAGGTTACAAGGCTATGGAATTCCTATTAAGACAATATTCAAAATGTTAACTTTTTAACGCTCAAACATAATAGATGGTGATCACTAACTTTTTAACGCTCAAACATAATAGATGGTGATCACAAAATTATTTTATTCAGCCCTAAACACACACACACACACACACACACACACACATACACACACACACACACCATACTTTTTGGGTAGCCCATAGTGTTTCAGTAATTTATTCCTTAATGTGCAAGTCCCTTATTCCAATATATACAGAGTACATTAAATGAGGAAAACTATGAAAATATGTTGTCATATTTTAAAAATATAAAAAATTTCAGAATGTATTACAGAATAAGATGTCAAACTTAGGTGTCTAAAAAAGTAAGACTTTATGAAGTAACTTCAAAGATAAGTTTATCAGGAGGTATTGCTAAACTGTGAAATTGCTTACCACTCCTGAAATTTGAATACTGTTTGAAGATCAAGGCACCCTAGAATATACCCTATAACCTATTCACAATCAAACGGCAAGAATAACTTCACTGGGAGAACTTTGTTCTAAGACCTGGATGAAATCACTTCCCGCTTGAGATACTCAACTCGAACAGCTGTCAATGTTATTTCCCCAAGAAAGTGTCAAGAAAGAAAAGGCATACACTAATTTGTTCTTCTACCTCTGTATGATGTGGCAGAAAGAGAACTCACAATTACCCTTTCTTTTTAAAGGTGGCCTACACCTTAAGCTCTATCATCTTAGGGGTTTACTCAAGTAGTCAGAAGACCAATGAGTTCTTTCACAGCTCACTCATTATATATACTGTGTGTGTGTGTCTGTGTGTGTGTGTGTGTGTGTGTGTGTGTGTGTGTGTATGCAATGGGGTGCACCAAAATAAGCCAAGAATACGACCTAAGGTGCCACGAAACTTCCTGCGAAGAACATATTTAGACAAAGCCCGGAGAAATCCCGAAGTGATCAAATTACAATGCTTAACTCGCGGGGTGACAGGGGCCTAGACAACCTCTCGCGCTCGGCAGGACTCGGGCCTAAACTCGGCCGGACTTGGGCCCGAACCTGCCCGCCACGCCCTGTGCTCCTGGGCCGGCCCTGGGAATTGTTTTCTTGGTGAGACCGGAGGGAAAGCGATCCACAGAATTCGGGCCTGGCGGACGCCCTGAACCAGGGCGGCGCGGGCGCAGGGGCCTCCGGACCGTGAGCTGCGGAGAGACCCCGCAGGGCGCGAGCGGAGCCGGCCGCCGGTTACCGTTCCGTTCGCGGAGAGACGGCGGCCACGGAGGCAGCAAAGGCCCCGCCGGCCCTGGCACGGCCCGCAGTCCCGCCTCACCTAGACTTGCCCACGCCACTCTCGCCGATGATGAGGATCTTCAGGGTGGTCAGCACGTCCTCATCCATCCTGAACCGCGTCGGCTCCGAGCCCAGCCGCCCCTGTCTGGCCCTTAACCCTTCGCCGGGGAAAGCTGCCCGTGCGCGCGCACAGCTCCGCGGCCGCCACCTTCCTTTCACGGGGGATATTGAAATTGCTGAAGCCCTACTTCCGCCTTGAGGTAGTTCTGCGTCTGCGCAAACCTAGAGTCACCGCCCCCCCTCCAGCATCTTTTGCGCAAGCGCAGAGGGGGGAAGCCGTGTGTGCGTTCACTGACTGCTCAGGCTCTTTCTGCTCCCCAACCCTAATCTAACCCTGCTTCCCTGGTGGACTTGAGAAAGCGCTGAATTGGGGGAGAATAATAATTTATTCAAAATTTCAGCCCTAGCTGGTTTGGCTCAGTGGATAAGGCGTTGTCCTGCGGACTGAAGGATCCCTAGTCTGATTCCTGTCAAGGGCACATGCCCAGGGTGCGGGCTCAATCCCCTGAAGGGGGCATGCAGGAGGCAGCCTATCAATGATTCTCTCTCATTACTGATGTTTCTCTTTCTCTCTCTCTCTCTCTCTCTCTCTCTCTCTCTCCCCCTTCCTCTCTGAAATTAATTTTAAAAAATTTTTAATAAAGAAAATAATTATTTTTATAAATATATAAGTCAACTAATAATAGGTCTATTTTTTAAATAAATAAATACATATATTTAAATTTTGGAATAAATATTAACAACATAGCCACATACCAGCTCTTTAGAGTCCTCAATATTTGTAAAAGTATACAATAATTTGTACAACAAAAAAAAGTTTGAGACTGTTGCATGGTACTATTCACAACAAGATTAAAAAATTAAAAATAAAATTTTAAGAACCAGGCCTGGATTTATTGATGACGCATGGAACATCATCGACCCACTTTGGCAACACTATATTCTCTTAACTTTCTTTACTACTTCTTGGCCACTTCCCGGTTTTTTGTAAGATTCTCTTGCTCACCTTTCTTTTTTTTAAATCCTCACCCAAGGTTATTTCTTTTATTAATATATTTTTATTGTTTATAGTATTACAGATATCTCCCTTTACCTCCTTTACTTCCCTCCTCCCAGCCCCTACCTCCCCCCAGGTCTTCACTACCCTATTGCCCATGTCCATGGGCTATGTACATAAGTATACAAGTTCATTGATTTATCTCTTCTTACCCACCCAACCCCACATCAAGGTTTGTCAGTCTGTTCCATTCCTCCATGCTTCAGGTCTTCTTTTGTTGGTCAATTCGTTTTGTTCATTAGATTCCACAAATAAATGAGATCATTTGTCTTTCTCAGATTGGCTTATTCCAATGAGCATATTTTCCATGCTGTCCCAAAAGGTAAGAGTTCCCTCTTTTATACAGCTGCGTAGTATTCCATGGTATAAATGTACCACAGCTTTTTTACCCACTCATCTACTAATGGGTACGTGGGTTGTTTCCAAATCTTAGCTATTATAAATAACACTGCTATGAACATAGGATGAATATATGCTTTCTGATTGGTATTTTGGGGTTTTTAGGATATATTCCCAGAAGTGGGATTGCTGGGTCAAACAGAAGTTCCATTTTTAATTTTTTGAGGAAACTTTATACAGTTTTCCACAGTGGCTGCAGCAATCTGTATTCCCACCAGCACTTGTTTTGTTGATTTTTTTATGATAGCCATTCTGACAGGTGTGAGATGATATCTCATTGTTGTTTTAATTTGCATTTTTCTGATGATTAGTGATGGAGCATTTTGTCATCTGTTTCTTGGCCATTTGTATGTCCTCTTTGGAGAAATGTCTATTCAGGTTTTCTGCTTATTTTTTAATTGGTATGCCCTTTTGTTGAGTTGTATGAGTACTTTACATATTTTGGATATTAACCTCTTATCAGATGTATCATTGGTAACTATATTCTCCCATAAGTGGGTTCTCTTTTCATTTTGATGATAGTCTCTTTTGCTGTGCAGAAGCATTTTATTTTGATGTAGTCCCATTTGTTTATTTTCTCCTTAGCTTCCTTTGTCCTAGGACAGTGGTCGGCAAACTCATTAGTCAACAGAGCCCAATACCAACAGTACAACGATTGAAATTTCTTTTGAGAGCCAAATTTTTTTAAACTTAAACTTCTTCTAACGCCACTTCTTCAAAATAGACTCGCCCAGGCTGTGGTATTTTGTGGAAGAGCCACACTCAAGGGGCCAAAGAGCCGCATGTGGCTCACGAGCCGCAGTTTGCCGACCACGGCCCTAGGAGAGGTATCAGTAATATTGCTATGTGAGATGTCTGAGATTTTACTGCCTTTGTTCTCTCTAAGATTTTTTATGGTTTCATGACTTACATTTAAGTCTTTTATCATCTTGAGGTTATTCTTGTGTATGGTGTAAGTTGGTGGTCTAGTTTCATCTTTTTGCATGTGTCTATCCAGTTTTCCCAACACCATTTGTTGAAGAGACTATCTTGACTCCATTGTATGTTCTTGCCTCCTTTATCAAATATTAATTGAATGTAATGGTGTGGGTCACTTTCTAGGGTCTCTGTTCTGATCCATTGATCTATATGTCAGTTCGTGTGCCAGTACTAGGCTGTTTTGGTTATAATGGCTTTGTAATATATTTTGATATTTAGTATTGGGATCATTCCTACTTCGTTCTTCTTTCTCAAAATTGCTGCAGCTATTCAGGGTCTTTTATTGTTCCATATAAATTTGGGGGGTATTTGTTCTAGCTCTGTGAAGTATGCCATTGATATTTTAATAGGGATTTCATTGAGTCTATAGATTGTTTTGGGGAGTATAGACATTTTAATGATGTTAATTCTTCCAATCCATGAACATGGTATATGCTTCCATTTGTTTGTATCTTCCTTTGTTTCTTTTTTCAATGTCCTGTAGTATATATATATATATATATATATATATATATATATATATATATATATATATATATTATTGAGAGGAAGGGAGAGAGAGAGAGAGAGACATTGACCAGTTGCCTCCCATATGAACCCCAACCGGGGATAGAATCCTCAACCTAGTTATGTGTCCTGACCAGAATCGAACTCACAACCTTTTTGATGTTTGTTGTGATGCTCCAACCAACTGAGCCACCCAACCAGGGCATTCTTGCTCATCTTTTAAACATTTTTGTTTGGGTTGTAGCTTAGTTTTATTTTCTTATTCTGTGCACACATTGTCTTTTTGGACTTATGTGGCTTCCTCATCCCACATACTTTGAGGCATCCCAAAGTTATATTTCTGGTGGAGATTTTTCTCCTGAGGTTTAAGCCAACATACACAACTTCCAAGACATCTCCACCTGGGTATGTCCAGGTAGAGAATGCCAAGTGAAACATGGCTGACACTGAACTTCCCCTCTATACTAGGTCCCCCCTCCCCGCCTCCGTGATTTCCTTTTGAAGGAATGACTAAAACCCATTTAACTTCCTCTCCCTCACTTCTCACACCCAGACATTTAGTGTTCTCAGTACTACTCCTTAAGCATCCCTGAAATGTATTCACTTTTCTCCAACTCTACCACCACTGCTATGGTCAGGTCATCATTATCATCTCTTATAGTAGGATTACCTATTATATCAGCTGCTCAACTGGCCTTTCTGCCTCCTTTTTTCTCTCCCTTCAGAGCCCTCTGCAGCCGAATGGTATTCTTAAGATGCAAAACCCTTGCATTTGCTTCTTTATGCTCTTACAAGTCTTTATTTTATCATTAAGCCCTGATTATTCCTCTAACCTCACCTCTTAATATCCCATGCCTTGCTATCTGTATTCTGGCCAAATTAAACCCCTTTTATATTCTCAATGAATCATATTTTGCTTGTCTCCAGGACCTTGAATGTGTTGTTCCTACTGCCTGAAGCACTCTTCTGTCCTCCATCATGGAATGGCAAAATTACTATTCTTAAATAAGGATTCTTGAGTTCTAGTCCTTGACTTCACTACATATTTACTCTGTAACCTTTGATAAGTCACTTGGTCTTTATGACATGTATCCTCATGTAAAATAAAAGATTTGGAAGTGTCACATAATAGGAAATGTATATTTGGTCTCAGCCCCCCATTCCTGACATAGAGCTCTTTATAGGCTGAGTTCCTAAATTCTTTAGAATTTCCTGGATGAAAGGAGCATCTTTTGTTCTAAAGAGGCAACTCTTGGTGGGCTCCTGCAGAGCTTTAGGATGGGACTAGTCACCACAAACAGTATTTGTTGTTTCTGATTAAAAGATTCCCAAGATCTCCCTAGCAGGTTTTGCTCAGTGGTTAGAGAATCCACCTGTGGATTGAAGGGTTGTGGGTTTGATTCAGGTCAAGGGCATGCACCTCAGTTGCAGACTCAATCACCAAGCCCTGTTGGGTCTTGTGCGGAAGGCAACCAATCAATGTGTCTCTCTCACATTGATGTTTCTCTCTCTCTGTCTCTTCCCCTCCCTTCCACTCTCTCTTAAAAAATCAATGGAAAAATGTCCTCGGGTGAAAATTAACAAAAATAACAACAAAAGGATTCCTAAGATCAAGCAAAGAAGTTGATCAACCTAAGGACAGTCAACATAAATGTCATATCAGAAGAGAAGAGTCAAAGTAAAGCCAAAGAAAAGAAAAAGGGAAGGACCAAAAGCATATATAAACAACATAGATGGGCTGGAGGGGGCATCAAAATGATGAAATGTAGGATAGATCAGAGAGCTAGCAGAGATAAAAAAAAAAAAAAAGGACAAGTACTACAGAGGGACAGATTTCAGATTTAATATCACCAATACCAAGTGATAATCATCACAGTTCTTTGTTTCCAGGGTCTTAAAATGGTGTCACAAGATTATGTTTTTATTCCTCAAGCCTGGCTTCCAAAGAACAAATAGCTTGCAGTAAATTGTCTCTCAGAACCCTTCTAAGTCGACATCTTATTAATCTTGATAACTGAGTTGAAGAGCAAAACATAACAAGCACATGCCCCTTGAAGAATCCATTGATCATGTTAGGAATATATAAGTAGGAGTAAGGGCTATGCTGTTGTAATCAAGAGACCTCAGAATAGAGTAGTTTAAATAAGATGCTTATTTCTCTCCCACTTAATAGTGCAAACATACAAGGCAATACACGGTGGCTAGATGGCTGTATTCTAGGTGGTCACCCAGACCCAGGCTAAACTCATCTTGGAGCTTCCATTTCTGGATCCAAGATAGCCAATTCTGTTGTTGTCATTTCCCTTCTAGTTGGAAGGAGAAGAAATGAACCCAGGGAATAAAATTTACCTTTAGCTAAGTAATGCAGGAATTCACATATAACCTCTTCAGACACCTTTGTCCTGAAGTTAATCATATGGCCACACTGACCTTAAGGGAGTCTGGAGAATCTAATGTGCATCTTGGCATCCATGTGCCCAGCTAAGTCATGGAGTTCTTTAGCAAATAAAAATAGATTACTAAGAAATGTTCAGTAACCCAAAACAAGTCAGGAAAGAAAAATCAGAAAAATAAAAAAAACAAAACAGAAAAACTAAGAAAAACTAATAATATTATTGACCTAAGTTCAAACATATCAATTTCAATCATCTAAACACATCAATTAAAAAAAGAGATTGTCAGAATGAATTAAAAAATATCTTGAACTAACTCTATGCAGTCTGTAGGCAACTGACTTTAAATATAATGCTGCATCATGAAAACAGAATTTAAAAGGGAGCTGGAATAGCTATAGAGATAGAAACATCAATGATGAGAGAGAATTGATTAGCTGCCTCCTGTACACACCCCCTACTGTGGATAGAGCCCACAACCCAGGCATATGCTCTAACAGGGAATTGAATAGTGACCTTCTGGTTCATAGGTCAACGTTCAACCACTGAGCCATCCTGGTTGGGCTCTATCTGCTTCTTTATATTACTTTTTATCTGAGATTGTTTGTTTTTCCATTCAAGAGTGTTTGTTATTTCTTGCTAGAGCATTTTAAAAATAGATGCTTTAATGTCTTTGTCAAATAATTTCAAGACCCATGACATTTTGGCACTGGAATCTCTTAATTGACTTTTTGAGTTGAATTTTCCTAATTAATAAACTGAATAAATTTTTATTATAATCTGGACATATTGACTATTATACTGAGACTTTGAGTCTTATTTAAAACACTAGTGACCCAGTGCATGGATTCGTGCACATTAAAAGTAAATTAATTAAAAGGTGGCCAGTGGGGTGGGACTGGGCGAGATGGGCTGGACATGCCCTGGAGCCAACCTCCCACAGTCCCTCCCCAGCCAGCCACACCTGGGAGTTAGCGGGGTCCCTCTGGCAGGTGGGGTCCCTCAGCCTAGCCTGTGGAGATCTGGCCAAAACCAGCAGTCTGACATCCCCCGAGGGGTCCCAGAGTGCAAGAGGGCACTCTGCAAAGTTGCTGTCACTTGACAGCTCCTGCATTGAGTGTCTGCAACCTGGTGGTCAGTGCGTGTCATAGCTACTGGTCAGAGAGTCTGCCCCCTGGTAGTCATTGCGCATCATAGCTACCAGTCGGACGGTCGCTTAGGCTTTTATATATATACTAGAGGCCCACTGCATGAAATTCATGCACAGGGGGTTGTCCCTTAGCCCGGCCTGCACCCCTCCACTCTAGGATCCCTGTGGGATCAGGCCTCAACCAGCAGTTGGACATCCCCCTTGCAATCGAGGACTGCTGGCTCCTAACCGCTCGCCTGCCTGTCTGCCTGATTGCCCCTACCCACTTCTGCCTGCCAGCCTGATCGCTCCCTAACCACTCCCCTGCTGGCCCAATTGACACCTAACTGTTCTCCTGCCAGCCTGATTGCCCCCAACTGCCCTTCCCTGCTGGCCCAATCGCCCCCAACTGCCCTCCCCTGCCACAACTCACCTCCTCTGCCGGAACCAGCCTCCTCTGCACTGCGTGGAGCCGTGGGATCCCCAGGCCTCACCACACAGAACAGCCGCAGGGCCCCACCTCCACTATGTGCATGGCCATCTTGTGGTGGCCATCTTGTGACGACATCGTGTGCGAGGGCACGAGGACCACCTAGGCTTTTATTAGTATAGATATATATAGATATGAAGAATGTTGATATTTTGTTTTAGCAAGGAGCCTATCTGACTAAGTTCAGGAAAAAGTTCCAACTCACTTTCTGATAACTGTGGTTCTTAATATCAGTTCAGTTGTCAGAGCCTATTTGTACCTACCTAGTGTATGTACCACCCAATGGCCAATCTGATACTGGGCAATGATGTATCTCTTTGTTCATCTCTTTCAGTTTTTGGTTTTTAAAATAGGATCAGACCCAATTTTGTGAGCTTGGGGGTTACCCAGGAATTCATAAACAAATGTATAGTATAATTTCACTGAGCTCCTCCCTCTTGGTATTCTGCCTAATACTTTCTAATTCCCCATAGATCCTCTTCTCAGTCCTCCAGCCAGAAAGTTAGGGCTATAGTTACCCTGATATGTTGTGCATGTTTGTAACTGATCCATGTCCATGGTCAAATGGTGGGAGAACTCAGGGAGAAAAAGCAGCAATGTTAGTTGGCCCTGATATCTTGCTATCTCTATCAAAGAGAGAGGACCGTTTTCTCTCCCTGAGTTTTTTCCTGCTATTGCTGTTATGGGCACCAGAAAAGGTGTTACTGGACAGCCCCCTGAGTTGAAGGGAGAGGGATGTCTACAGGTTTTAAATTATTTTGCTGGATATCTTGCTACAGACTAGATCTAAAGGCCTCCCTTTTACGTTTTTATAGCTTTCCCAGAATTTATGAGAAGCATTTGACAATTTTATCTTGACAAGCCATGAGTGGCTGGCTTCTCTGTTTAAGGAGTGAATAGTCAATTAGCTGGGGATTTTGAGATGGCGGTGTATTAAGTGGAAGCTACACTGACATTCTCCCATGATAAAATATGAATTGCAACTAAAATATAGGAAAATCATCCTGAACAACCAACTGAAGACCAGCTGGAGAGAATCCTTATAACTAAGGACATAAAGAGGAGGCAATATCGAGATTGGTAGGAAGTGTGAAGGCGCAAGAAGACTGGCAAGACTCCCACTGGCAGCAACTGAAGTTACAGAGAGATATCTCAGCTGCAGGAGGTTCTCTCTGGGTGATCTTGGGTGTAAACACCAAACTGGGATCCCCAACACAGAGAACTAGAGCTGGGAAAGGTGCCCACATAACATCTGGCTGTGAAAAGTAGCAGGGTTTCTGTCCACCAGGGAAAGATTGCTGAAAATGCAGAGTGGATTAAAGCTATGTGAGGAGAATCCAGGGTTAGTGGCTCTGGGGATAGAGCTCAGAGGACAGCCACCTAAATCCCTGTGCTGATTCATTCTCCCATACTGCCAAGGACACCTTTCTCAGGCAGACCTTTACAATACAGGCAGCTTTAGCCTGAGGGGGAATGCCCCTCTTGCCCCAATTGCCCCCACACATTAGAAAACCTCCCACCACACCCTTAGGAGTTTATGCCCTACTGTGGTCTTCTGCCTAAGGCTCATTAAGTGACTAAGAATAACAGTCAGCCTGCAGGCAGAGGTGGATCTCTGGGTGCATTGAGTCTTTTTCTGATCTTCTCTGGTCCTAGGGCTATTAAAAGCAGACCTTTGTGTTCACCTTGGTCCTCTCCAAATGCACCCAGCCCCAGCTGAGGGAGACACAGCTGTGGTTTGCTGATAGCTCCAAACAGGCTACATTGGGCCAGTTACAAATAGTGTCTGACATTGGCCTTCATCAGAGACCTTCCAAAAAGACTGGGAGTCATAGCAGATCTACCCAATGCATAGAAACAAACCCAAACAGGCAGCCAGAATGAAAAAACAAAGAAACAAGCCCCAAATGAAAGAACATGAGAATTATCCAGAAGAAAACCTAAATGAAATGGAGATAAACAATTTGTCAAATGTTGAGTTCAGAGTAATGATTATAAGAATCTCAACAGCATGAAAAAAAAGACATAGAAACAATGAAAAACAATCAGATGGGAATGAAGAATGACATAACAGAAATAAAGAATACAGTGGAAGGAATAAATACCAGGCTAGATGAAGCCAAGAATATGATCAGTAAATTAGAAAAAAAAAAATCACTCAATCAGAGGACCAAAAAGAAAAAACAATTAAAAAACAGGACAGTCTAAGGCAGTGATGGCGAACCTATGACACACGTGTCAGCACTGACACGTGTAGCCATTTCTGATGACACGCAGCCACTGAGGTGGCCGCATGCCGAGGATAAAACATTTGCAAAATAATGTTTTTTTCCTCAAAGTGACACACTACCCGAGTTATGCTCAGTTTTTTGGCGAAGTTTGACACACCAAGCTCAAAAGGTTGCCCATCACTGGTCTAAGGGAACTGTGGAAGAACATGAAACATAACAATGTCCACATCATACGAGTACCAGAAGGAGAAGAAACTGAGCAAGGGCTAAAGAACCTGTCTGAAGAAATAATGACAAAATACTTCCCTAACCTGGTGAAGGAAGTCACACAAGTTCATGAATCACAGAATGTCTCAAGCAAGAAGAACCCAAAGAGGCCCAAGCCTAGACATGTCAAAATTAAAATGCCAAAACTTAAAGGCAAAGAGAGAATTTTAAAAGGCAGCAAAAAAAAAAAAAAAAAAAAAGCAATTTGTTACCTACAAAGGAGCTCCCATAAGGCTGTCAGCTGATTTCTCAACAAAAACTTTGCAGGCTATAAGGGAAATCATGAAGTATTCAAGGTAATGAAAAGCAAGTATCTGAAACCAAGACTACTCTATCCAGCAAAGCTATCTTTCAATAGCTTCAATAGTTCTGAGGGAAGTTCATAACATTACAGGCCTACCTCAAGAAACAAGAAAAATCTTTAATAAATGATATAATCCTACAACTGAAACAGAAAGAGAACAACAAGAAAAGCCCAGAGTAAGTTGAAGGAAGGAAATAATAAAGATCAGAGCAGAATTAAATGGCATGGAAACTAAAAAAATAATAATACAAAAGATCAATGAAACCAATAGCTGGTTCTATAAAAAGTTAAACAAGATTTATGAACTGCTAGCTAGACTCACCAAGAAACAAAGAGAGAGAACCCAAATAAATAGAATCAGAAACAAAAGAGGTGAAGTAAAAATTGACATCACAGAAGTACACAGGATTGTAAGAATATCCCTAGAAACATACAATCTCCCAAAACTGAATTTAGGGAGATTCAGAAAATCTAAATAGACCAATAAAACGAATGAAACTGAAATAGTAATAAAAAATAAAATAAAAAAAACCAACACAGCAAATGAAAGTCCTGGTCCAGATGGCTTCTCGGGGAAGTTTTAACAAACATTCAAAGAAGAACTAACACCTACTCTTCTCAAACTATTCCAAAAAATTCAAAAGAAAGAAAGACTTCCAAGTTTGTTTATGAGGCCAGCATTATCCTAATTGCAAAACTAGATAAAGACACTACAAAGAAAGAAAATTATAGGCCAATATCACTGGTAATCACAGATGCTAAAATCCTTAAGAGAATGTTAACAAATCGGATCCAGCAATATATTCAAAAGATCATACACCATGACCAAGAGGGATTTATCCCAGGCATGCAAGGCTAGTACAATATTCACAAATCAATAAATGTGATACATCACATAAACTAATTGAAATATAAAATCATATGACCATATCAATAGATGCAGAAAAGCGTTTGACAAAATCCAGCACCCATTTTTGAAAAAAACTCCTAGCAAAGTTGTAATAGAGGGATCATACCTCAACATTATAAAAGTTATATATGACAAACCTATAGCCAACATCAGACTCAATGGGCAAAAACTAAAAGCTTTTCCCATAATAACTGGAAAAAGACAGGAATGTCCACTTTCACCACTGTTAATCAACATAGTACTGGAAGTCCTAGGCACAGTGATCAGACAAGAAGAAAACATAAAAGGCATTCAAATTGAAAAGGAGGAAGTAAAACTGTCATTATTCGCAGATGGCATGATATTATACATAGAAAACCCTAAACATTCCACAAAAAAACTACTAGATTTAATAAATGAATTTAACAATGTAGCAGGATAAAATATTAACATCCAGAAGTCAATGGCATTTTTATACACCAATAATGAACTCTCAGAAAGAGAAACTAAAAAAAAAATAATCCAAATCATTTACCATTGCAACAACAACATCAACGAAAGTAATATACCTTGGAATATACTTATCCAAGGAGATAAAATACCTGTTGTCACAAAACTACAGGATGCTGAAAAAAGAAATAGATGAGATTCAAACAAATTGAAGAATATATTGTGTTCATGGATTAGAAGATTTAACATCATTAAAATGTCCATACTATCCAAAACAATCTATAGATTCAATGCAATCCCTATTAAAATACCAACAGTATATTTCACAGATCTAGAACAAATACTCAAAAACTTATATGTAACCAAAAAAGACCTCAAATAGCTGCAGCAATCTTGAAAAAGAAGAACGAAGTAGGAGAGATCCCAATACCAGGTATCAAACTATACTAAAAAGCCATTGTAATAAAAACAACTTGGTACTGGCCCAAGAACAGGCATATAGATCAATGAAACAGAACAGAGAACCCAGAAATTGGCCCAAGCCATTACATTCAATTAATATTTGACAAAGGAGGCAAGAGCATATAGTGGAGTAAAGACAATCTCTTCAATAAATGGTGTTGGAAAAATTGGACAAGTACATGCAAAAAAAATGAAACTGGACCACCAACTTACACCATACACAAGAATAAACTCAAATGTTAGTCATGAAAACAGAAAAATCCTAGAGGAAACCATAGGTAGCAAAATCTCAGACAACTCTCATAGCAATATGTTTGTCAATACATCTCCTAGGGCAAGGGAAACAAAAGAAAAAATCAAACTAAAAAGCTTCTGCACAGCAAAAGAAATCATCAACAAATTGAAAAGGGATGCCACTGTGTGGAAGAACATATTTGCCAATAATACATCTAATAAGGTGTATATAAATATGTAAATATATAAAGAACTCATACAACTTAACAAAATGAAGACAAACAATCCAATTGCAAAATGAGCAAAAGACTTAAATAGACTCTTCTCCAAAAACGATATACAGATGGCCAAAAGATACAATAAAAAATACTCAAAGTCACTAATCATCAAAGAGATGCAAATTAAAATGTCAATGAGATATTGCCTCACACCTGTCAGAATGGCTACTATCAAATCAACAAATAACAAGTGCTGGCAAGGATGTGGAGAAAAGGGAACCCTAATGCTGGTGGGAATGCAGACTGCTGCAGCCCCACTGTGGAAAATAGTATGGAGTTTCCTCAAAAAATTAAAAAATGGAACTCCCATTTGACCCAGTCATCCCACTACTAGAAATATATCCTAAGATTTCTAAAACACCAATCAGAAAGAGTAGATGAACCTCTATGTTCATAGCAGTGCTATTTACAATAGCTAAGATCTGGAAACAGCCAAAGTGCCCATGAGTAGATGAGTCGGTAAAAAAGCCATGGGACATTTACACCATGGAATACTATGCAGCTATAACAAAGAAGGCTCTCTTACCCTTGGGACGGCATGCATGGACCTGGAGAGTATTATGCTAAGTGAAATAAGCCAGTCAGAGAAAGACAAGTATCACATGATCTCACTTATGTGTAGAATATAATGAACAAACTAAACTGATGCCCAAAATAGATGCAGAGACATTGAAGCATGCAACAGACTGATGAATTTCAGAAAGAGATTAACCAAAGAACTTATATTCATAATCCATGGACAGAAAATTGTGTGCTGAAGGCCTGGGGAGGGGGCAAGAGCAAAGAAAAGGGGGTTTGTGGGGGGGAAAGGGGTGTCATCTATAATACTTTCAACAATAAAGTTAAATAAAAAATAAAATGAAAAAATAAATTTAAAAAGCAGTTGGCTGTGGTCTTTACTTCTATGTTTGCTAGTGAGACAAAAGAATAAAGCCAAGACTTTCACTTTCTGCACACTAAAACAAACAAATAAACAACAACAACAAAACAGCAACAATTAGCTAAAACTTCCTTCTCTTCCCTTTCTCCAAGATAGCTGACTTCTTTGTTTAGTGGGTGAAATAAAACTCTCCCTTCTCTCCTCCCCACCTCCTTCTTGCCTTAACAGTTCCAGGGTAATTTAAGCTATGTATTCTCTAGTTAGGGAAGAGAGACATTAACCATTTCTTCTCAACTTCCTTGGTTGGAGAGGATAGGGCTTGCTGGTTACAAGCTGGCTGCAAGCTGCCTAAATTGTTTGTCCTTCTTTAATCTTCTTGTCTCAGTTTCCCTATTCCTCCTGCCCAGGAATTTTCCTAGCTTCTTACTATCCTGTTACAATTGCCAGTGGCTACTTTTTTTGCCACAGGACTATTTGGAGGCTAGGGCACAAAAGAATAAAAATAAATAACAAGAAGGGGCTAGATTTCCACGTTCTCTCTGAGTTCGAAGTTACGTTTTCCACTCTTAAGTCACTACAAGAAGACTTCTCCCGGAGCTCCTTTTGTGCTCCATTGCCCACTTCCAGTGCATTGAGCTGAGATAGCAGATATAAGGGAGGGGGCGGGGATGGTAAACTCACTGCTGATTCTGTGGTATTTCAAATTCTGTCCTTCCCCAAGCCACATGCTACTATCTACTTTTCAGAGTCTTCAAATGGTGGCTCCATACATTCTTTGCAAATTTTATAGCTTCATTCAGTGGGAGAGAAAGGGTGGAGTATATTTACTTCCTCTTCCCTGAAACTTGACCCTTTGATCAGTGGCTTTTCAATTTTGGAATTTTGGGCCCTGTAGTTTACTCACACAGCTAGATCTATTGAGTAACAAAGGATAATCTACCATGTCAAAAGCTCGCACTTCAACAGAATATCTTTTATTAATGTATTTAAAACATAATTATTTACTTTATGATGTGCCATTCATAATCATTGGTATACATGGAGGGAATTGTCAGGGTTTATCCCAAACCATTTCTTAACCCAGTTATATTGTCAAAGAAATATCCATTTAGGAATAGGCTACCGACCCTCTCCCAACCCTAAGCCTGTGATTGGCTAGCCCAGCACCACATCAAAATTACTTATCCTGCTCCTCTCACCTAAGTGTGCTTATGTTAAGTATGTCTACAGTTCCAGTACCAAAAAGAATTGAAAAATACACAACTTGGCAAGTCTGGGTGCATACCTATCTATCTTTTATCTAGAGTACTTGAGAACTCCATGCCCTATGGGTACACCAAGCCAGCTGGCTGGAACCTGCTTCCAGCTTCCTTCCTGCCAGCCTCTTTTCCCGTGGGCTGGGTCTTGTTCTTCCTTTTCTCTAGTTCTGAGATAATTCTTAGAACTACCTGGCTCTGTAACTAACCTTCCCACTATCCTGTTCCAAAGCAAGTCTGTGTCCTTCTTTAGATTAGGTTCTCCTTGTTGATAAACTGGACTGAATCTGTCCACTCTTGCTATTTTGGTCTTTTATTGGTAGAACATTCTCCCACTTTCTATTTATGATAACTTTAGTATCGGCTTTCTCCCTTAATGCATTAACTAGCTAAGAAAAAATATCTACACTAATAAAAGAGAAAGATGAAAATTGACCATACCTTCATGACGCCAATCAGTAGTGAGTATGCAAATTAGCGGGACAAAGATGGCGGCGGCCACAGAGCCAGCCAGAGCAGGTGGGAGGCTTGGGTTGCCCCTGGCAACCAAGGAAGCCAAGCTTCCCGCCCGCCTGGGCTGGCTGCCTTAGGAGGGGCCTGTGAGCGGAGGACACGGAGTCAGCCCGGGCGCGCAAGAGGCTTCGGTGGCCATTGCCCAGGCTGGTTGCTGAGGGAGGGGCCTGCAAATGGCCCTCAGCCCCTTACCCAGGCTGGCCATGCCCCCAGGTAGTGAGGGTCCTTGATGGGGGGTGTGACCAGTCTGCAAACAGCACTCAGTCCCTCACCCAGGCTGGCCATGTCCCCCCAGCGGGGACCCTTACCCCATGGGGGCACGGCTGGCCTGCAAACTGCCCAGCACCTTGCCCAGCCCAGCACCATCCCCAGTGGGGACCCCCACCCCAATGGGGGCATGGCCAGCCTGCAAACCTTCACAAGCCCCTTGCCCAGGCCACCCTATCCCTCAAGGGAACCCCTACCCTGATCCAGGACACCCTACAGAGCAAACCAGCCGGCCCCCACCCATGCACCAGGCCTCTATACTAATAAAAGGTTAATATGCAAATTAGACTGGGAGACCTTCCAGACATTCTTCTGGACAAAGCCATGGTGGCAGGGCCGAGGTAGAAGTGGTTAGGGGCCAAGAGGGGAGGGCAGTTGTGGGTGATCAGGCCAGGATGGGACAGCAGTTGTGGGTGATCAGGCCAGTGGTGGGGGGCAGTTGGAGGTGAGCAGGTCAGCAGGCAGAGTGGTTAGGGGCAATCAGACAGGCAGGCAGGTAAGTGGTTAGGAGCCAGCAGTCCTGGATTGCAACAGGGATCAGGCCTAAACCAGCAGTCGGACATCCTTCAAGGGGTCCCAGATTGGAGTGGGTGCAGGCTGGGCTGAGGCACCCCCCCCCCCAGTGCATGAATTTCGTGCACCGGGCCACTAGTTAAATAATAATGAGCATCATTTTTTTCTAGTTCCAAATTTTAATGAGGTTAACTATAGTTTCACCTACTGTTTGTTATTTCTTATAATTTATTAATGTAATGTATTATATTAATAGGTTTTGTTATATTATTCTACTAGAGGCCCAGTAGGATCGGGCCTAAATGGGCAGTCAGACATCCCTCTCACAATCCAGGACTGCTGGCTCCCAACTGCTCTCCTGCCTGTCAGCCTGATTACCCCCTAACCACTCCCCTACCAGCCTGATTGATGCCTAACTGCCCTCCCCTGCAGACCTGGTCACCCCTAACTGCCCTCTCCTGCAGGCCTGGTCAACTCTAACTGCCCTTCCCTGCAGGCCTGGTCCCCCCCAACTGCTCTCCCCTGCAGGCCTGGGTCCCCCCAACTACCCTTCCCTGCAGGTCCAGTCACCCCCAACTTCCCTCCTCTGCTGGCCTGGTCACCCCTAACTGCCCTCCCCTGCAGGCTTGATCGCCCCCAACTGCCCTCCCTTGCAGGCCTGGTCCCTCCCAACTACCCTCCCCTGCTGGCCATCTGTGGTAGCCATCTTGTGTCCACATGGGGGGCAGTCATCTTGTGTGTTGAAGTGATGGTCAATTTGCATATTACTCTTTTATTAGATAGGATGCTAAGATATATCTTGATTGATTTTGGTAAATTATTCCTTTA
This sequence comes from Eptesicus fuscus, assembly GCF_027574615.1. Classification (NCBI taxonomy): domain Eukaryota; kingdom Metazoa; phylum Chordata; class Mammalia; order Chiroptera; family Vespertilionidae; genus Eptesicus; species Eptesicus fuscus. Next base: position 95,871,694 of record NC_072477.1, read on the forward strand.
TATACTGTACAATTCTATTTTCTGACATTTCATTTATGAGTTTGTATATCCTATCTAATAATAGAGTAACATGTAAATTACCATCACTCCGCTACGCCCATGATTGGGCAGCAGGAGGCTAGGGGGCAGGACTTGGGGTGGCCTATCCGGCCATTGAGAGACACAGATCCGCTGCCACTGAGGGGGGCTACCCTGCTGTTGAGAGGCACAGGGGGCGGGACTCCCACCCCCTGTGCCTTTCAATGGCCAGATCCGTGGCCGCTGAGGGGGCCTGCTGCGGACACCCAGCTGCGACTCTCAATGGCAGGGTAGCCAGGTGTCCACAGCAGCCCCCCTCAGTGGCCGTTGAGGGTAGCATCCCTCAGCAGCCACGGACCATCAAAAGTCTGGGTAGCATCCCTCAGCAGCCACGGACCATCAAAGCAGCAGGGTAGCATCCCTCAGCAGCCACGGACCATCAAAAGTCTGCTCCAGCACCAGCGGACAGGCACCCAGCTCCACTGCGAAAAGCGAAAGCGTGTAGGGGACCCTACACGTGCATGATTCAATCATGCACTGGGCCTCTAGTATAAATATATTCCTAAATGAGACTTATTTTTATTTTCCTGTAAGTCACTTTTACTTGGAGATGGACCACAGCAGACATTGTTCTAAGATAATCATAGATAAAGCATACAGGCACTTTTTTTGTGGAAGGGCTCATCGTGATAGATATCTGTTGTTTCTAATGACCCCAAATCTATTTCCTCTTCTTCTTAGCATGCACCTAATTTCCTTGGGAAACACTTTCCTTAATGTCATTTGGGTAAAACTGATACCTTTTCACACCAATTCCAAAAGGTGGCACATAACCATTGCCTAGCTAATCAACTCACTCTTTCAGTTAAAAGGATTTAATTCATGAATGGGCACATGATTCAATGGGATGAAATTATAGAACTCTTACTAAAACTGTCAGGAGAAGTGCATGTTATAAGAGATGCTGAAAGGTTAGGACATGGGCCTAGAACTATTGGGAGCCCTCTAGCTATCATCAGGAACCTGAACAAGAACAGAATCCAGAGAGAAAAAGGGAGAGCCAACATATGGACAAAGAGAGCTCCTGACAAATTGCTCCTCTGGATAGAGCTAGTTGCTCTCAGATTTTTATGTTTTATGAGCCAATAAATTCCCTTTTGAAAGTGTCAATGTAAGAAACATTCAAACCTGTAGAGAATTTTTGTGAGTTTATTTGATTCAAACTGTAGACAATTGCCAGGAAGCAAAATCTCAACATATTGAGATTATGCTCCAGAGAATGGCAGTTTTGCATCTTATTTTATACATCACAATCAAAAGAAAAGATGTAAGTGGGTTACATGAAATCTATTGGTGATAGGTTGGAGAGGTGGGAGAAAGCAAAGTGGGGAAAGGTCTGAGATTGGATAAAAAGTAAAATTATATATATATATTACATAAGTGAGTACAGAATAGTTAACAGTCAACAATTAATTCAATAACAACCAGGGGATTTGTGGTCTCTGTTCTGTTGCGGTACCTGTGCTTTGAGGGTTCCAGAAAAAGGAAATTACTTTGACATTCCAAAAGTATATCGTTGTAGAAGCAAAAAAAAAACAACAGACAGGCTTAATTAAGGTAAAGACTGACTTTATTCAGGGAAGATTTTAGCCTAGGACATGACTACCTGCCATAAACTGCTTTTAGTTAGTAAGTTTTAATTTCAGACCATTCTTTATGTTACTTTAGGTTTATGAGCTTTTAAGGCCACCATGCAGGCCTCTCCCAAGATTGTCAGGTTTAGCATATGGCCCCTTTTGGTCCAAAAGAAAACCATGAAATATTTGAAACATACAGGTCCAAATAGAGAATAATAATATGATGAACACTTTGTTTTGTCAAATATGTTAAGGATCATACTTTAGATGTTTTTAATATAAAGCACTAAACATTAAAGACAGATCTGAGACATTCTGTGTGCTCCTGCCTAATATCTCCTCACCCCAGAGATGGTCAGAATTTAAGGTTTGCCATGCCCATTCATGACATTATATTTTTTTAACTACCTATTGTGTTATCCTTAAGCTCCTTTTATAGATTTTTAAGCTTTATAATTTTATCAAATTACACAGATACTTCTGAAACTTGACATTTTTATTCAGTTTTATATTTTGGAGATTTAACTATGGTGTGAGATATAGCTGTAGTTCATTTAAAGTACTGTATTCTAACTTCCATAAAGCTTTGTATTCATCATTCTCTCTCAGATATTTTCCATATTTTGCTAGTATGTCTTCTTTTCCCTTAAGCCAGGTTGAGTTTGAGTTTCCCTTACTTGCCAACCAAAGACTCCTGATTGACCCATTCAGCAAACCTCTAAAAACAACCTATGTATCTCTCTCTCTCTCTCTCTTCAAGGTGCCTATAACCCTAACCATCAGCATCAATCTTGAGTAAGGCACTGCTTTTGTATGTCTCTCATAAAATAAAGGTATTATCCAAGAAGAGCCAAAGACCAACACATCACATGCTTCGGGTAGCTATCTCCTAAAAGAAGACAGGGTCCTGGGTGGAGAGCAATAAGTAACTCTCTTCATGTGAGTCCTTGAAGGAGAACTGGCCTGAGCTGGGTTGTAGTTGGGGAGACTCTGGGGATCCAGTATTGGCCTAAGAGCACTAGGCATCTGAAAAGCCTTAAGAGCTTTGCTTAGAGGGAAACACACGTAAGGTCAACTTTGTTTATGAAAGAAAGCAAAGTCTAATCCGACAGACCTGGTTTCAAAGCTTTATTCAGTCATTTACTGTCTTTGTGACCTGAAGCAAGCCATTTGAGTTTCTGAGCCTTCATAGCTTCATTTGTAAAATGAGATGAATTTTACCTGCCTTGAAATGTTGATTGTATTATATGATGTGATGAATATACAGTGTCAGGTGACCAGCAGATCCTCACTGATGGTATCTATTAATATTATTAATTCAGCCAGTCCCATCAGTCAGGTTGGCGATTCCCTAGGGATTTTACTATGGAATGATGCCTTGAGAATGGTTTGCCTTGGTCCCGGTTGCAAAGCTGGGCTTAAAGAGAAGTTTATCACAGGGTTACTTTTTTCTTCCAATAAGAACATCTCTTAGAAGTCTGGAGATTTAAAGTAAATTACCTAATGTGACATCCATTCTCCTAGCCTTTAACACAGGAAAATATTAGGTTAAAAGGAACTTGAAGAGCAACTAAAAGGAGGAGGGAACAATTAGCATGAAGAGAAGGGGCAGAATGAAAAGGTGGAATTTCCAATTCCTTTATTTGAAACTTGTGGAAAGGGTGTTACAGGGGTCAAATATATTTGGGGCTAATTTCATATTTGTGTTTGAGCCTCAGGCCAGGTGATGTGTGGCCTCTGGGGCGCCTTCTCAAGCTATTGCCCATCCTTCAGTTACTACATCATTCAGGTACTGAAGGCAGATAGATCTCTTGGAAAACAACATTTCCTAATGATAGAGAAAGCCAGAGAAAATGGTCACATGAAGACATGAAAGGAAACAGGGACTGATATTTTCATAAGAAAAGCCCTCCACAACCCTGCCAATACCTCCACCTCTCTCTAGACTCTTTCTGAACCTAACTTCTGAGATACCCCCTGTCCCTGCCAGCCACCTTGTGCAGCCCCAGGCTTTTCACCTCACTCACCGGCTCACATCACCACTGCAGCTCACAAGCTACCAAAACATAGCTGATGAGTCACTGGTGATTGTTGACAGTAAAACTGTCTTCAGAGACAAGAGAGCACTTGTCTATGCAGCTCTGTTTAGGTAGCCTGCGTGTCCTGGAATGAATGCAACCAGATGACACACTTTAGTGCTGAAGAAGATTCAGCTTCCTCTGGAAGTGAGCTCTAGTGATCACATCTTCATTGTAGGATCTCAGGTGATCTCACCATTCCTGCCCACTGCTCATTAGAAGGAAATTGGGAGATAGTGGAGGCATTTTGCCAATTTGGACAACTTAAGGATAGTCCCTTCATTGGGGGTGAGGGGGAGATGTCCTTCCCTATGTTTGAAAGGCAGTTGGTAATCAAATTTGGGCTACATTTTCAGTCACCTTAAGAATGTAATTAGAGTTGCTGATATGCTTAAAGTTGAAATGGAAGTGAGCTCCAAGAAAAGGTTGAAAGTCTCAATGCTCTTCAACCCTTTAGAAATACATAAAACTTTAAAATTATCAATGCTGGTACCCTTCAAGAGATTCTGATGTCATTGGTTTAGGATGGGCATAAGCTTCTTTTAAAAGTATTGTAATTTTTCAGATCATTGCAATGCGCTACCAGGGATAAGATCCACTGAGATAGGGAATTTTACCACTTCAGTGTCTCATATATGTTGAGACGGGGTTACAGTATAAAATGGCAGTATTGGTGATTATGGGAGCAAGTTTCACATGAGTTAGTGTGAGCTTTGCTGAGAGAGTTATAATCACTTAGAATACATAATACCCATGGAACCCAATGAAAATTGGGCTCTTGTGTGACTAGGAGAGAACCCCACCTAGGAAAGACTGATGGGCTCTGAGAAGTCCCAGGAACAGGACCTAGGAGGTTTCTCTTCCTTCTCAAACCCCTAAATCACAACACTAACACCATCACTACGTTTTCAATGGTATGTATACAAATAATATAAGCAAGTGTGTCTTGTGTGTGCCTTGTGATTGAATGTAACACAGTAATAAAAACGAGTAACTCACTGCATTGCTCCTGGTTAGAGAGCATACGCTGGCCTGTACAACTCTTTGTCATTAGAAACTATTACACTGATTGATGGAGGGAGCAAAGAGGCTTCTGGAATGCTTGTAATGTTCTTTCTTGTTCTTGATACTGGTTATACAGGTGTGTCCAGTTTGTAAAAATTCATAGAGATGTACATTTACAAATTTGCATTTTCAGTATCTGTTTTATATTTCAATACAAAGTATTTAAAAAATACAAAACTAACCTCTGCTTCCTTTTGAGATGTTTATGGCAGTTGGCTAGATAACACTTATTCATGGAAAAATAAGTGCGATGTTGAACCCTTCCACTTACAGAGCTTGGGGGGAGGACACCAGGGACAGAGTGGGGACTGAAGAAAAGCTGAAATTGCCAAGGCTGCCAGTTCTTCAGTGTTGCACAGGGCGGAGCTCCTGAGGAGATGCCTTTTGTTTAGCAAAGTGACATGTATTTTCAAATATGCAGAGGTGAAGCCCAACCTGAGGAGGGAGTGGAGAGCTAATTGTTCTGCCCTGTACATGAAGAGAATTGCATTCCCAGAAGAGGTAAGGGTAAAGGGACCTAGAGAACCAGGGAGTGAAAGGGGCTAACTGAGGAAGGGAGAGGACTGAGTAAGCTGTGTGATAGCAGGTTGGAGCCTGAGGAAAAGATGGCTGGGGGAAAAAAAGAGATGCATTCTGGAGATGCAATGCAGAAGGACTTTTAAGAAAAGGGTATCTAATATTTGATTTCAAATATTTTATGTGGCAGCAATGAAAACCAGCTCCATCCCTCCAAATCCCCAGTAATATCTGCTGCTCTCGCTACCCTGCTAATCACCTGCCATATATAACAAATCAGCCGATGGAAGGGTAACGTAACTTCATAACCCAGAGAGAGTTTGGGTTGGTTTGACTATTTTAACTGGCTGTTGCGTAAGACTGAATTGAATTTTCTTTTAATGATGATACATGCCTGCAACTTGGTTGTTTGAGGCCAGTCTCTCAAATTGTAAAATGGAAAAGTGTAAAAACTAACCTGGGCCCTTTGTGAGATAACTTAATTCTGACACATACATTTTAACTGCTATTCTAATTGTCAAGTATAAATGATCAGTGTCTCACTGACAGCTGTGATGTGGGACAAAGAGTAGTACAACTTGAGCCCTGGCCAGTGTGGCTCATATGGTTGGAGCATTGCCCTGTACACCAAAAGACCCGGGGTTCAATGGTAAGATATGTACACATATAATACCTTAATAAAAATAATAATAATTTTTAAAAAAAGACCCGGGGTTCAATTCTCTGTCAGGGCACATAACTAGGTTGTGGGTTCGATCCTTGGTTGGGTCGTGTGTGGGAGGCAACACATGGATGTTTCACTCTCACATCGATGTTTCTCTCTCACTTTCCCTCTCTCTAAAATCAATAAAAGCATGTCCTCAAAAACAAAAACAAACAATGTGTTGATGCAAAAACAACTTGAAATTAGAGGATTATCTACATTTCTTAGGAAAGTTGCTAAACATCTCTAAATTTGTTTCCTAATCTATAAAATGGAGGAAAATAATTCCCAAGTAGAGATACTCTGAGACATAACTAGAAGAATGTGTTTGAAGTAAGTCCTTTAGAAGATGGCATATAGTGAATAATAAATATTAACACCTTCCCTTCTTTCACTTATATAATATTGCATGTAGAAGTACTTTATTTTATTTTTTAAATAAAGCCACAAAATAATTGTTAGTAAAATTAGTCAGAACTAAAATTTGTTGATTATTTGAAAAGCATGTCCTTCATAAGAGCAAACTTCTAGAAGCAGAAAAAAAAATTTTATGCAGCAAATTAAATTAATGGTTTTAGTGCAGTGATTTTTAACTGAGATTGATTTTTCCCCCGAGGGGACATTTGGCGAGGCCTGGCGACATTTTTGGTTGTCACTACTGGCATCTAGTGAGTAGAAGCCACAGATGCTGCTAAATATCACACAGTGCACAGAACAGTCTCCTACAATAAAGACGTATCCAGCTCAAAATATCAATGGCACTGTTGTTGAGAAACTGGTGGTAAGGCAAGTTAGTCTGGTTAGTCTTGGTTTCTGATGCCTATGAACATATTAACATTCCCTTAACTTTAAAGTATTCCTTTCTTAGCCTGTGAACGCTCATAAAAAATGGAAATTTTCATTCTAAAGTGATTATATGTTCAAGCCTATATAAGTCACACACCTTTAATATCAAAACAAAGCTTTTGTTCAGCCCCAGAAAAGTCTAGAAAACACTATCACCACAGATTCTTCTCACCCCATTAAAAGATGTATATTTTGTAAAATATTACCATTTTGAAACCTGTACAGTTCTGCTTATCTCAAGCAATACTTGGTAAACAAAATTCCACTGTACTTAAGTCATTTCATAATTCAACAATGTGGATGGAACTCTTTCCAGTGGAGGTGATCGCTTCAGAGTAAGAGCTCTCCTTCATACCAATTCTAAATTTTAATTTTAGAGATCAAAATGAGATAATTCAGAGCCAGAAAAAAACCTGTTCAGAAACTTTGTGTTATTGCACAATAATTGTCAGAAATGTTCTTCCCAGCTTCGAATGTAATGGACGAAGTAGCTGGTAACCTTGAACAGCTGAGCTATTAGTACTGTTGTTCAGTTCTTCATCTCCCATTGTCCACACCACTGCTGCTGCCATCCTATTACTGGCTCCATCATAGAGCCTGGCCAGTCATAGCTGAGCCAGGCGCAAAGGATGCTGGGAAAGTGGGGTTGAACAAGCAGCACGAGTTGTAGAGTGCAGTAATATGATCCTATAATTTATTTTTGTATTTTCATAGCACATTACTTGATCATTTTAACAACCCAGTGCTGCGAACAAGGTAAGTAATTTTATCCCTCTCCTGTGTGTTTGTTACATGCTGTTGAATCAGCTCCAACTCGTGGTGATTCTTTGAATGAGTGATGTCCACAATGATTTATCCTCAACAACCCTGCTCAGCTCCTGTAGATGCATGCCTGTGGCTTCTTTTATGAAGTCAATCAATCCCATAGTTGATTTTCCTCTTTTCCTGCAGCCTTCTGTTTTTCCCACCATTATTATCTCTTCCAAAGAACCCTGCCTTCTCATGATGTGCCTGAAAAAAAAAAAGGGGGATAAAAAACCTACAAACAGATCTACGAAGTTTGACTGTCTTGCTCTAAATCATGCAGTGTCTAGGATCCAGATCTCTGATCTTTTAACCTAGAGATCTGCACACTATAGGACACAAAAATATAAAGCCTACCTTCTGGTCCTTTCCTTTGAGCTCTCTCTCTCTCTCTCCCTCTCTCCCTCTCTCACTCTCTCCCTTTAAAGCATTTTTTAGAGAGAGAGAGGAAAGAAGAGAGAAAAAGAGAAACATCGATGTGAGAGCAGAACATACATGAAGTGAGAGCAGAACATACATCGGCTGCCTCCTGCATGCCCCCTATGGAGTCGAGCTGGGCATGTGCCCAGATCGGGAATCGAACTAGCAACCTTTTAGTTTAGGGGACAACACCCAACCAACTGAGCCACACTGGACAGGTCTCCTTTGAGTTCTCTTGGTTTGCTTTGCTTGTCTTAGTTGCAGGAGTGCAAAGGAGAACTAGAGGTACTGACCTGGTGTAGTGGGTCTGCAGACTGCAGAAAAGGGACAGAAATTCTTCATTGGAACAAAGAGATTTGAACTCACAGGCATTCTCTAAACCAACAAGGACCAACCATAAAAAAATCTTTGAGAAAATGATTTATTTCCTAAAATGTCATTTTCAGATCATAATCAATCATCCTGGAAGTATTTTTCAAAATTAGCCTTAATATAAAATAATAAATAGTTTAGTTCATGCCTAATTTTACCCTATTACTCTAAGTTCAACCATATTACTGTGAGTTAATGTGCTTTTCTTCAGGGTGATTATTTTAAACATTTGAAGGCAGCTTGTTCCAAATTGGCAATGCCATGATCTGAGTGTATATATTTATTTCCTTCATTAACTTTCTTAGCTATTCATTGTCCCTTGAAAGGATTTTTTCAGTTCCTTAACTTCCTCTTACTTGAATATTCAGTGTAATTGTTTTCATAGAGAGCATAGAGCATACAGGTCTTTTTTCATTTCTGAGAATGTGAAGCCACACTTGTCCATTTATAGGAAATCATTTTGATGAGGGTTTTTGTGCATGTATGTACAGGATGTAATTTTAGTTTTGTTTTTGTTTGTTTTCATAGGAGTTAAACATTTCACAACAAACTTTTAGTACTATTTAAAGTCAGGAATTTAAAAATATATATAGCCACAAAATTATAGGTTGTCTTTATAACTATAAATGACAAAACCAGGAATGAAGTATTTCTGCAGCAGTGTAGCAGTCCTGAATTAACAAACAAAACTGTTATTCCTTTCTGCTACTGAATTTGAAAATTCATACCTTCAAAGACAGCAAAACTCTGAGTGAGTAGATGTGAGTCATTCACTTCCTTCATAGTGAGAGAGGCTTTAGTTGGAAAATATAGAACTATTCTGTTCTGGTCTCATCTACTTCTAGGAGAAAACAGGGAGACAGTTATTTAAAGAGTCACTATGAACTTACAAAACTTCAGCACAGATCAAGAGGCAAGAATGTCATTGGATTTGCTTTAGCTCACCAGTTCTTTAGCATTTCAATCCTTGTCTATATTTGAATGATACAATAATGATTTCTTGATGGCAAATGCTTGTTTCAGGGAACAATAAGTTTATTGGGACCATATAAATCAAACTAAGAATCAATCTCTCTCTCTCTCTCTCTCTCTCTCTCTCTCTCTCTCTCTCTCTCTCACACACACACACACACACACACACACACAGAAATATTACCCACATATAAAACATACCTGTATAATTTAACAAATATGCCAGTGCCACCATGCCAATGTAGGTCACAAGATAGAAATTTTCTAGCACAGCAACCACCCATATGTGCAGTCCTTTCTACTTCCAATTCCACCTCTCCATTAGAGGTCATTGTTTATTCCAACTTTTATGATAATCATTTCCTGCTTTCCTTTATATTTTTACCATATATTCATGCATCCATAAGTAATATGTTTAGTTTTGCTTGTTTTTAAATTTTTAAATGGAATCATATATTTTGCCTTTCTTTTTAAAATTTGTTTATAAGATGCAATTACATTGTGTATAGCTGTAGTTAATGCAATTTTGTTGTTGTATAAGATTTGACTTTACAAAAATACCACATTTTCTCCTTTTTGCAGATGATGAACATTTGGGTAGTTTCCAGTTTTTTGTAATTGTGTCAACAACACTGCTATGAATATTATTGTACATGTATTTAGAATATAGCCAGAGTGAAATTTCTGAAACATAGAGTAGGTATATCTTGAGCATTATCATATAATTTTAAACCATCCCCCAAAAGTCATTGTACCAATTTAAGCACTCATTCATTCTACATGTGAGTTCTTGTAGTTCACAGCCTTGCCAGTTTTGGTATTGTGAAACTAGGGGCCTGGGGGAAGAATTCGGAATGCAGTTTTCTGGGAATAAATATTATTTACCTCCCTTTTCATTGTTCTTTTATGCACAATGCCTGATCTAATATTAAGAATTATGACACATTCAAAGAAAGAAGACAATATGAACTATTATTGAAAAAAGAAGCAGTTAATAAAAGCAAACCCAGGCCCTGCTGTTGGGCTTGTCAGACAAAGACTTTAAACGAACTATAACAAATATGTTAAAAGATGTAGTGAAAAGATAGACACTGCATAAACAGATGGACAATATCTACAGAGAGCTGGCATAAAAGAGAAACAAACAGAAATGTTAGAAATAAAAACTTAACAGTGATGAGAATCATTCAATGGACTTAACAGATTGGACACAGCAGCAGAAGAAAAAATCCAGTGAGCTTATAGACAACTCAATTAAAATTATCCAAATACAACTAAAGGAGAGAAAGAGGTGGTTTAAAAAGATAGACAATCTGAGTTCTTTGGGACAATTACAATCATGGTCTAACATTGTACATGTAATCAGAGACCCAGAAGGAGAGCAGAGAGAGTGGGGACATAGGAAAAATTTGAAGAAATAATGTTAAACAAATCTATTCAATTGATTAATAATATTAACCCACAGATTCAAGAATCTGAGTGGACTTCAAGCAAGATATGCACAAAGAAAACTGCTCCTACACACATCGGAGTCAAACTGCTAAAAACCAAAGACTAAGAGCATATCTTAAGAGTGGGGGGAATCCGCGGCACAGGAGTGGGCCTCCTGCTGACACAGGGCAGCTGCGCTATCTGATTTTGACTCTGGGCACATGGATACGGAGAGTCTGTTTCCCACAGCGCGAGCGCAACCAGGCCTCCTGCCACAAAAGGTGGCTATACCACCTAACTTTGACTCTGGATGTGCACTCTGTTTCGCATGGCACAGGAGTGGGCCTCCTGCCAACACAGGGTGGGTGGCTGTGCACCCCGGCCCCCCAAGCAGACTGGGGACCTTGATTCTCTGTGCAAGAGGCAGCACTGAGCACCATTGACTTGAATCTCGGCACACACATGTGGGGACTCTGTTTCTCATCATGCCTCCACAGGATCCCTGATTCTCAGTGCACACACACTAAGTGCCTGTGACTCCAATTATCAGTGCACGTGTGCACAGGGACCCTGATTCATGGCGCGAGGCTGCACCAAGTGACAGAGACTCCAATACTCAATTCTCGGCATGTGCACATGGGGTCTCTGACTTCTGGTGCACGTTAGGTGACTGATTTTCGGCGTACACCTGCAGGGATTTTTTTCAGTGCAGCGCATGCGGGGTCCCTGATTCTAGGTGTGCGCACAAGGCCACACTGAGCACTGGTGACTCTGATTCTCAGTGTGTGTGGCTCCCACTGACTCATGGCAGCCACATGTCTGTGTCAGAGCTCTTCAGTGACACTCAGATGGCACGACACTCCCAGGCCCCCGCAATTTGGCATTTGGAACTTCTGGTGATAGTTAGAATGAGAAGACAACGAAACAATCCCCAAAAGAAAGAAAAAGAGGAATTGCCAAGAAAGGAAATAAGTGAAACTGAGGCATGCAACATGACAGAAAAAGAATTCAGAGTAATGGTCATACAGTTAATAAACCAGATGGACGAGAAAATTAACAACCTATGCAAAAATCAGGAAGAAATCAAAAGTGACATAGCTACAATCAAAAACTCCATGGAGGGTTCAACAGTAGACTAGAAGAAGCAGAGAACCAAATTAGTGAGTTAGAAGATAAGGTAGAGAAACAAGCCCAATCTGAACACCAACTGGAGAAAAAAAATAAAAAGCAGGAGGAGAGCTGAAGGGAGCTTTGGGACAACATGAAACGAAGTGCCAGAAGGATATGATAGAGGTGCTAAAAGGACAAGAAGAGCAGCAAGGCTTAGAGAATCTATTTGAAGAAATAATGACAGAAAACTTCCCTGATATGGGGAAGAAAAAGTTGCACAAGTACAGAGAGTCCCAAGCAAGATGAATCCCAGAAGACCCACACCAAGACATGTCATTATTACAATGGCAAATGTTAATGACAAAGAGAGAATCTTAAAGGCTGCAAGAGAGAGATGGTTACCTACAAAGGATCCCCCATCAGATTATCAAATGATTTCTCAACAGAAACACACCAAGATAGAAGGGAATGGAATGAAGTATACAAAGTGATGCAAAGCAAAGGACTGAATCCAAGAATACTCTATTTAGAAAGACTATCAATCAAAATTGAAGGAGAAATCAGGAGCTTCGCAGACAAAAAAAGGCTAAGGGAGTTTATCACTACCAAGCCAGCAATGCAAGAAATGCTAAAGGGAATGCTATAAAAAGAAGAAATAGAAAGGGAGGAAGGAACACAGACATAAAGCACAGAAATGGCTACAAACTAGTACCTATCAATAATAACATTAAATATAAATGGATTAAATTCTCAAATTAAAAGACATCAAGTGACTTAATGGATAAGAAAACATGACCCATATATATGCTGTCTACAGGGGACCCACCTCAGAACAAGGGACTCACACAGATTGAAAGTGAAGGAATGAAACAATATCTATCAGGCAAATGGAAATTTTTTAAAAAGCAGGGGGGTAGCAATACTTATATCTGAAAAAATAGACCTCAAAGTGAAGACCATAACAAGATATAAGGAAGGCCACTTCATAATTCTAAAGGGATTGATACAACAAGGGGATATAACTCTGGTAAACATATAGGCACCCAATACAGGAGCACCGAAATACATTTAAAAAAAATACTTCTGAACAATATCAGGGGAGAGATTGACAGCAATATAATCATAGTAGGAGACTTTAACACCCCATTAGCATCACTAGATAAATCCTCTGGACAAAAAAAAAAAAAAAATTAGCAAAGAAACAGCAATTTTAAATGACTCACTAGATCAGATGGACTTAATCGACATCTTTAAAACATTCCACCCCAAAACTACAGAATATACATACTTCTCAAGTGCACATGGGACATTTTCAAAGATAGACCACATATTGGGACACAGGAAAATTCTCTCCAAATTCAAGAAGATTGAAATCATATCAAGCATCTTCTCAGATCACAATGGCATAAAATTAGAAATCAACTACAATAAAAACAATCACAAAAATTCAAACACTTGGAGGCTGAATAGCATACTATTAAACAATGAGTGGGTTACCAAAGAGATCAAAAAAGAAATAAAAACATCCTGGAAACAAACGACAATGAAAACACAACAATCCAAAATCTTTGGGACACAATGAAAGCAGTCCTGAGAGGGAAGGAAGTTCATAGCATTACAGGCCTACCTAAAAAAAAAAAAAAGAAAAGAAGAAAAGAAAAACTGGTAATAAGCCATCTAAATCTGCAACTTGAAAAATTAGAAAAAGAGCAATAAGAAAAGCCCAGAGTGAGCAGAAGTGAGGAAATAATAAAGATCAGAATAGAAATAAATGACATAGAGACCCCCCCCACCAAAAAAAAAAAAATACAAAAGATCAATGAAACCAAGAGCTGGTTCTTTGAAAGGGTAAACAAGATTGATGAACCTCTAGCCAGGCTCACCAAGAAGCAAAGAGAGAGGACCCAAATAAACAAAATCAGAAACGAAAGAGGCAAAATAACAACAGATCCCACAGAAAAAAAAACTATGAGCAACTCTATTCCAACAAATTGGTCAACCTAGAAGAAATGGACATATTCCTTGAAAAATACAACCTTCCAAAACTCAACCAGCAGGAATAAAAAAAATCTGAATAGGCCAATATCTGTGGAGGACATTGAGGCAGGAATAAAAAAACTTCCAATAGACAAAAGCCCTGGACCAGACGGCTTCACAGCGGAGTTTTATCAAACATTCAAAGAAGAAATAAAACCTATCTTCCTCAGACTATTTGAAAATATTTAAGAGGAAGGAACACTTCCAAGCTCTTTCTATGAAGCCAGCATTATTCTGATCCCAAAACCAGATCAAGACAATACAAAAAAAGAGAATTACAGGCCAACATCGCTCATGAACATAGACGCCAAAATTCTCAACAAGATTCTAGCAAATCGAATCCAGCATGACCAAGTGGGATTTATTATGGGGATGCAATGATGGTACAATATCCGCAAATCAATAACCGTGATACACCACATAAACAAACTGAGAGATAAAAACCATATAATCATATCCATTGATACAGAAAAAGCATTTGACAAAGTCCAACACCCTTTCTTGATAAAATCTCTCAGCAAGGTGGGAATAGAAGGATCATACCTGAACATAATAAAAGCCATATATGACATACCCACAACCAACATCATACTCAATGGGCAAAAACTAAAACCATTTCCCCTAAGAACAGGAACAAGATGGATGCTCACTCACACCACTCCTGTTTGACATAGTACAGAAAATACTAGCCATTGAGAGCAGACAAGAAGAAGAAATAAAAGGCATACAAATTGGAAAAGAAGAAGTAAAACTGTCTGTATTCGCAGATGACATGATATTGTACATAGAAAACCCCAAAGATTCCATAAAAAACTTACTAGACTTAATAAATCAAGTCGGCAATATAGCAGGATACAAAATTAACAACAAGAAGTCTATGGCTTTTCTATATACCAATAATGAACTCAAAGAAAGAGAAACTAAAAAAGCAATCCCATTTACCATTGCAACAAAAATATTAACCCTACCAAACTGCTGTACCAATTTTTCAGTAATTTCCGAATCTGCCACTATACCGCCATACCTAATTTTCGGTACTTTGCCTAGTACGTGAAAAAAAATGTGTCACAAACTAAAAATAACCAACCAATCATGGTCAAACCTCATGGTTAGCCATTGCAAATGTCTGCCCCCATGTGTTTGAGTTGACTTTGTGTGGTTTAAGGGGACAGTTAGGTTCAGGGCCTCAAGTCTGGTAGGGTTAAGATACCTAGGAATAAATTTAACCAAGGAGATAAAGGACCTGTACTCAGAAAATTTCAGGATGTTGAAAAAAGAGATAGAAGAAGACAAGAACAAATAGAAGAATAAACCATGTTCATGGATTGGTAGTTTCAACATCATTAAAATGTCCATACTACCCAAAGCAATTTATAAATTCAATGCAATCCCTATTAAAATACCAATGGCATACTTCAAAGACCTAGAACAAATTCTCCAAAAATTCATCTGGAATAAAAAAAGACCCCAAATAGCTACAGCAATCTTGAGAAAGAAGAACAATGTTGGAGGGATCACAATACCAGATATCAAGCTATACTACAAAGCCACTGCTCTCAAAACTGCCTGGTACTGGCACAAGAACAGACATATAGAACAATGGAACCAAACAGAGAACCCAAAAATCAACCCAAGCCATTATGATCAATTAATATTTGACAAAGGAAGCAAGAGCATACAATGGAATCAAGACAGTCTCTTCAATAAATGGTGTTGGGAAAATTGGACAGATACATGCAAAAAAATGAAACTAGACCACCAACTTACAACATACACAAAAATAAACTCAAAATGGATAAAGGACTTAAACATAAGATGGGAAACCATAAAATTCTTAGAAGAAGCCATTGGCAGCAAAATAGCAGACATTTGTCTTGGCGATACAGCTCCTAGGGCAGTGGAAACGAAGGAGAAAATAAACAAATGGGACTACATCAAAATAAAAAGCTTCTGCACAGCAAAAGAAACCATCAACAAAACAACAAGAAAGCCCACTGCATGGGATGACATATTTGCCAATGTTATAACCAATAAGGGATTAATCTCCAAAATTTACAGGGAATTCATACAACTTAACAAAAGGAAAATAAACAATCCAATCAAAAAATGGGCAAAGGACCTATATAGACACTTTTCGAAAGAGGACATAAGGAAGGCCAAGAGACATATGAAAACATGCTCAGAGTCACTAATCATCCAAAAGATGCAAATCAAAACAACAATGAGGTACCATCTCACACCTGTCAGAAGGTCTATCATCAACAACCGACAAGTGCTGGAGAGGATACGGAGAAAAAAAATGAACCTTCCTTTACTGCTGGTGGGAATGCAGACTGGTGCAGCCACTGTGGAAAACAGTATGGAGTTTCCTCAAAAAACTAAAAATGGAACTCCCATTTGACCCAGTAATCTCACTTCTAGGAATATACCCCAAGAAACCAGAAACAGCAATCAGAAAGGATATATGCACCCCTATGTTCATAGCAGCACAATTTACAATAGCTAAGATTTGGAAACAGCCTAAGTGCCCATCAGATGAGTGGATTAAAAAAATGGTGGTACATCTACACAATGCAATACTACGCTGCTGTAAGAAAGAAGGAACTCTTACCATTTGCAACAGCATGGATGGACCTGGAGAACATCATGCTAAGCAAAATAAGCCAGTCAGAGAAAGATAAATATCACATGATCTCACTCATATGTGGAATATAATGAACAACATAAACTGATGAGCAAAACTAGAGTCAGAGGAAAAAAATATGAGAATATAATAGAAGTAATCCTGTTATTTGCAGATTTTTAATATTTCCTACAACTTTTGTGATATTATACTATGTTAGTACAGTATTGGTAATATTATTATATTTAAAACTTTTTTCCTGAAATAGTAATGTTTATTGCATGTAACATTTTATTTAAAATCGTTTTTCTTGAAATATTAACCTTTTGCACTCGGATGTCGAGTGTGACTCGACACGGTTAGCATCGGTAGCAGCTTGAGAAAAAAGCAAGCGAATGCAAAGGGTTAATGTTTATTGCATGTAACATAATTATATTTAAAATCATTTTTCTTGAAATATTAAAAAAGATTATTTAATTTTAAAATAAATTAAACAAAAAAATTGCTCAACATAATTCTTCTCTGTGAAAATTTATATTAAAACCACAATGACAAAATAATATAGGAGAGGGGCATGAGAACTATACAAATCAACTAAAGTCATACAAAGTTAAGTCAGGGGCTCAACATGGAAGTAGGCTAACCTGAGATGTAAACAGACCATGAGGAGCCTCTTGACAAATAAAATTCCTGAAAAGGTTGATTAATAGCTACTCATCCATACCTTATTGTTCACCCATATCATAAAGGGGAAACAGACCACAAAATATACCTTGTAAATGTTATAGTTAATCCCACTCTCTATTGCCCCATACCAGCAATTTTACACAGAAACAAGGAACAGATATATACTCAACCTCTCCAGAGAATTGGGGGTCTCTCTTCTCTTGTGAGGAGAATTGGCCACTTGCCTGTGGACTGGCTTTTGCTTGCTTATCCTCCCTGCTCAATAAAACCTGTGTTGCCTCTTTAACTTCTAAAAAACAAAAAAAAAAATAATAAAGATAAATAATAATCCTAATATATAAAAACCCTGGGTCGGAACGACCAGTAACAACCAAGGCTCAACCAACCGGAAGTCAGTCCTGCAGTCAGCTTCTGCTGCAGGCTGGTGCCCCAGCACTGACTGCTGAGGGGGCTGTGAATCAGGGACAGAGAGAGGCCTGAAGAGAGAAGCAGGGACTGATCCATTGCCTCTGTGGCAGCTTTTGATCAGTACTTGCCTCTCTCTTTCTCTTCCAGTCTGGCCAGCAGCTGCGCCTCCATTTCTCTCCAGGCCTCCACCTGGGCTGCTGATCAGCCCCGCCTTTCTGATCAGGCCCCGTTGATAGGCCCAGAGATGCTGACTGGCATAGGATCCGAACAATCAGAACCAAATCTGGGTGCTGTGAAGAACCAATGGTTGCCTAGGAGACGGAGCTTCTGATGCTGACTGGCATAGACACCAACCAATCAGAACCAAATCTGGGTGCTGTGGGGAGCCAATGGCTGCCTAACAGGCAAAGCTTTTGACACTGACTGGCATAGAAGCTGACCAATCAGAACCAAATTTGCCAGCAGATTAGGACAGTTGGGGGTGAGATCAGGCCTTCAGGGGAGGGTAGTTGGGGGCAAGATCAGGCTGGCAGGAGAGAGCCGTTGGGGGTGAGATCAGGCCAGCAGGGGAGGGCAATTGGGGGCAACCAGGCCGGCAGAGGAGGGCAGTTAGGGGTGATCAGGCTGGCAGGCAGAGGCAGTTAGGGGCGATCAGGCAGGCAGGCAGGTGAGCAGTTAGGAGCCAGTGGTCCCAGATTGCGAGAGGGATGTCCGACTGCCGGTTTAGGCCTGATCCCTGTGGGACATCCCCCAAGGGGTTCCCAATTGGAGAGGGTGCAGGCTGGGCTGAGGGAACCCCCCTCTGTGCATGAATTTCATGCACCGGGCCTCTAGTATTAAAATAAGAATCAATGGAGAAAATGTCCTCAGGTGAGGATTAACAACAAAACACACAAAAAAAGGAGAATTGAAGCAGTCATTTTAACAACTCATGTGTTAAGATTTTTGTGTGTGTGATCATTAGTTGAATAATATTTTACAGCTATACACCTCACTCCATAGATAAAAATTGGTCAATTGAAGGGAAAGGAGAAATAAGTGATCTTGATGTCAATTTGTGTTCATGTTTTACCAAGTAAAATTTTACCTGAGATATAAATCAATCTTAAACTTCAAGAGATCTCCTTTTGTAAATAACTTTTAAAGTATATTATATAATCATATAGTCTCATGCCAGATGATGAGCACTAGAATGAGAAAATTCTTCTTGGCTTTGTGATTCATCACTTCCCAATACCTTCATGATTTGGGAAAAGACAAGAGCGGCATCAGCAAGTGGGTTGACTTCTTGAGAAGCCAAAGGATGGCTTCAAAGTCCTTTAAAAGGAGTACTTAAACTCCAGTTTCCTTTAAAAGGGTGTTTTATTCCAAAACCTTGATTGTGATATTCCCCCACTTTATGTTTTCCCTTTGTAATATAGCATTTTTAACATCCCAGCCAAGGGACCGTAAAGCAATCTGACTGTTATATAACAGTTGTCTGCATTTTTTTTTTAATTGCATTTCTCTGGAACACATAACAAATAATTTTTTTGCTACAGATCAAAACCAAAAGCTTGGACTGCGCCAATGTTAGTTTCAACTTGAATCACACCCACCTGGGCCTGACTCAGGCTGGCAGTCCACAGGGAAAATCCTGCCTAAGTGCATTACCTCCTCTGGGTCTGTTGCTCAGGTGCACAGACCAGATTAGCCAGGAGACTCAACAAGGCAAATTTGACTGGAGTAGAATTCTGGGAAGCAGGAGGGTTTAAGGTACCACAAACATTTGCAAGGCCTAAGTAGAAATAACTGTTAAGGGAAACAGTTTGAGCAAGAACAAGGTTATTCATGATTCCAAACTGATGCCAGGACTTGCTGAAGCTTTTTAGCTAGAAATGCTTTCAGGATAAGACTTTTCCTCTGGAGAAGCTTAAGGCCTGGAAACCAGCCATCCTTTGTTGTTATAAAACTTCAGAGTATATAAAATTTTAAAACAAAGACTCATTCATGTTCAAGAATTTACTTAAAATTAAAGTAGAATAATCTGTTCTTTGCTTCTAAGGTCCCTTTCAACACTAGGTTTTTACATACTAAAAGTAGAATCCTTTTTCAAATTAACTTGCAGGAAAAGGAAGCATAGTTTTATTAGACAACTAGAGGCCCAGTGCACCAATTCATGCACAGGTGGGGTCCAGCCGGCCCAGCCCCAATTGGGTCAGTTTGGCCAGGCCTGTTGGGAGGAGGAGATGGTGGGAGGTTGGCCGGCCACCCCAATGGGGCCCTATCAGGGCCAGGCTGGCTGGGGGGAGGGGCCATTGGCAATTGGCCAGTGGGCCTCGCCCCTTATTGGAGTGGGGGGTCTGATTGGGGGTCAGAAGCTACAGGGAGGGGCCATGGATGGTTGGCTGGCCAGCCCCACCCCTGATTGGTGTGTGTGGGGAGGCAATCGGGGGCAGGGCCAGTCAGGGGGAGGGGCTGCAGGCCGATCTGGGTGGTGGGGGCCTGTTGGGGGTGGGGCCAGCTGGGGGAGGGGCTATTGGAGGTTGGCCGCCTGGACCCACCCCCGATCGGGCCAGTTCACTGGCCGCAGTGGGCGTCATAGCAACCAGTTGTTCTGGTTGTTATGGTGTTCTGGTCGCTGGCTTTTATATATATAGACTAGAGGCCCAGTGCACAAAATTCATGCACAGGGGGGTACCCTCAGCCCACTCTCCACCCTCTCCAATCTGGGACCCCTTGGGGGATGTTCAACTGCCTGTTTAGGCCCGATCCTGGGGATTGGGCCTAAACAGGCAGTCAGACATCCATCTCACAATCCTGAACTGCTGGCTCCTAATTGCTCACCTGCCTGCCTATCTGGTCGCCCCTAACTGCCCCCCCACTGCTGGCCTGATTGCCCCTCATTGCCTCTGCATGCCAGCCTGATCGCCCCTAACTACACTCCCCTGCTGGCCTGGTTGCCCCAACTGTCCCCTCCCTGCTGGCCTGGTCACTCCTAACTGCCCCCCCCACTGGCCTGTCACCCCTTACTGCCCCCCCTGCTGGCCAGGTTGCTCCCAACTGCCCCCCCTGCTGGCCTAGTTGCCCCTTATGGCCCCCCCGCTGGCCTGGTAGCCCCACACAGCCTGCTTGTTCAGTCGTTTGGTCATCCCTCACTAACCCCCCTGCTGGCCTGGTCACCCCACACAGCCTGCTTGTTCAGTCGTTTGGTTGTCCCTCACTAACCCCCGTGCCGACCTGGTCATAGGCAGCCATCTTGTGAGGGTGTGATGGTCAATTTGCATATTACCTCTTTATTATATAGAATTATTGCTTTTTCCTTTTACCCATTGACCAGATTTTGCCAGATGAGTAACAGTGTTTAAATACCATTAGCTCTCTTAAGCCTCTAAGATATTGCTTTTTAAAGACCAGCATTAATTACTCTCTACCTAAGGGCCTAGCAATGTAGTGGGTCTCCTGAAAAGTAAGTGAGGGGGAGGTGTTGTGTGCCTATCTAGTGTTAGTCAAAAGTCCAGAAGCCTGGGAGAACATGGTGGCTGCTCTTGGAGGTTTTACTGATGTGATTGCTTAGAACCATGATAGTGTTTCTAGCTGGTCCATTTCATGGTTGGATAGATTGGGTCAAGTTACTTAATCACTAAGGCCTATTTCCTTATCTGTAAAATGGGCCTAATTGTAATGCCTACATCATATCACTGTTTTGATAATTAAATGATACAGAGGGAGCACAAAGTAAATGTTGACATATGTTAGCCATTACTATCAAATGTCTGTGCGTGTGGCTCATGTAACTACACTAAGAACAATTTTTCTTTGTGCTAGTAGGATTTCATTGTCAACTTTTGTCAGAAATACCATGTTTCTAAATTTTTTTAATGACTGTTAAAGATCACAAAAAAGAAGCAGTGAGCCAAGAGTGGAGGCAGAGAGAGAACAGGGGTGCCCTGAAATTGTTGCTCTCAATGTCCTTTACAGCTCTCATCACCATTGAAAGCCACTCTTTTGAACCAAGATAAAGCTCTCTTGAGAGTGCGAGCGCATGCACGCATATAATTTCCTCAACAAATACACTGAATTCTGGTTTGGGGATACAAGTCATAGATCCACAAAGAGAGATCTGTAGAAAGAAATGTTATGGACCTAAAAAACATCATAGGGACTTCACTAATGCTTTGTTATTCACTAATGCTTGATTTATATTTATAAAGAAACCCTTAAAATTACCCATTTAGGTGATCCAAATAGGCTAAAAGTGAACATATTTTTGATATGGCTACAGTTTAGTTTCAAATAAATTTATGATAAATAAAATTGCAAAATGCAGTTGCTGACTTCAAGGGTTATTTTATTGTTTTTGCATCATTTTTGCTAAGTACATTTTCAAAGTAGAGGCTTGCATATCTAGTAAATAAAACCACTGGATATTAGAAAATGAACTTCATTGAAAGATATTCAGATTATTAGAAATTTTAGATTTTTCTTTCATATTTTCTTTTTTCTTTTTTTTAAATAAATCTTTATTGTTCAAATTATTACAATTGTTTCTCCTTTCCGCCCCCCCCCGCCATATCTCCCCTCCTCCCAGTTCCCACCCTTCCCTCTGCCCTTACCTCCACCCCCTCGCTATCCTTATCCATAGGTGTATGATATTGTCCAGTCTCTTCCCATACCCCCCACACAGACACCCCCTTCCCCTGAGAATTATCAATCCACTCCCACTCTATGCCCCTGATTCTATTATGTTCATCAGTCTATTCTGTTCTTCAGATTTTTAATTCACTTGACTTTTAGATTCACTTGTTGATAGGTATGTATTTATTGTTCATAATTTTTATCTTTACTTTTTTCTTCTTTTTCCTCCTTTTAAATAATACCTTTCAGCATTTCATGTAATACTGCTTTGGTGATGATGAATTCCTTTAGCTTTACCCCAGTTATGCTCAGTTTTTTGGCGAAGTTTGACACACCAAGCTCAAAAGGTTGCCCATCACTGGTCTAAGCTCTTCTAGCCCCCGCCCCCTTTCCTCTGAGATTCGTCAGTCTGTTCCATGTTTCCATGCCTCTGATTCTATTTTATTCACTAGTTTATTTTGTTTATTAGATTTCTCATTTATTTTATTTATAGATACAATTGTTGATAGACATATATTTATTTTCCATTTTAATTTCATATTTTTTATCTTTTTCCCCTTCTCTTTCTTCTCCTTTAAGAAGAGGATGAGGAGGAGGAAGAAGAAGAACAAGAAGGAAGATGTGGAGGAAGTGGAGGAGAAAGACTACACTTCAACATTTCATATAATACTGGTTTGGTGATGATGAACTCCTTTAGCTTTTTCTTGTCTGTGAAGCTCTTTATCTGACCTTCAATTCTAAATAATAGTTTTACTGGATAGAATAATCTTGGTTGTAGGTCCTTACTATTCCTCACTTTGAATATTTATTGCCATTCCCGTCTGGCCTGCATAGTTTCTGTTGAGAAATCAGCTGATAATCGTATGGGTGTTCCCTTGTAAGTAACTAACTGTTTTTCTCTTGCTGCTTTTAAGATTCTCTCTTTGTCTTTTGCCCTTGGCATTTTAATTATGATGTGTCTTGGTGTGGTCCTCTTTGGATTTCTTTTGTTTGGGGTACATGCCCTTGACCCGGAATCAAACCTGGGACCTTTCAGTCCACAGGCTGATGCTCTATCCACTGAGCCAAACTAGTTTCGGCATCAAAAGTAATTATTAATGGTGTTTAGGGACTTTAGTAGCTGTTACCAAAAATCATATTTACTCCAAATGAGTACAGTGTTCTGGGGTCCTCAGAAAGGAAGGAGAATTTGTTCTTGTCTTTTTTTTCTTCATTTTATTTCTTTTTGAAAATGATATTCAAGTCAAGACAGTCTCTTCAATAAATGGTGTTGGGAAAATTGGTCAGATACATGCAAAAAAATGAAACTAGGCCACCAATTTACACCTACAGGGGCAAAACCAATTCTTTTTGTCTCAATCTATTTGTCTCACAGTATTACTGAAGGCCTCAGTGTTCCTGAAAGGAGATATTCTAGCAAACCTAGGGAATGGTGGTAAAGATGGATCACCATAAGAAGACCTTCTCATTTGGCAGCAAAAGCTAATTTGAAGCTTTCTTGGTCTATAAACCAGTTTATAAAAATAAGTAATGTTTCAGAGTAGAAGCCACTAGATTTAGAGAATCAAATAGACATCTGATACTCCACATCCTGAATCAGTGTCTTCCTGGGGTAGAAAGAAAGTAATGTATGTACTGTATCTATAATCGACTGAATGGCTGAACAGCGGAAAGACTGTCTGGATGACCACGCTATGATGCCCATTGGTGCCAGGCCAGCCAAGGCGGGTGCGATGCGATTGGTTGGGGGCCCGGCCATCGCCCCATGATCGCCCTGCAGAGGGAGTCCCAGGCCACTGGCTGGCGGGGTGATCAATCGGGGGGCTCCATGATCACCCCAAAGAGGGAGGCCCAGGCTAACCTTTGGCAGCGCTGTGGCAGGTGGGCAGGGCCTCCCTCTGTGGGGGTGATCCATCATGGATTATGGGATATTTATCTTTCACTGACTGGCTTATTTCACTTAGCATAATGCTCTCCAGTTCCAACCATGCTGTTGCAAATGGTAAGAATTCCATCTTTTTTTACAGCAGCATAGTATTCCACTATGTAGATGTACCACAGTTTTCTAATGCACTCATCTGCTGATGGACATTTATGCTGTTTCCAAATCATAGCTATTGTAAATTGTGCTGCTATGAACATAGGGGTGCATGAAAGTCACTCTCACTTTCCGACACGATGGCTGAGAGTCCAGCTTCTCCCCGTAGGTGTCTGGGTCCCCCTCGCGTCCCCAGAAACTGGATTTCAGAGTGATCAGGAGCTTATCTCCCTTCAGGTTGGAAAAAAAGCCGCATGTCCCGTCGCCCGCCACCAGCCTGATTCACGTGCCTCCGTACCTCAGCCCTTCCGCGTTTGTTCTTTCTTTTTCCTTCTTAGTTGTAAATCTACCATTCAGCCAGCTTTCCTGTGGTTCTGGGTGGTAGACGCTTTGTCTTTTAGTTGTATTTTTGAAATTGTTGTGTGCGGCGGCAGTTTAGTTGTTTAACTTTGCTGCCATCTTGGTTCCTTGTACAATAATTTTCATTTGGTTCTTTATGGCTTCATTTTCTTTGCTGAGACTTTCTATTTACTTGCCATAACTTTCTTTTTTTTCCCATTTAAGGGTGTTCAAAATCACTCATATAAAGATTGTTTTGATAGCTGCTTTAAACTTATCAACTAACTATCATCTCTACTATCTCAGTATTAGTATCTATTATCTTTTTTATTCAGTTTTAGATCTTTCTGCTTCTTTGTTTAAATAATTTGATAATTGAAACCTAGAAATTTTGAGCATTATGAAACTCTGGATCTTTTCAACCCTGTTTTATCTGGCTTGCTTTGATACTGCTCTGGTAAGGGAAGGGTGAGATGCCACCTCATTATTTCAAGAAGAGAATAGAAGTCCAGGTTCCCCACTTGGCCCAAGGTTTGTAGGGGGGTGTGTGTGTGTGTGTGTGTGTGTGTGTGTGTCTGTGTGTGTGTGTCTGTGTGTGTTGGGGGGATGAGTATTCATTATTGTTATAAGATGGTGGGAGTTCTAGCTCCCTGATATTCTTCTTCCAATATCTCTCCATGTGGAGGGATAGGTCTGCCTTGCTTCTATATCTTACAGTTTCCACTTACATGACCCAGGACTGACTCCCGCCGCGCCGGCTGGGACCCTAGCCTGTTGTTTGGTCATCCGTCTGGTCATTTAGGTTGTGATGGACCCTGGCTCTTTATATTTAGGATATTTATGTTATATTGTTTCCAGGCTCCAGATTTTCATTATTACAAAGAATGTTACATTTTCTCATATAATCCACAAACAACTCTATGAGATGAGAACAATTTAATTCATTTTACAGATGAAGAAATAGAGAGAGGCACAGGGAAATGAAATAATTTGCCTATTCTCATGCAGGTAGTAAGTGGAAAAGGTAGAATGCTAATCCAGGGCCTCCATTATTCCTTTCTGTTGTCTTCCTGCCTAAAAGAAGAAATATATTAATATTTATTTAATGTATTAAAAAAGATGTTAGAGGAGTATTGCAGAGGGTGAACAACAAGAGTTTCAGTAGTGTTTATAATTTGCTTTTTCCTCAGCTTAGGTCATGGATTCACAGGTGTTTATTTCTGTGCTTCTTAATTGATGTTAGTGTTGCTATGACCTTTCATATATCATCTATTGCACAATTAAAGCTATAAAAAATCCTGATACTGGTATAAAGATGTGGGAGTAAAATCTAAAGCTTGCTTTAATTTTTTTTTTATTTTTTTTTTTACCTATTTCTGCATGGCTAGGGAAAGGAGGGACTGGAATGATGATTTAGAAACCCAGGGAGAGCACATATCAAGTTTGTAAACACAATGGCCTCAGAGCAATTGTTTGTCTGGCATTCTTGTTCTAGGAACTGCTTTTTCCCCAAAATTCCTGGTTATAGCGGAAGACACTATGACCCCACTTCCTGTATAGTTGATTGGACCAAGAATGGCCACCTGAACCAAGATACTATTACTGTGGTAATTCATTTCCTAGCCTCAGTTGATTGGTCTATGAGCAACACATAACTCAGGCTAAGCCAATCAGAGTCCTTTTCCTAGAATTTTAGGACTGGAATTGGGAAACTATTTTTTCCTTAATTTTATTTTTTTTTCAATTACAGTTTACATTCAATTGAAAAACTGTTAATATTCAAACTCAGATCTGCCAGTAGACTCATGGAGAAAAATTCATTTAATTAAAAGAGAAAGAAGCCAAGGCAGACAGAAAAACAGATGAGTCACTGGGAGATTTGATGGCATTTAAGGCTTGGTTTCACATGTTCCTGAGGCTCAGCTATATCCCAGTCCTTGCAGAAACTAAGTTTTTTATAAGAGTCCAGTGTATACATTTAATAAATTACTTTCTAAAAATATATTTTCTTTTGCAGAGAGGAAAGAAGAAAGGGAGAGAGATAGAAACATTAATGATGAGAGAGAATCATTGATCGGCTGCCTCCTGCATGCCTCCTACTGGGGATCAAGCCTGAAACCCAGGCATGTGCCCTGACCAGGAATCAAACCTTGACCTCCTATTTCATAGGTCGACACTCAACCACTGGGCCACACCAACCAGGTAATAAATCACTTATTTTTATATTTTAAAAATTTATTGTTGAGAGTATTACAAATGTCACTCTTCCTCCCCCCCCCTTCCCCAGTGGCTTTCTCCACCTGGTTATCCATCTTTTTACCCCACATTGGCTCCCTCTACCCAGTTACTTCATTGCCCCAGGCCTTCACCACCTTATTGTCTGTGTCCATTGGTAATGAATATATGCACATAAGATCTTTGGTTAATCTCTTCCTGCACTCCAGCTCCCTTTTCTCTGAGATTCATCAGTCTGTTCCATATTTCCATGCTTCTGATTCTATTTTATTCATCAGTTTATTTTGTGCATTAGATTTCTTATTTGGTTATTTTTATTTTTAGATTCATTGTTAATAAATATGTATTTCTTGCCATTTTATTATTCCTATTTTTATCTTTTCTTTCTTCTTCTTGTTCTTCTTCTTCTTCTTGTTCTTGTTGTTGTTGTTGTTGTTCTTCTTCTTCTTCTTCTTCTTCTTCTTCTTCTTCTTCTTCTTCTTCCTCCTCCTCTTAAAGAACACCCTTTAACATTTCATGTAGTACTGGTTTGGTGGTGATGAACTTCTTTAGCTTTCTCTTGTCTGTGAAGCTCTTTATCTGACCTAAATGATAGCTTTGCTTGGTAGAGTAATCTTGGTTGTAGTTCCTTGCTTTGAATATTTCTTGACACTCCCATCTAGCCTGAAAAGTTTCTGTTGAGAAATCAGCTAACAGTTGTATGGGTACTCCCTTGTAGGTAATAACTGTTTTTCTCTTGCTGCTTTTAAGACTCTCTCTTTGTCTTTAACCCTTGGCATTTTAATTATGATGTGTCTTCGTGTGGGTCTCTTTGGGTTCCTCTTGTTTGGGACTTTCTGTGTTTTCCGAACTTCACCAGTTAGGGAAAGTTTTCAGTCATTATTTCTTCAAATAGGTTTTCAATTTCTTGCTCTCTTACTTCTGCTTCTGGCACCCCCATAATGTCAATATTGGTAAACTTAAAGTTGTCCCAGAGGCTCCTTACACTATCTTCATACTTTTATATTCTTTTATTTTCCTCTTCTGATTGGGTGATTTTGCTTTCTCATATTCCAAACAGTTGGTTTGATTTTCAGAATTCTCTACTCTACTGTTGAATCCCTGTAAATTACTCTTAATTTCTGACTGGTCCTTTTTCATGTCTTTTACATTCTCATTAAGATCCTTAAAAGTTTCACTACGTCCCTTGAAGCTCCCATTAAGTCCCTTGAAACTCTCATGAAGATCCTTGAGTAACCTTATAACCATTGTATTGTTTCCAGTAGTTTGCTTGCTACCATTTCTTTCATTTGTAACATGTTTCTTTGTCTCTACATTTTGGCTACTTTCCTGTGTTTGTTTCTATGTATTAGGTAGAGCTGTTATGTTTCCTGGAATTGGTAGAGTGTCCCTGTGTAATAGGTGTCCTGCAGGGCCCAGTGGCTCCACCTCCCCAGTCATCTGAGCTGGGCACTCCGGGTACACCCCGGTGTGGTCTGTGTACACTGTCTTGTTGTAGTTGAGCCTTGATTGCTGTTGGTATCACTGGGAGGAATTGACCCCCAGGCCAATTGGCTGTGAGGACCAGCTGTGACTACAGTGAAAGAGCTGCTGTACAGGAGATGCCCCTATGGAGCAGGACTTGCTTCAGTGGGACCTTGCTGATCACCAAGTCTGCCCTTGAGTGTGTTGCTCATGGATGTGGTAGAGTTCTGTCATGGTCTGAA
This sequence comes from Eptesicus fuscus, assembly GCF_027574615.1. Lineage (NCBI taxonomy): Eukaryota > Metazoa > Chordata > Mammalia > Chiroptera > Vespertilionidae > Eptesicus > Eptesicus fuscus. The sequence continues at coordinate 95,900,356 of NC_072477.1, forward strand.
ACTATCCACCAGGTTCACTGTCTCTAGGACCTCCTGGGAGGTGCAAAGTCAACCACTGCCTATGCCCTGCCTGGGACCACCCGTTATGAGCTACAGAGTGATTTTCAGATGGCTGCTACTTGTGTTGGGTGTGGAGGTGTGCAGGAGAGGCCAAGCTGTGAACCTTGGTAAGCTGTTGCTAGTGCTGGGTCTTAGGCCTTTTATTGGTAAGTTTGGGTCAGGCTGATTCCAGCTGTTACTTCTTTAAGAGATTTTAGGAAAATCTGAAGCCTGAGCCAGGACAGGCCATTCATATGAAAAAGCTGCTGCAAACAGCTTGGTGGGGCTGCAAATTGGATGGGGAGGGGTCTTATGAATCACCAGGCAGAGCAAACAGTGTGAGCCATGCTGATGGAAACTCAGATATGACTGCCAGACAGCACTGTGATGGAGGAGGTCTCTACACAGGAAGAATGACTCCTGCGAGCACCCCTGTCTGGGAGAAAGACACCCCCAAGTTCCTGCTCTGATGCCACACAGTCCAGTTCTTCCCCATATGTCCCTGGATCCCCCCTAAAGCCACTGCCTGGCACTGGAGCTCAGAGGAAGTGGGACCTTGTAAGTTCGTGTATGAGCCCTTTAAGAGAAACACCTAGGACTCCAGCGGCCTTTATGTCACTCAGCCCCAATCACCACTGGTTTTTACAGCCCAAAGTTATGGGGACTTCTCTTCCCAGCTCTGGAACCCTGTGCTGGGGGTCCAGTGTTCAACTGGGATCTCTTGCTTCTCACAGAAGGCCTTGGAGATATCCCTCCCAATTAAAAAAATGCCACATGTGGGTGTTGGACCAGCCCGTTTCGTGGCTCTTCCCCTCCTACCAATCTCAATGTGCTTTCGTCTTTACTTCTCTAGTTGTAAGACTTCCATTCAGTCAGATTTCAAGGGGTTCTGAATGATGGTTGTTTCATATTTTAGTTATAATTTTTATGTGGTTGTGGGAGGCAGCGAGTACAGACATTTACCTACACTGCCATCTTGTTTCCTCTCTATGTCTTCGGTCTTATTGCCACAAATTACTTTTGAAAAGTGCTTTTTTAAACAAGTGCTTCTTTCACTTTAACTGAGAGAGTTCTAACTTCTTTAGGTCAATTAATCAGCAAGTGGGGTTGAAAAGTTATAAATAGAGAGCTATCAGGATAATGAGGACTATTTCTGTGATGGCCACTGAGCGTTTAATAGCTTTAAGTTGAGTCCTAAGTCAACTATTGCTATGAAACAGTCAAACAATAGTACAGTTAGCAAACCAAGAAACAGATTTTATTAGTTATCATATAAAAATAGACAAAAGTAAAGTTGTCAGAGCTGCAGAACTTCCCTTATTAAAAATAAAGAATAGAAAAATATTTAGAGGCAGGAGAAATAATGGATACCTTTCAACAGGAATAAACCATTTAAAATCTTCTCTTTGTTACTGCCTCAGTTTTGTGTAAAATAAAAATAAAGTAGGTGAACCAGGTAACTGCCTAGCTCCTTAGTAGCTTAAAAATCCTGTAGCTGTGATTTTAAAAACATCAATAGTAATTCATAAATTTGTTAAAGTCCTGAACATATGACAAAGATTATTTCATATTGAACATAGCTGTCAAAAGTGCAGGTTTTGGGCCCTGGCCAGTTTGGCTCAGTGGGTTAGAGTGTCTGCCCCCAGACAGAAGGATCTTAGATTTGATTCCTGGCCAAGGGCATGTACCTCAGTTGTAGGTTCATCCCAGTCCCTGATGGGAGTCATGTGGAAGGCAACTAATTGATGTGTCTCTCACATCGACGTTTCTCTCTCATGTCAATGTTCCCCTCTCTCTCTCTCCCCTCTCCTCTCCATCTCTCTTCCCCTCTCTCTAAAAAAAATCAATGGAAAAAAATCTCCTCAGGTGAGGATTAAAAAAAAAAAGTGCAGCCCTAACCTGTTTGGCTCAATGGATAGAGTGTCGGCCTGCGGACTGAAGGGTCCCAGGTTCGATTCAGGTCAAGGGCATGTACCTTGGTTGCGGGCACATCCCCAGGAGGGAGTGTGCAAGAGGCAGCTGAATCGATGTTTCTCTCTCATCGATGTTTCTAACTCTCTATCCCTCTCTTTTCCTCTCTGTAAAAAATCAATAACATATATATATATATTTTTAAAAAGTGCAAGTCTCCAGATGGGTGGAGGAACCGAGATAACGACATAGGTAAATGTGGTACTCACATTCTTCCACAACCATATCAAAATTACAAATAAAATACAGAAGAACCATCATTCAGAACCACCTGAAATCTGGCTGAATGGAAGCCCTATAACTAGAGAATTAAAGAAGAAACTATATTGAGACTGATAGGAGGGTTGGAGGTGTGGAATGGCTTGTCTGACATCCACATGTGGCGTGTTTTTAATTGGGAGGGATATCTTGGCTGAGGAGCAAGGAGTCACAGCCCCACACTAGAACTGTCAGCCCAGGGTTCCAGTGCCAGGGCTGTAAAAACCAGTGGGGATTGTGGCTGAGTGATATGGGGGCAGCCAGAGACCTAGGCAGTTCCTCTTAAAGGGCCCATGTGTTGGCTTACTCGAACTCACTCCCACTGATCTTCAGTTCTGGGGCAACAGCTTAAAAGGATCCAGGGACATATGGGAAGGAACTAAATTGTCTGACATCAGGGAAAGAACTAGAGGTCAGGTTTCTTCCAGACAAAAGTGGTGGCAGATGTCATTGTTCCTATACTGAGACTACACACACACACACACACAGCTGACACACACAGGCACCATATCTGAGTCTCCATCAACCTGGCCCACACTGTTGCCCCTGGTGATTCCCTGAGATCCCACCCCACCCAATTTGCAGCCCCACCAAGCTGTTTGCAGTGGCTTTTCCATATGAATGGCCTGTCCTGGCTCAGGCTTTATATTTTCCTAAAATCTCTCAAAAACAAGTAGCAGCTGTCTTCAGCATGCCCCATACCTCTCAATAAGTGGCCCCAGATCTGGCACTAATAATAGCTTGCCAAGGTTCACAGTTTGGCCTCTCTTGCATACCTCCAAGCCCAACAGAAGTATAAGCCATCTGAAAATCACTCTGTAGCTCATAATGGGTGGCCCCAGGCAGGGCACAGGCAGTGGCTGACTTTGCACCTCCCAGGAAGCTCCAGAGACAGTGCACCCAGTGGATAGCTTCAGATCACAACATCTACCACATTCATGAGCAACACACTCAAGGGACAGACTTGGAGAGCACCAAAGCCCCACTAAAGCAAGTCCTGCTCCATAGGGATGTCTCCTATACAGCAACTCTTCCACTGTAGTACAGCTGATCATCACAGCCAATTGCCTGGGCGTCAATTCCTCCCAGTGATGCCAACAGCAATCAAGGCTCAACTACAACAGGACAGTGCACACAGACCACACAGGGGCACACCTAGAGTGCCCAGCTCAGGTGACTGGGGAGGTGGAGCCACTGGGCCCTGCAGGATACCTATTACACAGGGACACTCTACCAATTCTAGGAGACATAGCAGCTCTACCTAATACATTGAAACAAACACAGGGAAGGAGCCAAAATGTGGAGACAAAGAAACATGTCACAAATGAAAGAACAGAAGGACTCTCCAAAAAAAGAACCAAATGAAATGGATGCAAGCAAACTACTAGATAGAGTTCAAAACAATGGTTATAAGGATGCTCAAGAACTTACTAACAGCTTCAAGGAACTTAGTGAGAACCTCAAATACATGAAAAAGGACCAGTCAGAAATGAATGATTCGTGAACCGAAGTTAAAAATAATTTACTGGGAATCAACAGTAGAGTGGAAGATGCCGAGAATCAAATTAGCACATTGGAATATGAGTAAGGGGAAAACACCTAATCATAAAAGCAAAAAGCAAAAAGAATAAAAAATATGAGATAGTGTAAGGAGCCTCTGGTACAACTTCAAGCATACCAACATTCGCATCATGGGGGTGCCAGAAGGTTAAGAGAGGGAAGAAGAAATTAAAAACCTATTTAAAGAAATAATGACTGAAAACTTCCCCTACCTGGTGAAAGAAATAGACTTACTCAAAGAGGACCACATCAAGACACATCATAATTAAAGGTTAAAGAGAAAGAGAGAATCTTAAAAGCAGGAAGAGAAAAGCAGTTAGTTACCTACAAGGGAGTGCCCATACAACTGTCAGCTTATTTCTGAACAGAAAGATTTCATCTCAGAAGGGAGGGGCAAGAAATATTCAAAGTGGTGAAAAGCAAGGACTTACAACCAAGATTACTCTACCTAGCAATGCTATCATGTAGAATTGAAGGTCAGATAAAGAGCTTCACAGACAAGAAAAAGCTAAAGGAGTTCATCATCACCAAACCAGTATTAAATGAAATGTTGAAGGGTCAATTAGAAGAAGGAGGAGGAGGAGGAAGAGGAGAAGGAGGAGGAAAAAGAGGAGGAGGAGGAGGAGAAACTTGAGGAATAGGAGGCATGCTGGAAACCGCACTTCCTCCTTGGAGCCTCCAGAAAAACCATAGGGCTCTTGGTCAGGGCCGCTGCCCCCAGGGAACCAACAGGATGGCTGAGGGTAAGGCTGGTGGTGCTGCTGGCCTCTTTGCCAAGCAGGTACAGAAGAAGTTCAGCAGGGCCCTAGAGAAGGTACTGCAGAATTTGGAGAAAACTGGAAACCAAAGATGAATGGTTTGAACAATGTGCCAACAACTTTTACCATCAATAGGCAGAGGGCCTCGAACTATACAAGGAGCTGAAGAACTTCCTTAGTGCAAAGTAATGCATGAAAGCTCAAAGAGAGTGTCAGAAACCCTGCAGGAGATCTATAGCAGTGAGTGGGACGGTCTTGAGGAGCCGAATGCCATCATAGGAAATAATGATCTTCTTTGGGAAGACTATGAAGAGAAACTAGCTGACCAGGCCTTGAGGACCGTGGAAAACTATATTGCCCAGTTTGATGAGATTAAGGAAATAATCACCAAGCGGGATCTGAAACTCATGGACTATGACAGTGCCAGACACCACCTGGAGGCAGTGCAGAATGCCAAGAAAAAAAGATGAGGTCAAGATTGCCAAGGCAGATGAAGAGTTCAACAAAGCCCAGCTTGTGTTTGAAGATCTGAACCAGGAACTACTAGAGGAGCTACCTGTTCTTTATAATAGTTGTATAGGCTGTTCTATGAGCATTTTTCAAAAACACTTTCAACTTGAAGGACGTCTTCTACAGGGAAATGAGCAAGCTGAATCACAATCTCTATGAAGTGATGAGCAAACTGGAGAAGCAACATTCCAACAAAGTCTTTGTGGTGAAGGGACTATCAAGCAGCAGCAGACGCTCTTTAGTCGTCTCTTTCCCAGTTCAAACATCTACAGTCTCTAGCCCTCCTACCTCACCTACCAGTCCCTCTACATTTTCCTTGATAAGTGAGAGGGACTCCATCTCAGCAAGTAAAGAAGAGCTAACATCAGATCTAGCTCAGGGAGGAGACAACTCTGAGATTAAAGAAGAGCCCTTAAAAGAAAAGGAAATAGACAAAGAAGAGGCTGAAGCAAAGTCCTCTGAGGAGGAAGAGCCTCTACCAGCCTGCAACGGCCCTACCAAAGCCCAGCCCTCTTCTACCCAGCCCACTGAGGGTGGCGAGTCCCTGGAGGAAGTTTTCCCTGGCTCCCCAGCTCCACCCCCAGGCAGAGCCCTAATCCCTTCAGAACAGCCTGCATCTCTCCCAGAAGTTGTCCTCCGAACCCGAACCTCAAATGAAGGGTCTGAACAACCAAAGAAGAGAGCCCCTGTCTAGAGGACCTCAGCACCCTTTAATAGGCCTCCTCCACCCAGAGCCACTCGCAGCTCTAGGATCTCCTCAGGGAATATACTCTCCAGCCCTACACCTCTAAACAGGGTTCACTCACCACCCCTAGGGCCTCCTTGGGAGCTGGTACTCCAAGACCTAGTTCCAGGGCCACTTTGGAGGTTTCTCTTGATCCACAGCCACCACAGAAGCCAGTAAAAATTTCTTGAGGACAGAGAAAAGGAAAACATCAACAATCTGAACCCAGATCTTTATACTTCCCCCACCTCGATAATCCCTCAGGTTTTTTTCAGACTCTGACAAGGCAAATAAGATGGAAGACAAAGAAGAGAACAATAAGTTTATATTGACTGACTCCCCTGAGAGACAAGGCCTCCAGCTTCATGCCTCTGTGGTTCCAGAAGACAGCAACATCACAACCAAGAAGAGGTATATACAATTAAAAGTGCACAACTCTGAAGAGCACTGCCAAGATCTTCCACACATATACATCTCCCAGAGAAACTCTTCAGCTAGAGGGAGAAGTTACAGGGACTTAAGGTCTAACATTCATATCTAGGTTCTCAATGTGGATGCTGGTTGTCTCTAAAGACCTAGCATTAATGGAGGCTGAGGAGCAGACTTAGAGGAGGGAGGGAGGCAGGCAGGCTTGGGAAAAGAGATTGTTAGACTCATGGAATATTTAATTCAGATTTTAGCATTGTTAGAATAATAAGACTTTATATATTAAATAAAGTGGAGCTAAAATGACTATAACAAGCAAAAGCATCTATAGATGCATATACACAATCACAGAGAACATGAAACAAATCTTTGATTCACCACTCAGTTTTCAAGACTTAAAGCCAAAAGAACATATTTTCAGATTGTTAAATAAAGCATTATTCTATGAAAAAAAATTGAGCAATAAAATGGCAAAAAATACATATCTATCAACAATTGAATCTAAAAATCAGAATAACTGAGCAAGGAATCTAATGAACAACATAAACTGATTAATAAAATAGAACCAGAGGCATGGAAACATGGAACAGACTGACAAATCTCAGAAGGAAGAGATTAACCAAAGAATTTATATGCATATTTGCATTACCCATGGTCACAGACATTAGGGTGGTGAAGGCCTGGGACAGGGTGGGATCTGGGTGGAGGAGGGCAATGGGGAGAAAAAGAGAATGGGGGAACATCTGTAATACTCTCAACAATAAAGATTTTTTTAAAGTGGAGGTCTTGGCTGACTTAGTTCCAATGATAAAATCAGACCAATAGCCTCAAAATATTCTTTATTGATAAGTTAACAAATTTGTGTTGACAAATTATTACCAGCTCTCAGAGATGACTTGTGAAGTATAAGATATAACTTGTGCTTTTTAGATGCTAAAAATATATAGAATTGTTGCATAAAGATTTAAGAAAGCAAAATCAAAACCCTACCATTTTATTTCTCTACTAGAGGCCCAATGCACGAAATTCATGCAAGAGTAGGCCTTTCTTCCCCCAGCTGCCTGCACCGGCTTCCCTCTGGCTGCCAGCAGGCTCCTGGGACCCAGGCTTCCCTCACAGCCCCGGCTTTGTCCAGAAGGTCATCCAGAAGGACATCTGGTCTAATTAGCATATTACTCTTTTATTATTATAGATGGCTTTTACTTAAAAATTGTTACTCACCTCAAGATCCAATTCATATTTATTTTCATTTTAAAGCTTATTTTTTATTTAACACCAATGGTTCACTTTATTATTAACTAGAGGCCCGGTGCACAAAATTCGTGCATGGGGAGGGAGTCCCCTCAGCCCAGCCTGCACCCTCTCTAATCCAGGACACCTTGGAGGATGTTTGACTGCCGGTTTAGGCCCGATCCCAAGGATCGGGCCTAAACCGGCAGTTGGGCATCCCTCTCACAATCCTGGACCACTGGCTCCTAATCGCTCACCTGCCTGCCTGCCTGGTCGCCCCTAACTGCCCCCCCCACCAGCCTGATTGCCCCTCACTGTCTCTGGATGCCAGCCTGGTTGCCCCAACTGCCCCCCGCTGCCAGCCAGGTCACCCCCAACTGCCCCCTCCCTGCCGGCCTGGTTGCTCCTAACTGTCCCCCCTCCCCCCGCCAGCCTGGTCACCCCTTACTGCCCCACCCCACTGGCCTGGTCACCCCCAACTGCCCCCCTCTGCCAGCCTGGTTGCCCCTAACTTCCCCCCCTGCTGGCCTGGTTGTCCCCAACTGCACCCCCCACCAGCCTGGTTGCCCCACACAGCCTGCTTGTTCAGTCGTTTGGTCGTCCCTCACTAACTCCCCTGCCAGCCTGGTTGTAGGCAGCCATCTTGTGAGGGTGTGAGGGTCAATTTGCATATTATCACTTTATTACATAGGATATTTTCTTTTCTGTGACTTAGTACAATATGTGTAAGTAATTAATGTAATGATTACAAAACTTTTTTGACAAGTATGGAAAATAGTAGTTAATGTTTTCCATCTGCTACCTGGTGTGTCACCAAAAGAACCATTGATCCTGCAGAATAAGGAAACACCTATGCAAGAGCATGACAGAAATATAAATGGCTAATGAATTCATTTTGACCATTATATACTATTATTTTTATAAATGCTACCATATGTTGTTTGTACTATCCATTATCAAAATTAGTGCCTAAATGTTGTCACTTCCAGAGCTTCACTCTGGAAAGTTTTTAAAATTGTACTTAATTTGTCTAAAATATATTGTTATTTATTTCTAAATATATAACTTCTAAAATTAAAGTTAGAGTTCTGAAGTATCTTCCTTATAACAGCTTTGTGGTGCTGTTGCAAAGTCTTTTGTTTGTTTGGTAGACTTAAGTTCTCCAGAGTCAAAACCAAGGACTATATCTATTGACCTCAAATTCAGACTACAAATTGTGGAAAAGGAATGCAGAATGCTTCACAATTTCAATCTGCATGCTTGGGAAGCATTGCCCATGTTCTAGGAAGTTGCCATAGGTTCTATGTTGGAACCCTCTGTCTCCTCCCACCCCACCCCAGCTCATCTTTACCAGGGATTGTGCTTTAGGAAGAGAGCTTAATCTGGACGACACAGAAAAGCCTAAGAAACTCTTTTTAGATTAGTTTAGTTCACTGAATTGGTACAAAAATAGAGATCAGAAAGGCTTCCCAAAACCAAAATAATTGTTCTAAATATTGTATTATTGGCAGGTATTTTGCTGTTTATTGATTTCTTAAAAAGTGCAGTTGGGGGTGACAAGGCCAGCAGGAGGGACAGTTAGGGGCAATCAGTCAGGCAGGCAGGTGAGCAGTTAGGAGCCAGTGGTCCTGGATTGTGAGAGGAATGTCCCCCAAGGGGTCCTGGATTGGAGAGGGTGCAGGCTGGGCTGAGGGGACCCCCCCCCATGCATGAATTTCGTGCACTGGGCCTCTAGTTGGTATATAAAAATAGAACTGATTTCTGGATATTTATTTTGTATCCTGCTACTTTCCTAAATTCATTTATGAGTTCTAGTATTTTTTGGTGGAATCTTTAGGATTCTCTGTATAGAGTATCATGCTATCTGCTAATAAGGACAGTTTTACTTCTTTATTTTCAATTTGAATGCCTTTTATTTCTTCTTTTTGTCTGATTGCTTTGGATAGGACTTCCATAACAATGTGGAATGAGAGGGGTGAAAGCAGATATCCCTGTCTTGTTCCCAATCTTAAGGACAGTGCTTTTAGTTTTTGCCCATTGAGCATGATATTGGCTATGGGTTTGTCATATATGGTCTTTATTATGTTGAGATATATTTCCTCTATTCCCACTTTGGTGAGAATTTTTATCATAAATGGGTGCTGGATTTTATCAAATGCTTATTCGGCATCTATTGATATAATTATGTGGCTTTTATCTTTCATTTTGTTTATATGGTGTATTATGCTTATTGATTTGCAGATATTGTACCAAGCTTGCATGTCTGGAATAAATACCACTTTATCATGGTGTATGAACTTTTTAATGTATTGCTGAATCTAGTCTGCTAATATTTTGTTGAGAATTTTAACATCTGTTGGTCAGGGATATCAGCCTATAATTTTTTATCTTTGTAGTGTCATTAACCAGTTTTGGAAATAGGATAATGCTGGCTTCATAAAATGAGCTTGGGAGTCTTCCCTCCTTTTGAATTTTTTGGAATAGAAGCATAGGTGGTAGTTCTTTGAATGTTGTGTAAAATTTACCTGTGAAGCTGTCCAGACCAGGAATTTTAGTTGTTGGGAGATTTTTATTACTTCTTTAATTTCACTAGTTGTAATCTGTCTATTCAAATTCTCTGATTATCCTGATTCAGTTTTGGAAGACTGTTTCTAGCAATTTATCCATTTCTTCCAGGTTGTTCAATTTGTTGGCATATAATTATTCATAATATTTTCTTACAATGCTTTGTATTTCTGTGGTGTCAGTTGTTACATCTCCTCTTTAACTTCTGGTTTTATTTATTTTCTTGATGAGTCTGGTTAAAGGTTTTTGAATCTTATCTTTTCAAAGAACTAGATCTTGGTTTCATTGATTGTGTTGTGTATGTTTTTTTAGACTCTGTTTTCTTTATTTCTGCTCTGATCTTTATTATTTCCTTCTTTCTAATCACTTTGGGCTTTGTATTTGTTCTTTTCACAGCTTTTTAAAGTGTAAAATTAGTTTGTTTATTTGAGATTTTTCTTGTTTATTGAGGTAGGCCTGTCATACTATGAATTTCCCTCTTAGGACTGTTTTTGCTGTGTCCATAGATTTTGGGTTGTTATGTTCTCATTCTTATTAGTTTCAAGGTATCTTTTGATTTCTTCCCTGATCTCATTGTTAAACCATTCATTCTTCAGTAACATGGTTATTTAGCCTCCGTTTCTTTGTGTATGTTTTCATTTTTTTTGTGTGTGTGATTGATTTCTAGTTTCATACCACTGCGGTCATAGGAAATGCTTGATATGATTTCAATCTTTGTAAATTTATTGAGACTTGTTTTTTGCCCTAACATGTGGTCTATCCTAGAAAACATTCCATGGGCACTTGAAAAGAATGAATATTCTGCTGCTTTGGGGTAAAATGCTCTGAAGATATCAATTAATTCCATTTGATCTAGTGTGTCATTAAAGGCCACACATGGGTGTTAGACCAGTCCATTCTATGCCTCTGCCCCTGCTACCAGTCTCAATGTACTTTCTTCTTTAATTTTCTACTGGCAGGGCTTCCATTCAGTTAAATTTCAGGTGGTTCTGAATGATGGTTGTTCTATATTTTATTTGTAATTTTGATGTGTTTGTGGGAGGAGGCAAGTAAAGTGTTAACCTGGGCAGCCATCTTGGTTCCTCCCCCATAAGGCTGCTGGGTCATTCTTTGTTCCTTATTATAGCCTTTGTTTTAAAGTCTATTTTTTCTGGTATAAGTATGGTTACCCAAGTTTGTTTGTTTGTTTGTTTTTCTGTTTCTATTTTCATGAAGTATTTCCTTCCATCCCTTTATTTTCAGCCAATGCATGTCTTTCAATCTGGAATGAGTCTCTTGTAGGCAGCATATGTAAGGGTCTTGTTTTCTTATCAATTCAGCCATCAGATTCATTTAACGTAACCTTTAATAGATTTTCAGTTATTGCCATTTTATTATTCATATCTTTTAACCTTTTTTCACCCTCCTTCTTCTTAAAGACCCTTTAATATTTCTTGTAATACTGGCTTGGTGGTAATGAACTCCTTTAGATTATTCTTGTCTGGGAAGCTCTTTCTATGCCCTTCAATTCTAAATAATACCTTTGCTGCTTTGGGTAATATAGGTTGCAGATGCTTGCTTTTAATCACTTTGACTATTTTGTGCCAATCCCTTTGGGCCTGAAATGTTTCTGTTGAGAAATCACCTGATAATATTATGGGAGCTCCCTTGTAGGTAACTATTTTTCTCTTACTACTTTTAAAAGTCTCTGTTTGTCTCTAACCTTTGCAATTTTAATTATCTGTCTTGGTGTGAGCCTCTTTGAGTTCATCTTGTTTGGGACTCTGCACTTCCTGGACTGGTATGTCTTTATCTTCTTCAGTCATTATTTTTTCAAATGAGTTCTCACACCCTTGCTCACTTTCTTTTCTTTTGGGATCATTATGGTATGCATGTTGTTATGCTGTATGTTGTCCCAAAGGTTCAATTTCTTTGTTCACCTGAGCTGGATGCTCTAGGAATGTCCCTTGTGTGCATTATTTGGGCTTTCCTGTTGTAACTGGGACTTGATTATTGATGTCCTATTCCTGGGAGGGATATCCCCTTCAATTTACTGCCAGTGAGGTTCAATCTCAACATTGTGCAAGCTGTTATACAGCTACTGACAGAACAGACTAAGACACAAACAGGACCAAACTAAAAATACCATGAATATCAAGCTACTCAATGCAACTACAACAGGAAAACTATGAAGGAAAAAGAACAGAAAACAAAGCAAATAAAAAGAATACTAAATGACATGTGACCAAAGACTTAAAGGTGACATAAAGAAAAATGGAGATAGAAGAACACACACAAAAAAATGGCTATATGGAAGCAAGGAAGAAGCTAAAAGAACTAGTATAGGAGAAAAAATAAAAGGAAACAGAAAATAAATGAAATAATAATGATGAATTTAAAATGTACTGATAATGGATATAAGATATAGATAGAAAAAGTAAAATGGGGAAAAATGAGAAAAAAGAAAAAATAAAAAAAAAATTAATAATAATAATAAGACTAGACTTAAAGGGAAGAGAGAAATTAGAGATATGCAAGAAGACAGAGATGAACAAAAAATAGATCCAGCGACACAGAAGCATCGAAGACTGTCAAACCTCAGATGGAAGGCAGGGGAGGGTGTGACGAGATCAACCAATGAACTTGTATGCATATATGCATAATCCATGGATACAGACAATAGGATGGTGAAGGCCTTGGGTGGAGTGCAGGGGCAGGCTGGGAGAGGTCAATGGTGGGGGGAAGGGGACATATGTAATACTTTCAACAATAAAGATTTTTTAGAAAAAGAGAAAAAACAAACAACAACAACAAAAATCCACTTACACACACACAGACCAAGACACAAAACCACACATACTCACACACTAAAAAAAACCTTTGGGTCTGCTATTTGTAAAGCTCACCAGATTTTTATGTGATTTTGTTCAATCTGGCCCCTTGGTGTGTCTATCCTGGGCCCCTGGGAACTTCTCTTGTGCAGGTCAATGTGAGTCACTGTACTTTCTGGTCCTGGGCAAGCTGACTGAGGTCCCAAAGGTTGAATCCCCTAGTAGTCCAGTGGGTGGGTACTCTGACACAGAGGCTGAGTCTGCCTGGAGTCTCATGCCTTGATTATCCCTGTTCTGAGCTCTACTCCCTTCCCTCACAGAGCTGGGCTCTGCAGGGGTATCCTGGTCTTTGGCCAGAATGGTTTGATCACACTCGTGTTGGGGGTGGTGCCAATAGCTTGTAGGAGTGGGGGTTGCGGGCCCTTTATCTCCTTCTAATGCCTCAGCTCTGTCTAGTTTGCTGGCACCTCCTCTCTGTCACCCTCAGGAGCACGGATTTCCTGCCCTGGGCGGTTCCACCTTGTCTCAAGTCGCTGCAGGTCAGGTAAGAAGCAGCTGTTTTGCTGAGGAGAAAGAGGGGACTTCCCCCGTGTCATAGGTGGGCAGGGCTGATCTCCTTCCTGGACCTACTGTCCAGCCCCCTTTCTGCTCACCAGCACAAGTTCCTCCAAGAAATAGAGGGCCCCCCAGATTCAATGTTAAGTGTGTCCTTCAGACCCCTCCCATGTAGGCTGGCCCTGAGCTCCACTGCATGACCCTTCCCACTGGTCAAAGGAGCTTCCCAGGCTGCCATGATGGGACTTCAACCCCAAGCTTCCACTCCTGCACCCACTCCGCAGTCTCCGCAGCCAGTCCCCTCTTGGCCTCCTCTCTCAGTCCCAGGCCCTCCTGTCTCACTTACAGATCTGTAGCCTCTTCAGTCTCCTCAGGTCCTCAGTTCAGTAGGTCCAGGTCAGGGGAGGTTACATCCACCTCCCAGCCTTCAGTGCAGTTCCTGCCCCCGAACCTCGGCGGTGGAGCCCAGCAGCTGGGCAGTGGCAGCACAGTAGCAGTGGCAGTGGTTGAGTACACAGCAGGTCCACGGGTTCAGGCTGGGTGCATGCCAGGCACGCAGAGGACCCGCAGTGTCTGTTGCAGGCGTGTGGGTCTGGGTTTTGACCTCTCTGGGCGCACAGGGACCAGGGCAGGTGCATGTGGGCCGTGGTGAGTCCAGGTGGTGGCAAGGCTTGGCGCCTAGCCACTGCCGCTCCCTGCAGCTTCCTCCCAAAGAGGATCTTGTAAACCTTTTATGATTTCTATGTCTTTTTCATTGTGTTGAAGTTTTTACTAAGTTCCTTGAGCTTCCTTATAACCATTGTTTTGAACTGTACTGGTATATCTGGTCGATTGCTTGCCTCAATTTCATTTCGTTCTTTTTCTAGAGATTTTACCTGTCCTTTCATTTGGGGCATGTTTCTTTGTCTCCCCATTTTGGCTTCCTCTCTGTTTGTTTCTGTGTATTAGGTCAATCTGCTATGTCTCCCAGTCTTGGTAGAGTGACCTTATGCAGTAGGTATTCTGTGGGACCCAGTGGTGCAGTCTCACTTGTCACCTGAGCTTCAGATGTGTCCCTTGTTGACACATCAATGAAAGGTATTTACTCTGGGGCTGATAGGTTGTGAGGACTGGCCATGACTACAGTGGAGGAGTTGTTATGGAGGATTTGCTTTAGAGAGGCTTTTGTGCCCACCGAATTTGCCCTTTGGATACATTCTTTGTAGAAGTGGTTAGGTTGTGTCTGGTGTGGTCTGAAGCTGGCCATCAGGTGTGGGAGGGGCTCTGGTGCAAACCAAGTTCCGTCCTTTTCTGTGCCTTGTTAGGGGCCTGTTAGGTACGAGCTACAAAGTGATCTGCAGATGCTGGCTTGTAGACACCTGGGAGAGGCCAAGTTGCAAACTGAGGTGGATGCAACTAATGCTGGCCCTGGGGTCATTTAGTTAGAGGTACAGGGCATGCTGAGGCCAGAAACTGCTTGTTTGGTGTTTGTGAGCCTTTGAGAAATGTTAGGAAAGTCCATAGCATGATCCAAGACAGGCCATTTCTGTGGAAAAGCCATTTAAAATGGCCTAAAAATTGGGTGGGGCATGGTCTCAGGGAATCACCAGGGCTGGGCAAACAATGTTAGCCAGATTGATGAAGACTCCGATATGGCACTCACCTGCCGGCTCTGTGTGGGGAGTGTTCAGCAGAGGACAAATGGCATCTGATGGCACTTTTTGGCCTCTGCTAGAGGGAAGCGAGCTGCCCCTCTAGCTCTTGCTGGACAATTCAGTTCCTCCCTATACGTCCCTGGAGCCTTCTAAGTTGCTGTCTCAGAGCTAGAGCTCAGAGCCAGTGAGTCAGAGTAAGTTCATACACGGGCCCTTCAAGAGGAATGCCTGGGATTCCAACAGCCCTCCATCTCTCTCAGCTATAATTTCTGCTCCTGGTACTGGAACTCTGGGTTGGGGATCCTGGTATGGGACTGGGACTCCTTGCCACTCAGGGAGGAACTCCACACCCAAGATATCCCTCCCAATTTTTAAAATATATATATATTTTTATTGATTTCAGAGAGGAGAAGGGAGAAGGAGAGATAGAAATGCCAACAATGAGAGAGAATCCTCTGTCAGCTAGCTGCGTCCTACTGGGGATCAAGCCTGCAACTCAGGCATGTATCCTGACCAGGAATCAAACCCTGACCTCCTTGTTCATAGTTTGACACTAAACCACTGAGCAACACCCAATTTATAAGCATCACACATCGGTGTGGGAAAGCCATTCTCTGCCTCTTCTACCCATCTTCATGTGGTTTCTTCTGTATATCCTTAGTTATAGGACTTCTGTTCATCTAGACTATAGGCAGTTCTCAATTATGGTTGTTTTATAGCTTAGTTGCAAGGTGTGTTTTTTCTGGGGGGGGGTATTTTTTTTTGTTTTTTGTTTTTGTTGTTGTTGTTGTTTGTTTTTTTGTTTGTTTTTTGTTTTTTGCTTAGTTTAATTTTGATGTGGTCATGGGAGGAGGCAAGGACAGTGTTTACCTAGCCATCACCTTGACCTGAAGCTCCACTCCAGAATTTCTTCTTCAGAGAAGACTCAGCTCTGCTCTTAAGACCTTTCAAATAATTGAATCATGCACACCCAGATTATCTAGGATAGTGTCCCTTCCTCAGAGTCAGCTGATTATGGACTTTAATCACATTGTCCAAAAATGCCTTCACAACAACTGGGTAAGTGTTTGATTGAATGACTGGGGACTATGATCTAGTCAAGTTGACACATAAAACTGACCATTGCAATCACATGTATATAAATGTATACATGCATTAGTATTATGATCCAGATGTACTGTTGCACATGTGTGTGTATAGACATAGAGTTCAGGAATCACTTTTGTCCTCCTTGGTTCCTTTTAGTGTTTCTTTTCTTCATGTGCTTCTTTGAGGAGATTTAACTATAAATTCTTGGTCTCCTAAGGACTCAGAAAATACATGAATATTTATCTAAGTAACTTCATCACCTCAAAATTTACGTATAATTATGTGTGAAGTCATTTAAGCTAATTGCCCAAGTTTTCAACTTAAAAGTCTAGTTAGATTTTCTTTAACCACTTTGAATGGCTTTCCTTTTCTTCAAGGGAATATCTCCAATGCACCCTCGGGGAACATTACTCTAGTTTTCTTTGTTAGACATTTTTTATATTCTCTCTCTGTCCTATTAATTATTAAAATATTTCCCCCTTTTTAATGTCCTATCTCAATAAACTGTGGGTCTGGCTTTTGTTTTTCCTTTTTGTATATTGAATGTGGCCTTCAAGATTTTATTTCTCCTTTTTTCTAATATGATTCCCCCCAATTCCAACACCTTCCTTAAGGAAATCTCTATTTTTCTTTTTCTTAAACCAGTGGTCGGCAAACTCATTAGTCAACAGAGCCAAATATCAACAGTACAACGATTGAAATTTCTTTTGAGAGCCAAATTTTTTAAACTTAAACTTCTTCTAACGCCACTTCTTCAAAATAGACTCACCCAGGCCGTGGTATTTTGTGGAAGAGCCACACTCAAGGGGCCAAAGAGCCGCATGTAGCTCGCAAGCCGCAGTTTGCCGACCACGGCCTTAAGCAGTCTCCAGTTTGTCTTCTGCTGTTTCCCGAGCCAGTCTTTTTGGTATCACTGCACTACAGGAACTGAGAAATTTACTTTATTGTATAAAAATATATGTAATGAAGATCAAGGATAAAGTAACTAGTACTTCAAAGAGCTTTACTATCAGCATTGTGAACTTCTTCAGTAGAAACCTGAACTCTCTTGCTTTCAAGTAAGCAAGCCAAAAATGCATGGAATTTATTAACCCTTTGCTTGTATCACAGTTGCCAATGTGCCAATGGACCAAGTAAGTTACATGGCTAAATGCAGAGTCAATGTGGAGGGTACCATGAAAAGTCAGAAATACTGGTTCATTGGAGGCCATCAACATAAAATTCTACCACCCACCATACTATTGACATGCATTTTAACAACATGCTTTCCCTCCCCAATACTGTTTATGGTTAGTTCTTGCTGACACTTTTAGTCCCTCCCTCAGTTTCTTAATTATTCATGTTTCAGTTTTAGAGCCCGTTCTCAATGCCTGATGCAACTTATTAAATCTTTAGATTTTAATGTAGGAAAGGAAAACTGATTGACTTCATAATGCTCTGTGAGATTATTATACAAGTCAGGAGGAACAACTGTACTGTTTCATTCACAACAAGAAAGAAAGGAAAAGGGGAAAAGCTTCAATAGGGCAGATGAGAAGATGCAAAATGATACCTCGTATCTGAGAACACTCAGTTTGGCATCTGAACAGACCCTAAAGGATCTACAGAATATATTTTAGCCATTATGTCTGCTATATTTTAATTATATGATTTCTGAAGCTATAGAAAAGCAAGCAGGACCACCTAAGTAGTGAGAATAGTCAGATATAGTTCAGTTGAAATTTCCTTATTTTTGCCACCAATGTCTCTATTCTCTCCTTCTTTCAACTAAAATTAGCATTTCCTCTGAGTAACAAATGCAGGGATGAATAAGACACAGTCCTAGTCTCTGAAGAGCTCATAGTCAACTGCAAGAAACAGATGATCATATTACTAAAGTACAGTTAAAACAGAGACATCTTATCCTACCTAATAAAAAGGTAATATGCAAATAACCATCACTCCGCTATGCCCACGATTGGGCGGCGGGAGGCTGGGGGGCGGAACTCAGGGTGGCATATCCGGCCATTGAGAGGGATCTACAGAATATATTTTATTAGCCGGATTGGCGGCCACTGACGGGGGCTGCCTTGGACACCCCGGACACCCAGCTCCCCTGCCATCGGAGACGGGGAGCCCGTTGTCTGCACCGGCTCCAGGCCAAAAGCCTCTCCTGGAGGCTTTTGGCCTGGGGAGGCTTTTGGCCTGGTGCATGCGCATGCACCCGGATCCCCTGCCGTGCTCCCTTCGTCAGAGCCTCAAGCCCCAGCAGCAGCGGCAGCGGCTGGGGATGAGCTGGTGATCCCAACAGCCTGGCAGCTCAGTGGCGACGGCGGAGGCAGCATTGGGCCTGGGGACTGGCGAACAGGCAGAAGATGGCCCTGATCGCAGGAGGCTAGGCCTAGGGACCCTACCCGCATGATTTAATCATGCGCTGGGCCTCTAGTAAATAATAATGGGCTACTTCACTTTATTTATACCAAACTCAGTTTAGCTAACCTGAGAGAATAGGACTTAAGAAAGAAGGAAGAGAAGGCAGCTGATCGATGTTTCTCTCTCATCGATGTTCTAACTCTATCCCTCTCCCTTCCTCTCTGTAAAAAAAATCAATAAAATATAATAATATTTAAAAAGTATGAAGGATGGAGATACTCTCCACAAATCTCCTTAAAGACGAAGTACTTTTGCAGGAACACTTTTGTGAAAACATCAGAGTAAAACCACAACTTTCTGTGACAAATAAATTTAAAATGCACATTATTTAAAAAAAAAAAAAAGAAGGAAGAGAAGAGAAAAAAATGGGGCATAGAGGTAACTTGAGAAAGAGTAGGTAACAGACGGAAAGTGGAATCTACACAGTGACAGGAGATAAAAGGTATGTGACTGAGCACAGATAATGCTTTGCCTGCTTAATTTTATCTAAACTGAATGTTGGTAAAATATACACTAGATAAAATTTTAAGTTCTAAACTATATTATTAAATTCCCCAATACTCTTCCCCTTCTCATACAGAAGGCATTTTCTAAATTATGGAGGATCCTATCCTGAAAAAGTGGACATCATTCTCAATTTAAAAACCAGAATGACTGTCTAAACTGAAAGGAAGAACCTTAAGCCTTAGCTGGTTTGGCTCAGTGGATAGAGCATCGGTCTGCGGACTGAAGGATCCCGGGTTCGATTCCAGTCAAGGGCACATGCCTGGATTGCAAACTTGATCCCCAGTAGGGGGCGTGCAGGAGGTAGCCGATAAATGATTCTCATCATTGATGTCTCTACCTCTCCCTCTCCCCACCCCTTCTTCTCTGAAATCAATTTTTTAAAAAGATATTAAAAAAAAGAAACTTGCTTAATCAGAAACCACGTCACTTCTAGACCATGTTACAGCTCCACTTGAACTCTGAAACCAATATGAAATAGTTGCACAACTCAAAAATAGCAGATGAGCTCATAGAATATTTTGCCTGATTTTATTTTTTAGGCATATTAAGAACAGCAAATTCTTTTTATGGAATGGTACAGAAAACAGGCAGAGAATAATTAATGGCAATTTTTAAAAATATTTTTTATTGATTTCAGAGAGAGAAAGGGAGAGGAAGAAAGAGATAGAAACATCAATATGAGAGAGATCATTGATTAGCTGCCTCCTGTATGCTCCCTACCAGGATCAAGCTGCAACCCGGGTATGTGCCCCAACTGGAATCGAACTGTGACCTCCTGGTTCATGGATCAATGTTTAATCGCTGAGCCACACTGGCTGGGCTGGCCATTTTTTTTGGTTAACCCACACAAACATGAGTAATCTAGGTAACTAGATTAATTAATAAGATAATCTAGAATCAATGATTTAAAATAAGGAGAGTAGATAAAGGCTGATCCTGAGGTACACGTTTTTCTATAGAATTTAGCACTTTGTAGTGATGGAATTGTGAGCAATTGTAGACATTCTGTGGTTGTGTGTTTTTTTGACGGGGCTATGCTAATGTTGTGCTAAAAAAAATACCATAAAGATGGGCAGTAAGAAGCCCTGTGTTTTGATTTGCTCCCTTAAAGAGTACTTGTGAACCCCCTCACTCTGACATTTCATCTTAAATGTCCAGGAGACAGCTGAGTCATTCTCCCATATGCAAATATGTTCAACACATGTAATTCCCAAACCAGTTACCCTATCTACAGATTTTAAATGTGATACAAATGTCACTAGGTTTACAGGAAATACATGAAAAACTCGAGAGGTAGCTATAACTAAGACTTTGCAAACTACAAATGAAGGAGAAAAGGAATCCTTAGCCCTATTTACTGTAACTTTTAAAATAGAAAACGGATGCCACCTTGTGGTTATTTTAATAAGATCATTCTTCACAACCTCGCCAGCACTTGTCATTTGTTCATTTGTTGATGATAGCCATTCTGACAGGTGTGAGATGGTAACTCATGGTTGTTTTGATTTGCATTTCTCGGATGATTAGAGACTTTGAGCATGTTTTCATATGTCTCTGGGCCTTCTGTATGTCCTCTTTTGAAAAGTGTCTATTTAGATCCGTTGCCCATTTTTTGATTGGATTGTTTATCTTCCTTTTGTTAAGTTGTAGGAGTTCCCTGTATTTTGGAGATTAAACACTTATCAGAAATATCATTGGCAAATATGTTCTCACATGCATTGGGCTTTCTTGTTGTTTTGTTGATGGTTTCTTTTGCTGTGCAGAAGCGTTTTATTTTGATGTAGTCCCATTTGTTTATTTTCTCCTTAGTTTCCATTGCCCTAGGAGCTGTGTCTGTAAAGATATTGCTATGACAAATGTCTGCTATTTTGCTGCCTATGGAGTCTTGTAGGATTTTTATGGTTTCCTGTCTTACATTCAAGTCCTTTAGCCATTTTGAGTTTGTTTTTGTGTATGGTGTAAGTTGGTGATCTAGTTTCATTTTTTTGCATGTATCTGTCCAAATTTCCCAGCACCATATTAAAGAGACTGTTTTGACTCCATTGTATGCTCTTGCCTCCTTGGTCAAATATTTACTGAGCATAATGGCTTGGGTCGATTTCTGGGTTCTCTGTTCTGTTGCATTGGTCTATTTTGTTTGTCAGTTTATTTTGTTCAATAGATTCCACATATAAGTGAAATCATTTGGTATTTGTATTTCTTTGATTGCCTTCTTTCAGTTAGCATAATATTCTCCAGATCTATCCATGCTGTTACAAAATATTAGAGTTCCTTCTTTTTTAATAGCTATGTAGTAGTCCATTGTGTAAATATACCACAGCTTTTTTATTCACTCATTTACTGATGGGCACTTGGGCTATTTCCAAATCTTGGCTATTGTAAATAATGCTGCCATAAAT
Source organism: Eptesicus fuscus (assembly GCF_027574615.1). NCBI lineage: Eukaryota > Metazoa > Chordata > Mammalia > Chiroptera > Vespertilionidae > Eptesicus > Eptesicus fuscus. The sequence goes on from NC_072477.1 coordinate 95,921,803, forward strand.
ATAGGGGTATATATATTCTTTCTGATTGTTGTTTTAGGATTCTTAGAATATACTCCCAGGAGTAGAATCACTCGATCAAACAGCAGGCTTTTTCCATAGTGGCAGAAAAGTTCCCAGAAGTTAGAGAGGGCAAGCTCCATTGCGCAGGCACTTTTAAAGCCTTTTCTTGGATCCTTGAGCTGTTGTCCTATGGGTCAAAGTCACATAGCCTAATTCAGATGTAAGAAATGGGGAGACAGACCCACCACTTGATGGGAGAAGCTGCAAGAACACATACAAAAAGCACCATGCCCACCTCCAATGTTCTTTGACATGCCTCTACTCCAGATCTCTCTGCCTCCAGTCTCTCAGTGCTTTTCTTTCAGGCTCTTTACAAGCCAATCAGGTTATTCCTTACAGCCATCCTATCTAATAATAGAGTAATATGCAAATTAACCATCACTCCACAACAAAAATGGCGGTGCCCATAGACACAAGATGGCAGCGCCCAGTCTTCTCAGGCCCACCGGAGACCCCCAGTCCCAGGGAGGGCTGCCGATGAGAGCCGGCAGCACGGCCCAGGCTATAAGCCTGGGAGGTGGCTGTGCCCCCCGCACGATCTGCTACTAGCCTCGGCCCATGCATCCCTGGCGCAGCCCTGGCCGTCCACCTGGAAGGCTCCTGCGCCCCCCCAACCCCCCTCCCGCAATCAGCTTCCAGCCCTGCCCGTGGGCCTGTGAGGCAGCCACGCCCTCCGGCGAGATCCACTCCCAGCAGTGACCCAGGTCGTTGGCCTGTGGGCTGGGAGGCGCCTGCACCCCTCTCAGCGCGTTTTGCTTCCAGCCGAGGCCAGGACTGTGGGCCTGGGAGGCAGCCGTGCCTCTCCGGTGTGATCCGCTCCCAGACGTGGCCCGGGCCTTAGGCCTGTTGGCTGGGAGGCTCCTGCGCCCCTCTCCACACGTTCTGCTTTTAGCTGCGGCCATGGCTGTGGGCCTGGGAGACAGCCGCACCTCCCAGGCGCCATCCACTCCCAGCTGTGGCCAGGGCTGTAGGCCTATCAGCTGGGAGGCGCCCGTGCCCCTCTCGGCCCCTTTTGCTTACAGCCTTTGTCAGGACTGTGGGCCTGGGAGGCAGCCGCGCCCCTCTCCACATGCTCCAATTTTAGCCGCTGCCAGGGCCCAGGCCTGTCGCCTGGGAGGTGCCCGCGCCCCTCTCAGCGCGATCCGCTCCCAGCCATGACCCGGGCCGTAGGCCTGTTGGCTGGGAGGCGCCTGCACCCCTCTCAGCATGTTCGGCTTCCAGCTGTGGGCGCCTCTCCCGTGCGATCCGCTCCCAGCCATGACCCGGGCCTTAGGACTGTTGGCTGGGAGGCGTCTGCGCCCGTCTAGGCACATTCCACTTTCAGCCGCTGCCAGCTTCTTCCCAACCTGCAAAACTCCAGCTTGATTCCCCTATAAAGGGAAGAGAATAGGACAGGACGTTCCCAGGAAACGGTGACAACAGGTTGCATGTGTGGACTGTGCTGGAGCTGTGTCCACGGCACTGTGGGAACACTGAGAAAGGAGCAAGCAGATCTGGCTGCAAGGATGGGGAGAGGGCCACAGAGACTTGGCCAACCCTCAAAGGGCCCAGTAGAACTTTCATAGGTAGAGAGGATTGAGATTATTAAGAGGAGAAAGGCATCTTGGAAGGAGTATTTCTAGCAGAAGGGAAAAAATGGGTCAAAAGTTTGTGGGAAAATGGATAAGTACAGTGTTAGTAGACCTCTATGTGAAAAAGCCTTCCATCTTGACACCTACATTACTTAACAGACTTGGCTCCAATTGACTTTGCCCTTTCAAAATAATTTTTGAGGGAAAGATGGACAGTTGATTACATGTCTATTGTTTATAAAAGAAAAGGAAACTTTTAGAAAATATGAAAAAGTGTGAAATCACCTATAAACCTTCTACTTATTCAAATATATGCCCAACAACCACATGATATCACCTTTCCAAGGTCTCATGAAATTCCTGTTTAAGGAGTTTATTTTATGACACCTTTAGTTTGGGTTTACATTTTTACTGGTTTGTCAAGACCATAGCAGGTACACTGTCCAATATTTTAAAGAAAAAAACCCTATCTAATAAAAGAGGGAATATGCAGGAGAGGGCATTTGGGGTGACCGGGCTGTCAGAGGAGGGCAGTTGGGGATGATCGGGCCGGCAGGGGAACAGTTAGGCGTCAATCAGGCTGGCAGGGGAGTGGTTAGGGGCAATCAGGCAGTCAGGCAAGCAGTTGGGAGCCAGCAGTCCCGAATTATGAAAGGGATGTCCGACTGCCTGTTTAGGCCCGATCCATCGGGCCTAAACAGGCAGTCAGACATCTCCCAAGGGGTCCCAGATTGGAGAGGGTGCAGGTTGGGCTGAGGGACACACCTCCCCCCCCCCCAGTGCACGAATTTCATGCACCGGGCCTCTAGTCTATATATATAAAAGCCTAAGTGACCATTTGACTGGTCAACCGGTCAGCCAGTCAACTGGGCAACCGGTAGCTATGATGTGCACTGACCACCAGGGGGCAGACACTCAAAGCAAGAGCTGCCCCCTAGCCGAAACCGGTTTGGCTCAGTGGATAGAGCGTCGGCCTGCGGACTGAAAGGTCCCAGGTTCGATTCCGGTCGAGGGCATGTACCTTGGTTGCGGGCACATCCCCAGTAGGGGTTGTGCAAGAGGCAGCTGATCGATGTTTCTCTCTCATCGATGTTTCTAACTCTCTATCCCTCTCTCTTCCTCTCTGTGAAAAATCAATAAAATATATTAAAAAAAAAAAAAAAAAAAAAAAAAAAAAAAAAAAAAGAGCTGCCCCCTAGTGGTCAGTGCGCTCCCACTGATCGGGAGCCTCTCCTGTGGACACTCCCCCTGCGTGCCCCTCCCCCATCTGGACCAGGACCGGGATTGGGACCAGCATTGGGACTGACTGAGCACGAGCCCGCAGCCATTTCTTGGTCATGGGTGCACTGGTATCACCCTAGGACGGGCGCATGGAGACACAGTGGAGCGGCAGCAAACCTCACTTCATGCACTACTACATCCCTTGGGGGATGTTGGACTGCCGGCTTCTGCCTGATCCTCCCCACCCCCTGAGGGGCCCCACCAGTGCACAAATCCATGCACCAGGCCTCTAGTGAGTTCATATAAATCCTCACTTTGGGCTACTTTTCTTTCTACATGCAGTGCTCAGTGCTTTCTTCTTTGTGATAAGAGATGAAAGCTGCAGCAATTTGTCTTTATATCTGGAAGAGATGTCCTGGTTCACCCCAGTCCCTGGACACCCCAAATCTTTACCAAAGTGACAGGTCCATGAATCTTCATGAAGATTATTTCCTACCCTATGGAACACACATGTCTTACCAAGGCCTCCTGCTGCTAGGGCCTCTTGTTCATCCTGTCCAATAAGAAGATATCATCAATGTAATAGGTCAGTTTAACATGCCCTGGTGATCCTGATCATTTCTGGTTATATTATGACAATCAGTGGGTAAGTTAAATTAGCCCTAGGGAAAAACTGTAAATGTATATTGTCTAGTCCATATAATTGCAAACTGTTTCAGATCCTCTGTTATGAATTGGATAGAAAATAAGTCATTTGCTAAATCAGTGGCTGCATAACATGAACCTGAGGCCATTTTAATCTTCTCTAGCAAAGATACCATGCCCAGCCTGGCAGCTGCAATGGGGACTATTTGGTTGAGCTTGTCACAGTGTTCAGTCATTCTCCAAGATCCATCAGGTGCTGCAGGGGCCAGCCTAGTAAATTAACTACAGATGTGATAGGAGCCAGCACATCTGTATGCTTAAGATCCTTAACAAGGTACTAATCTCTGCCATCTTCCACAGAATGCTATATTGTTTTTATTTTACTATCTTGACCAGGGGTTTAGGATACATTTCAGAGACTACCATATGACCTTTTCCATTATGGTATTTATTACTCCATAGGCCAAGAATGCAATGTGGGGCTTACCCAAACTGCTGAGTATGTCAGTCCCTATTATACTGACATCACTGGGTATATCTGCCATTTTTTCCCTGGTTTCTTTACTTCCCACTCTAACAAGGGACCATGATGAGGCTCTGGGTCCCAGGTACCCAATGTCAACTCAATAGCCCATGAAATAGCTGGGTATTCCCTTTTGCCCAGTGCAGTCACCCATATAAATGGCCAAAGGTTTCTTTGAGGAAGAACCCAGCAAATCATTTAGTATAGAACTGCCATGGTATAGTAGGGTTCTTCTTTCTAGGAACCTTCAGTCAACAGACTGTGGGACTGAAAACTGGCTTTGGTCCAGGAGCTGGGAAGGGATCATGATCCCTATGCAGGCAACCACTTTCAACCTAATGCTCATCCATTATGACCACCTATTTTGGTTTTTGGTTTTTATTTTGTAAAATTTTTGTTAATCCTCAAATGATTTTTTAGAGAGTGGAAGGAAGGAGGGGGGCGGGCATGGATGTGAGAGACACACATCAATTGTTTGCTTCCTGCAACTCCCCAACCAGGGCTAGGGATTGAAACTGCAACCCAGGCACATGCCCTTGACAGGGAATCGAATCTGAGACCCTTCAGTGTGGGGGGCAACGCTCTAACCATTGAACACACCAACCAGGGCAATTGCCTATCTATTTTGTCCACAGGAACAATAGATTGTATTGACTTTCTCCACTATTCTACCTGTGGGTCAATACCCTACATTTTCTTTATGGGTCTCATAATACCTAATATTATTAGATTCAAAATTTTTGTCAATCTGATGGAGTACAAATTGGGTAATACCTAATATTATTAGATTCAAAATTTTTGTCAATCTGATGGAGTACAAATTGGGTCTCTCTTTGTTTTGTTTTCATTTCCTGATTATAAAGCTCATTATGTTTGTACATGATTATTGACCTCTTATACTTTTTTATCTGTGAATTCTACATACACATCCATTGCCCATTCTTAACTAATTAGTATTCAATTTTCTTATTGATTCTGTAATATTAATGTTAATAATGTTAATGTCAATTACATTAATATTATGTTGATTACATTAATCATAATGTGGTATTAATTATATCAATAAATATGATTATTAAAATAATTATAATTAGCAATGATATATTATATTGAGTATATCAATAATATATTTATATATAATATATCATAATGCAATTAATAATGTAATATAATGTATAATCTATATATTGTTAATAACAAATTGATTAGTTAATGATGATATGATTATGTTATATTCACATGAACATACATTAATAATTTGTTAATATAATTATAGTATTTTATTTCCTGTAATTAATACTATATTGATATGTTATTCTAAATAGAATTATATTGATATGTTATTAATGTATTAATATTATGAATATTAACTGATTTTGTTATATATGTTGCTAAACTTTTTTCAGTAGAAGTTATTGTTCATTGCTTTTATTTACTTAACTTCTCAGTATTTTTTAATATATTTTTATTGTTGATAGTATTACAGATATCTCCCATTCTCCCCCACCTTTGTTCCCTCCACCAAGCCCCTAACAACCCTTGCAGGTCTTCACTACCCTATTGCCCACGTCCATGGGCTATGCATATCAGTATACAAGTTTTTTGGTTTATCTCTTTTCATCCCTCCAAACCCACATCAAGGTATGTCAGTCTGTTCCATGTCTCCCTGCTTCAGGTCTTATTTTGTTGGTTAATTCATTTTGTTCATTAGATTCCACAAATAAGTGAGATCATGTGATATTTGTCTTTCTCAGTTTGGCTTATTTCACTTAGCATAATATTTTCCAAGTCCATCCATGCTGTCCCAAAGGGTAAGAGATCCCTCTTCTTTACAGCTGCATAGTATTCCATAGTGTAAATGTCCCACAGCTTTTTTATCAATTCATCTAATAATGGGCACTTGGGCTGTTCCTAAATCTTAGCTATTGTAAATAATGCTGCTATGAACATAGGGGCGCATAATAGTATATTCTTTCTGATTGGTGTTTTGGGGTTTTTAGTATATATTCCCAGAATTGAGATCACTATGTCAAACAGAAGTTCTATTTTTAATTTTTTGAGGTAACTCCATACTGTCTTCCACAGTGGCTGCACCAGTCTGCATTCCCACCAGCAGTGCACTAGTGTTCCTTTTTCTCCACATCCCTGCCAGCACTTGTTTGTTGATTTTTTTTGATGATAGCCATTCTAACAGGTGTGAAGTGACATCTCATTGTGGTTTTAATTTGCATCTCTCTGATGATTAGTGACTGAGAATTTTTTCATGTGTCTCTTGGCCATTTATATGTCCTCTTTGGAGAAGAGTCTACTCAGGTCTTCTGCCCATTTTTAATTGAATTGCTTGTCTTCCTTTTGTTAAGTTGTGTGAGTACTTTACATATTTTGGATATCAGCCCCTTATCAGATGTATCATTGGCAAATATGTTCTCTCATATAGTAGATTCCCTTTTCATTTTGATGGTGGTTTCTTTTGCTGTGCAGAAGCTTTTTATTTTTATGTTGTCCCACTTGTTTATTTTATCCCTAGTTTACTTTACTCTAGGACCGTGGTCGGCAAACTGCGGCTCCCGAGCCACATGCGGCTCTTTGGCCCCTTGAGTGTGGCTCTTCCACAAAATACCATGGCCTGGGCGAGTTTATTTTGAAGAAGTGGCGTTAGAAGAAGTTTAAGTTTAAAAAATTTGGCTCTCAAAAGAAATTTCAATCGTTGTACTGTTGATATTTGGCTCTGTTGACTGATGAGTTTGCTGACCACTGCTCTAGGAGATGTATTCACAAACATATTGCTACGTGAGATGTCCGAGATTTTACTGCCTATATTCTCCTCTAAGAATTTTATGGTTTCATGCCTTACATTTAAGTCTTTTATCCACCTTGAGTTTATTCTTTTGTATGGTGTAAGTTGGTGGTCTACTTTCATCTTTTTTAATGTGTCTGTGCAGTTTCCCAATACCATTTGTTGAAGAGGCTGTCTTTATTGTATGTTCTTGCCTCCTTTGACAAATATTACTTGACTATAATGATGTGGGTCAATTTCTGGGGTCTCAGTTCTGAACCATTGGTCTATATGCCAATTCTTGTGCCAGTACCAGGTTGTTTTGGTTATAATGGCTTTGTAGTATAGTTTGATTTCCGATATTGGGATCCCTCCTACTTCACTCTTTTTTCGCTCTGCAGCTATTCAGGGTCTTTTATGGTTCCATATAAATTTTTGGAGTATTCATACTAGCTCTGTGAAGTATGCCATTGGTGTTTTAATAGGGATTGTGTTGAATCTATAGATTGCTTTGGGTACTATAAACATTTTAATGATGATAACTCTTCCAATCCATGAGCATAGTATATATTTCCATTTGTTTGTATCTTCCTCTATTCTTTTTTCAATGTCCTATAGTTTTCCAAGTATAGGTCTTTTACCTCCTTGGTTAAGTTTATTCCTAGGTATCTTTTTGCTATTGTTGCAATAGTAAATGGAATTGCTTTCTTAGTTTCTCTTTCTGAGAGTTCATTATTGGTGTATAGAAATGTCATCGATTTGTGGATATTTATTTTGTATCCTGCCACCTTGCTAAATTCATTTATTAAGTCTAGCAGTTTCCTGGTGGAGTCTTTAGGGTTTTCTATGAACAATATCATGTCATCTGTGAATAATGACAGTCTTACTTCCTCCTTTCAAATTTGGATATGCCTTTTATCTCTTCTTCTTGTCTGATTGCTGTGGTTAGGATTTCCAGTACTATGTTGAGTAAGAGTGATAAAAGTGAACATCCTTGTCTTCTTCCTGTTTTTATTTGTTGCCCATTGAGTATTATGTTGGCTATAGGTTTGTCATAATATTGCCTTTATTTGGTTGAGATATGATCCCTCTCTCCACGCATTACTGAGAGTTTTTATCAAAAAAAAGTATGCCAGATTTTTTCAAATGCTTTTTTGGCATCTATTGATATGATCAACAGTTTTATCTTTCAATTTGTTTATGTAATGTAGCACCTTCATTGATTTGTGAATATGGTACCAACCTTGCATCCCTGGAATAAATCCCACTTGATCATGATGTATGATCTTTTTAATATATATCTGGATCCAATTTGCTAATATTTTATTGAGGATTTTAGCATCTGTGTTCATCAGGGATATTGGCCTGTAATTTTCTTTCTTTGTAGTGTTTTTATCTGATTTTGGAATTAGGATGATGCGGCTTCATAAAAAAAGCTTAAAAGTTTCCTTCCTCTTAAATTTTTGGAATAGTCTGAGGAGATAGGTGTTAGTTCTTCTTTGGATGTTTGGTAAAATTCTCCTGTAAATCCATCCGGTTCAAGACTTTAGTTTGCTGGAAGTTTTTTAATTACTGCTTCAATTTGATCAGTTGTTATTGGCCTACTCAGGTTTTTTGATTCCTCCTGCTTGAGTTTTGGAAGATTGTATATTTCTAAGAATTTGTCCATTTCACCCAGGTTGTCCAGTTTGTTGGCATAGTTGTTCATAGTATTTGCTTACAATCCTTTGTATTTCTTTGGTGTTTGTTGTCATATCGCCTCTTTCATTTTTTATTTTATTTATTTGGGTCTCCTCTCTTTGTTTCTTGATGTTTCTGGCTAGGGGTTCATCAATCTCATTTATCTTTTCAAAGAACCAGCTCTTGGATTTATTGTTCTTTTGTACTGTTTTCTTAGTCTTTATCTCATTTATTTCCACTGTGATCTTCATTATTTCCTTTCTTCTACTTCCTCTGGGCTTTCCTTGCTGCTCTCTTTCTAATTCATTTAGCTTTAGGGTTAGATAGTTTGTGAATCTTTTTTCTTGTTTCTTGGGGTAGACCGGTAGTACTATGAACTTCCCTCTCAAGACTGATTTCACCATGTCCCATAGGTTTTGGGTAGTTGTGTGTTCATTTTCATTTGTTTCCAGGAAGTTTTAAATTTATTGCTTGATCTCATTGGTAACCCATTCATTGTTTAATAACATGCTATTTAGCCTAAATGTATTTGAGTGTTTTTGAGGTGTTTCTTTTTTTTATTGTCTTTGATTTCTAACTTTATGCCATTGTGATCTTAGAAGATACTTGGTATTATATCCATCTTCTTGAATTTGTATAGACTTGTTAGTGCCCTAACATGTGGTCAATCTTTGAGAATGTTCCAAGTGTACTTGAAAAGAATGAATATTCTGTTGTGTTGCAGTGAAATATTCTGAGAATATCAGTTAGATCCATCTGATCTAGTGTGTCATTTAAGGCCTCTGTTTCCTTGTTAATTTTTTGTCTGGAAGATCTATCCAGTAATGTCAGTGGGGTGTGAAAGTGTCCTATTGTGACTGTATTGCTGCTACTCTCTCCCTTAAAGTCCATCCAGAGGTTTTTTTTATGTACTTGGATGGTCCCATATTGGGTGCATATATGTTTGCAAGGGTTATATTTTCTTTTTTTTGGGGGGGGGGGGTTGTTTTTTTTGTTTGTTTTCTTTATTGATTAAGATATTACATACGTATCCTTATCCCCTATTTCCCCCCATCCCCCACTCTTGTCCTCACCCCCCTGGTGTCTGTGTCCATTGGTTGGGCTTATATGCATGCATTCAAGTCCTTTGATTGATCTGGGTTATATTTTCTTGTTGAATCTTTCTGTTTAGTATTATAAAGTGGCCTTCTTTGTCTTTTCTTATGGCCTTTGTTTTTAAGTCTATTTTCTTTAAGTTCTTTTTTTGTCTTTAACATTTGTCATTTTATTCGTCTGTTAATCTTCACCCGATGATATTTTTCCATTGATTTTTAGAGAGTGGAAGGGAGGGGGAGAGACACACAGAGAGAGAAACATTGATGTGTCTCTCACATCAATTGGTTGGCTCCCACAGGGACCAGTGCAGGGATCGAACCCGCAACCAAGGTACATGTCCTTGACTGGAATTGAACCCTCCACCCTTCAGCCTGCAGGCCAATGCTCTATCCACTGAGCCAAACAACCTAGAGTACATTTGTCATTTTAATTATGATGTGTTTAGGTGTGAGTCACTTTGGGTTCATCTTCATTGGGACTCTCTGTGCCTCCTGAATTTGTGTGACATTTTCCTCCACCTGGTTGGGGAAGTTTTCTGTCATTATTTCTTTAAACAGGTTCTCTGTTCCTTGCTTACCCTCTGCCCCTTCTGGTATTCTTGTAATGCGGATGTTGTTACCTTTTATGTTGTCCTAGAGCTCCCTTAAGCTACCTTCCTGCTTTTTAATTCTTTTTTTTTTCTATTTTCTGCTCTAATTGGGTATTTATTTCTACCTGGTCTTCCAAATCTCTGCTTCAGTCCTCTGCTTCATCAAATTACTTTTAATCCCTTCCAGTGTGTTCTTGTTGTCATATATATCATTCTTCATTTCTGTCTGGTTCCTGTTAATAGCCTCTATTTCCCTTCCCATGCTGTTGTAATTTGCATTAAGTTCCTTAAGAAACTTTGTAATCATTGCTTTGAACTCTATGTCTGATAGGTTGCTTGCCTCCATCTCATTTAGTTCTTTTTCTGGAGATTCCTTCTTTTCTCTCATTTGGAGGTTGTTTCTTTGTCTCCCCATTTTAGCTGTCTCTTTATATTTGCTTCTATATGTTAGCTAGAACTGCTATGCCTCCCAGTCTTTGTGGGATGGCCTTATGTAGATGGTGACTTGAGGGGTCCAGTAGTGTAGTCTCTTTATTCACCTGAGTTGGATGCTCTAGGAATGCCCCTTGTGTGCACTGTTTGTTTTCTCTTGTAATTGGGACTTGATTGTTGATGTCCCATTTTTGGAAAGGTTCTCTGCTCTGACTTGCTGCCAATGAGGTTTAACTCCAATGTCTTTGTGCCAGCTGTCCAGTGGTCAGGGATTCCTTAGCCCAGAGGCTAGGACTGACTTGAGTCTCACACCATGACTGACCCTGTCCTGAGCTGTACTTCCTTATCCCCCAGAGCTGGTCCCACAGGTGTCAGCTTCAGGTGCTTGGGGTCTTGCTGGCTTTTGCCTCTCTGAGCAGTCTGGAATGCTCTCTGTGGCGGGGAACCAAACTGCTGTTTCTGACTAATTAGATCAGACAAAGACTCAAAGCCTCCAGAGAACTTCCTCTGCCTGCAGACTAATTGGTTTCAGTCTGGAGTGTCTTCAGGCAATCTTCCACTGGTGAGGTGAGAGGTTTTCCAACAGGGTGGGACAATTGCTTCTGCTTGGAGACTAATTGTTATTCTCAATCTCTTAATGGGCCTTGGAAACTCCACAGGGTGGGGCAGGGGATTTTCCAATAGGGTGGATCAACTTTGTGCCCCTCAGGCAAAAACATCAGCATAGCACAGATTTGCCTGAGAAAAATAACCTCCGTAGTATGAGGGAATGACTCAATACAGGAAACAGAGGTATCTGCCTTCTGAGCTCTAACCACAGAGTCCCTGATCCTGGCTTCTGTTCACACAGCTCCAGTCCACTCTGCCCTCTCTTTGCTAGAGCACAAGGTGAGTGGCTGCACACGGAATTTTGTGAATTGGCCCTTTAAGAGGATGCTAGCATTTCCAGCCATCTCCTCCTGGCAGACAGCAACCTTGCTATTTTTCATAGCCAGATGTTATGTGGGTTCCTTTCTCAGTTCTGGTGCTCTCTACTGGGGGGCCCAGCTTGGGAATTAGACCCCAGAGTTCTCAGTGGCAACCCCTCAAAAGGGTTAGGTTCCTGTGAGCCTATCTCTCTGGTACTTCAGCTGCTGACTGTGGGAGCCCAGTCACCCCTTTCATTCCTTCTCCCCTCCTACCGAACTCTATGCAGTCTCCACTTTCTGTCCTTGGTTATAATTGTTCTCTCCAGCTAGTCCTCAGTTCATTTTTCAGAGTAGTTCTTTATGCCTTTGCTTTCTAAGTTAAGGAATCAACAATAGGACACATCCACAAAAAAGGAGGAAAATATTCACTGTATATCATGCCACTCCAAAAAGTGTTAATGAAGCATCCACAGTGTGTGACAAACCCATGGAAAATGGGCTACATTTGTTGGGTCAGAGATGACAAGTGATTTTTTTAAATACAAAAAAAACATAGCAGACACCATTGTTGTGAGGCTGAAAACCAAATAAATTTACGGTCACGTTACACAGGATCAGGAAAATGTTAAACTTTTCTGGACTGGTGCTGGCATGCACATTTCAAAAGGCAATGTAGCATGAAGAATGTGAAAGTTGTAGGTAATCAGGAGGCTATTGGAGGTTTTTAAATATGTCTGCTAGGTGTTTTACTGGGAAAGGATTATGTGGAAGAGCTGGTTTTCTATGCTGATGAGACTGGCTTGTTTTCCAAGTGCATATTGTTTTTGTTGATAAAAAATACTGTGACCAGAAGCTCACAGGAACCTAACACTTTATTTCCCCTTGGCTTTTAGTATTAGCTAATTTAGCATTAGTGGTGACTTTATAGAACATTACTATCCTGAATAATCAACCTTATATGGACTGGAGAATTAAAAGGTGAAAGCAAGAGTAGTAGCCTCCACTTTTATAGATAATATTTTATACCCTAATATATATACCCTCAATATTATGATTCTGGGCTCCTGTGGTTTAGGAGTCAAATACCCCAGGAGTGAATTTTTCTAGGAAATACAATAGTCTCTTGTATATTTTTAATTATTTTATCAGACTTAGCTATGCATTTGTACTGTGATGTGTTTTTTGTGTGTATGAACGTAGGGGATGGGGTAAGGAGTTTCACATGAACTCACAACATTATCTACACTGCTGGTCACCACCATTCCTTTTTAACCTGCTCTGAACTAGTTTTCATGCCCATTTTTCTACTAAAAATGCCCAGCTTCACCAATGCCCTCTGTATTGTCAAACCCGATGAATATGTCTCTGATCTCAAATTTCTCTAATTATCAGTGCTTTTGACTTAGTTGACCACTATCCTCTTTTGAGACTCTTCTCTCCAATTCTATATTTATTCTCATTCTACTTTTTCTCCTATGTTATAACCTCTATTTTTAAGTTTCCTTTGCTAAGTTTTTTCTTTTCTACTCAGTCATTAAATTTGATCCTCCTTGGTCCTGGGCTTTCTTATTTTCAGTGTGTTCTATCTGTAAATAATTTTATCTACTTCAATATCTTCACATACAATTCATATGTCACAACTCCTAAATTAATGTTGTCAGCTCAGCCCTGGCCAGTGTGCTCAGTAGTTAGAATGTCAGCCTCCGCACTGAAGGGTCGCTGATTCGGTTCCTGATCCAGAGCACACACCTGGCCTGCAGGTTCAATCTCTGGCTCTGGTCAGGGCATGGGAGGGAGGCAACCAATGTATGCGTCTCTCTCATGACACTGTTTCTCTCTCTCTCTCTCTCTCTCTCTCTCTCTCTCTCTCTCTTCTCTCTCTCTCCCTTCTCCTCCTCCTTCTTCCCTCCCTCCCTCCCTTCCACTCTCTCTTAAAATCAATGGAAAAACTATCCTCCAGTGAAGATTATATATATATAGTCAGCTCAAATCTCCCCCACTGGCTCCAAAGTCACATATCCAACTGTTCACTTAGCATATCCACTTGGTTTCCTACAGGTATCTCTAAATCCATATGTCCAAAACAGAACTCCTGAGTGTCACCTCAGAGTCCTGCTTTCAGCTCCAAGCCCATTCCTGGTTGTGTCCCTATGTTAACAATGGCAATACATTCAAAATTAGAAATCTAGAAATTATTCTTGACTCTTCCCTTTTGCTAATCTCTTGCCTCCAATAGAACTCTTCAGCAACAAACTAGAAAGGGAAGTTGTACTGTGGTAATACTAGTCCTTATCCTAGAGACCAAGAGTCGCTTTGAAAATTTGTAGTATCCTTTCCCTAACCAACTCAGGACTGAGTTGTGCTTTAGTTCCTCAGTGCTACATTTTCCTGTCTCTACAGAAGCACAGCTCTTAGAACTCTTGTTTTCTTTTCAATGGTAAGCACTGCCGACAGAGTTGAGATGACTTTTTCTTCTACCATGTATAACTATGGAATAGCATTAACAAGTGAAGGATGGGATAGATCAGACATCTCTTCCTTTTAGAGAGAAGAAGGAAACATCATTTATTTTCTTTTCTCGATTGAATATGTGCAAATCAAAGAATACATGGTTCAGCAAAAGAAGAAACAAGCAAAGAAGCCAAAATCAGAGCTAAGGAGAAAGGAAACCAGCTAAATCTTCTCCTACAGAAACCCAAGTTTCATGGAGAGGCACACACCAGTAGATCTGCACACTTAACCAAAGTAACCAGACAAAAGAGAAACCCTGTGAAGTGTGATGGGAAAGTACATCCTTACAGCATATGTTAGCACAGATTCGTAAACATACTTGCTGTACACTCCATTATAAGACATGTTGTGTCTTGAACAGAGTCTGCCCTGAAGAAGCAGTACGATGGGGTGAATCATTTGACAAACTTCTTTCCCATAAAGATGGACTTACCAGATTTCTTAAAACCAAGTTCAGTGAGGAAAATATTGAATTTTGGATGGCCTATGAAGACTTCAAGAAAAGCAAAGACCCTCAACAAATGATTTTTAAAGCAAAAGCAATATATGAGAAATTTATCCAGAATGATGCCCCACCAGAGGTTAACCTTTATTTTCACACCAAAGAACTCATTATAAAAAGCATCACACAGCCCTCCCTCCACACTTTTGATGCACACAGAGCAGAGTGTATCAGCTTATGGAAGACAATTACATACGTTTTCTGAAATCTGACATCTATTCAGATTTGATAGAAGGAAGAGCTCAGAGGACAACCAATCTTAGAAGACAATCACGTTCATTCACCTGCAATGAATTCCAACATGTGAAGTCGGATGTTGCCATTTGGCTATAAAGAAAATTAATCTTGCTAATTTTGGTGACAATATTGTACATCTGCCTCTAAGACAGCATGTGTTAACAAACAGGTGCATCATTTAAAATAAAACACATAGTGTAGAAGGGGGAAAAAATAATCCCTTCAGCAGATTCTACTTCAAAATATATTTCAATTCCATCTACTTATCTTCATGTCTACTATCCTGGGTGGGGATGGGGGAAGTAGAAGAACATCATGGATAGTTCAGGCTTCTATAATCTCAAGTTTGTGACCCTAGAAGAAGGAGATAGCTGTTCTCTCCCAGCCACTATAATAATAAAAGCATAATACGCTAATTAGACCAGACAACCTTCTGGACGCCCTTCCAGATGACCTTCCAGATGAAGCCAGGGCTGCGAGGGAAGTCTGGGTCCTGGGTGCCAGAAGGAAGCCAGTGCTGGCAGCCAGGGGAAGGAAGGCCTACTCTTGCATGAATTTCATGCATCAGGCTTCTAGTTAACATATAAAATCCCAGAGAAGAAGTGGCCAAGTTTGGGTCACATGGAGGAGAAGTGGCAGTTTCCCAAAGGTATAGTGGTGCTACTACCAGAAGAAGAGCAAAAGAATGCCGACAAAGAAAAGCAGCATCTGTGACAAGTGGAGGATAGTGACAGGGACTATCACCTCCCTTATTTGTGTTTTGTTGTCCTGTGTACATCTCCCAGACAAACCAGGCACTTGAGGCAATTGGCTCTAAAATGAATTGTTATTATAATGCTCCCAAGGTTTGAGGACTTCCTAGAGTAGGTATTGCATAGAACTTGTAAGTAAAATGGAGACTGAAAACATTCTTTTACATTTTGTTGAATTAATGGGTCATCTGGCAATAAGTAGAAGGTATACACTTCTCTGTTTATTTGTTTTTTCAGTCTTTCAGGATGATTTCAGCTCTGGGGTCCCAGATTGGCAGGGTTCCAGGACATATATATTAATGTGCATTCTACTTCTTATTATTATGTAACTACAATTATATACCTAAGAAAATTCATACTTGAAGAACTAAACTGTAAGACGTACATGAAAAGTGGTCAAGAAGATTTTCCTCTACCCCCATGCGTTATCTCCAATCACAGTAATTAAAATTAATCTAATTAAAACTCACATGACTGCTTCTTTTAACATTTTTATAATTAGGGAGTTCAATTGGAATTTCGATTTTTCAAAACAAAAACAAACAAGAAAAACCTCAGTATCAGAGAAAATAGTTCTAATCATTCATGTTCTTCTTCTAAACAGCCAGCAGAGGGCAAACAAGAGGGCAAATGAAATAAGTGGAACCTGCAAGGCTGACAAAAGGTGCTTTCCCTATTCTTGTCCAAGTTCACACAGAACCTAAAAAAAAAAGATCCCTAACTCAACAACTTTGCATGGTTGTAGCAACTAGAATATAACTTTCTCTGAACACTGAATTTAAAAGAAAGGAAACCAAGAGAAGTAAATTATATTCTTATATACCCTAGATTTAAAATGAAGGCACAGGCCGGGCGCCTCGCCATCTTGCAAGGAAAGGAGGATTTTAGTGGAAACCTGACTTTCCGCGACAACTGCAAACACTGAACTGCTGGGAGCACCAGACCACCGGTCCCCTAACAGCGCAAACATTTGGATTCAAAGAAACCCTTCACTGCACCACGGAAAGGTCAGATTTCGCCTGAAATGAGGGGCAGTTTCTAATCCCCGCGGTGGGTGAGGGAAGCGCTGGGTGAGGGAAGCGCGGCAGCCGCAGGACCGGCAGGAGCCGGGAGGTCTGTGCCTAGAAAAATCAGCGGCAGTTGGAACTGCCGTGATCCGTGAATGAGGAGGGGGGTCTTCTGAGCTGCTAACAGAAGTGACCTCTTGAAAGCAACTCATTTTAATCTGACGAGGAGGGTCAGACTAAGAATTTTCAAAGGAGTGCAGGCTCCTTAGTCTGGGGCACAGACCCACGGTCCGCACACCTGGGCTCTTTCCGACTCTGATTGCTAAGCCCAACACATAGAAAAACCCAGGTGGAAACCCTGAAAGACTGCAGGGGGAAGGTGTTTTTTCGGAACCTGGGGCCAGAGCTGCGTGTGACCATCAGAGAGGCAGCTCTGAGGCGCACACCTCTACAAACCGGTAGTGAGTGCCATAGAAGGGGGAAAAAAAAAGAAAAAAGAGCTAGAGAGGCCCGGAAGTCAATTCAGAAACACTGCCACCCAGGGGCTGAAACGCTAATTGTCTCTGGTGTAATCAAAAATAAATACGAGAAATTAAGACAGGGCTGGCTTAAAAAGCAGGACTGGCTTCCAACACTGAGGAGCCCTGGAATGAAGCTGAACTGAAATACCGCCCAGACTGGGAAAAAGGCGTACCAAACAGAATAATAGAGGAAGTGAATGACAGCCGCTACTGCACATTTTAGTCTTCCTATTTTTTAATTTTCAATTCTTTTTTCAATTTTTTATTCTCATATTTTTTTATTTTCATTTTTTGCATCTTATACTTAAGAAACTAATATTTTTTCTTTTTCCTCACTTGATTTTCACCTTTTTAATTATTACATTTTTATTTTCAATCAGCACTATTATTACTATTATTTTACTTTTTTTTTTTAATGTCATTTGATTTTCTCTTTCTTTTATTTTTGGATTAGTGTCCTACATTCGATTTGCATCTTTCCCTTACAATCACTTTACCCTATCTCAAAGCTAACATTATGCCATCACTCTCCTCCTAACCTTTCCCCCTTTGGTCCCCAGTTTATCTTAACCCTTTCTGGCTTTAGATTTTCCCTACTTTTTCAGTTTACTCCCTGCTAAAACTTCACCCTACTTATATATCTAATTCCCAACCCCCTGCTCCAAATCCATACAAACCTCTCTCTACGCTACCTTTAAAAAATTATTTTTCTCTCGGGCCTTTTGTTGTTGTTTGCTTGAATGTTGATTAGATTGAATTTTTATGCTTTTTTATGAGATTGTTTTGATTATTCTTTTTGTTGGTTTGGTTGGTTCTTTTGTTTGCTTTGTTTTTGTTTGTTTTTTACTTTTGTTTTCCCTTGCCTCACTTGATATTAGCTGCTGTTGCAGTTTGTATTAATCTCCAGGCTCGTGTTGCTGGAATTTGCTGGGAATAGTGGTTGCTCTAGTGGAGTTTACTCCCCATATATATAGTTTGTTCCCCTTTTCTCTCTTAGTATCATTCTTGTCTCTCTTACCTTTTTTTCTTTTCTTTTTCTTTTCTGTTATTTCTTTTCTTTCTTTCTGCTCTTTTCCCAAGTTCAGATTCACACTCTTTGTTGTTGTTTTTTTTTTTTCTTCGTTGTTGTTCTTTCTTTTTACTCTCCCTCTTCCACTCCTATTCCCTAATTTGTCTTTCTCTGGTGGTTACCTTTATTGGAGGTTATTAATATCGTGAATACAATTCTGTTCAGTGCCTTGTCTGTTGTGCCTGGTTGTGTTGTATTTTATACCTTTAAATCAACGCCAGAGAGAGAAATCTATATAACCAGACATCCGGAGAAGAGAGACCATGAGGAGACAAAGAAACAGCTCCCACAGGAAAGAGAAGCAGGCATCACAAGAAAAGGAAGTAAACGATTTAGAGGCAAACAACCTATCAGAGAAAGAATTCAGAGAAATGGTCATAAAGTGGCTGAAAAGGATGGAAGACAAATTCGACAATATGAGTAAGAACCAAGAAGAAATGAAGAAGAACCAAGAAGAAATGAAAAATGACATCGCAGCTGTAAAGAACTCAATAGAAAGCATCAAGAGTAGACTAGATGAAGCAGAGGACCGCATAAGTGAGCTAGAAGACAAGATGGAAAAAAATACCCAATTACAACAGCTTCTAGAAACAAAAATTAGAAAGATTGAGGAGAGCGTAAGGGAACTTCGGGACAATACAAAACAAAACAACATCAGGATAATAGGGGTGCCAGAAGGAAAGGAAACTGAGCAAGGAATAGAAAACCTGTTTGAAGAAATAATAACAGAAAACTTCCCTGATATAGGGAAGAAAAAACCCACACAAATCCAAGAAGCTCACAGAGTTCCAAGCAAAATGAACCCCAAAAGACCGACGCCAAGGCACATTATAGTTAAGTTGGCAAACACCAACGACAAAGTAAGAATCTTACAAGCGGCCAGAGAGAGACAGACAGTTACATACAAAGGAACCCCCATCAGACTAGCAACTGATTTCTCAACAGAAACTCATCAGGCCAGAAGGGAATGGAATGAAATATACCAAGTCATGCAAAGGAAGGGTCTAAATCCAAGAATACTGTACCCAGCAAGGCTATCAATCAAAATTGAAGGTGAAATCAGGAGCTTCAGAGACAAAAAAGGACTAAGGGAGTTTATCACCACCAAACCAGCAATGAAAGAAATGCTAAAGGGTCTGCTGTAAAAAAAAAAAAAAGAAAGAAATAGGAAGCAAAAAAGGTACACAGGGGTAAAGAATAAAAATGGCGTCAAATAAGTACTTATCAATAATAACTTTAAATGTAAATGGATTGAATGCCCCAATCAAAAGACACAGGGTAACAGACTGGATAAGAAAACAAAACCCAGATATCTGCTGTCTACAGGAAACCCACCTCAAAAAAAAGGATGCATACAGACTGAGAGTAAAGGGATGGAAAAAGGTTTTCCAGGCAAATGGAAATGAAAAAAAAGCTGGGGTTGCAATACTTATATCTGACAAATTAGATCTCAAAGTGAAGGACATAACAAGAGATAATGAAGGCCACTTCATAATACTAAAGGGAGAAATCCAACAAGAAGAAATAACTCTGGTAAACATATATGCACCCAATACAGGAGCACCAAGATACATTAAAAAACTCCTGGAAGATATCAAAGGAGAGATTGACAGTAATACAATCATAGTAGGAGACTTCAATACCCCACTATCACCATTGGACAAATCCTCTAAACAAAAAATCAGCAAAGAAACATCAATCCTAAATGACTCACTAGAACAGATGGAATTAATCGACATCTTCAGAACATTTCACCCCAAAGCCACAGAATATACATTCTTCTCAAGTGCACATGGGTCATTTTCAAAGATAGACCATATGTTAGGACATAGGCAAAGTCTCTCCAAATTCAAGAAGATAGAAATCATATCAAGTATCTTCTCAGATCACAGTGGCATAAAACTGGAAATCAACTACAATAAAAACAACCCAAAGAAATCAAACACTTGGAGACTAAACAGCATGTTATTAAACCATGACTGGGTTACCAAAGACATCAAGGAAGAAATAAAAAACATCATGGCAACAAACGACAATGAAAACACAACAATCCAAAATCTATGGGACACAATGAAAGCAGTCCTGAGAGGGAAGTTCATAGCTCTACAAGCCTACTTCAAAAAACAAGAAACAATGGTAATAAATTACCTAACCCAACAACTCAAAGAGTTAGAGAGAGAGCAACAAGAAAAGCCCAGTGTAAGCAGAAGGAAAGAAATAATAAAGATCAGAGCGGAGATAAACGACATAGAGACCAAAAAACAATACAAAAGATCAACAAAACCAAGAGCTGGTTCTTTGAAAGGATAAACAAGATTGATGAACCTCTAGCCAGGCTAACCAAGAAGCAAAGAGAGAAGACCCAAATAAACAAAATCAGAAATGAAAGAGGTGAAATAACAACAGACCCTGACGAAATACAAAGGATTGTTACAAAATACTACGAACAACTCTATTCCAACAGACTGGACAACCTAGAGGAAATCGACATATTCCTAGAAAAATACAACCTTCCAAAACTCAATCAGGAAGATTCTAAACAGCTCAACATGCCAGTAACTATGGAAGAAATTGAAGCAGTCATCAAAAAGCTTCCGGCAAACAAAAGCCCGGGGCCAGATGGCTTCACAGGAGAGTTTTATCAAACTTTCAAGGAAGAACTAAAACCTATCTTCCTCAGACTATTCCAAAAAATTCAAGAGGAAGGAACACTTCCAGGCTCCTTCTATGAAGCCAGCATCACCCTAATACCAAAACCAGATAAAGACAACTCAATGAAAGAGAATTACAGGCCAATATCCCTCATGAACATTGATGCCAAAATCCTCAACAAAATTCTAGCAAATCGGCTCCAGCAGTACATCAGAAAGATCATACACCATGACCAAGTAGGATTTATTCCAGGAATGCAAGGATGGTACAATATCCGCAAATCAATAAACGTGATACATCACATAAACAAATTGAGAGATAAAAATCACATAGTCATATCAATAGATGCAGAAAAAGCATTTGACAAAATCCAACACCCTTTCTTGATAAAAACTCTCAACAAGGTGGGAATAGAAGGCTCATACCTCAACATAATAAAAGCTATATATGATAAACCCACAGCAAACATCATACTCAATGGGCAAAAACTAAAACCATTTCCCCTAAGAACAGGAACAAGACAGGGATGCCCACTCTCACCACTCCTGTTTGACATAGTACTGGAAATATTAGCTATCGCAATTAGGCAAGAAGAAGAAATAAGAGGCATCCAAATTGGAAAAGAAGAAGTGAAGCTATCCTTATTTGCAGATGACATGATATTGTACATAAAAAACCCAAAAGATTCCATCAAAAAACTAATAGACTTAATAAATGAATTCGGCAATGTAGCGGGATACAAAATTAACGCCAAGAAATCTATGGCTTTTCTATACACCAATAATGAACTTACAGAAAGAGAGACTAAAAAAGCAATCCCATTTACCATCGCACCAAAAAAATTAAGATACCTAGGAATAAACTTAACTAAGGAGGTAAAAGACCTATACGCAGAAAACTACAGGACACTGAAAAAAGAGATAGAGGAAGACGTAAACAGATGGAAGAACATACCATGTTCCTGGATTGGTAGAATCAACATCATTAAAATGTCCATACTACCCAAAGTAATCTACAGATTCAATGCACTCCCCATCAAAATACCAACAGCATATTTCACAGACCTAGAAAGAATTCTCCAAAAATTCATCTGGAATAAAAAAAGACCCCGACTAGCCTCAGCAATCCTCAGAAAGAAGAATAAAGTAGGTGGGATCTCAATACCAGATTTCAAGCTGTATTACAAAGCCACTGTTCTCAAAACAGCCTGGTACTGGCACAAGAACAGACATATTGATCAATGGAACAGAATAGAGAACCCAGATATCGACCCAAACCACTATGCTCAATTAATATTTGACAAAGGAGGCATGAACATACAATGGAGTCAAGACAGTCTCTTCAATAAATGGTGTTGGGAAAACTGGACAGATACATGCAAAAAAATGAAACTAGAGCACCAACTTACACCATACACAAAAATAAACTCAAAATGGATACAGGACTTAAACATAAGACGGGAAACCATAAAAATACTAGAGGAATCCACAGGCAACAAAATCTCAGACATATGCCACAAGAACTTCTTCACTGACACTGCCCCTAGGGCAATGGAAGCTAAAGAGAAAATTAACAAATGGGACTACATCAAAATAAAAAGCTTTTTTACAGCAAAAGAAACCATCAACAAAACAACAAGAAAGCCCACTGCATGGGAAAACATATTTGCAAATGCTATCACTGATAAAGGTTTAATCTCCAACATCTACAGGCAGCTTATGCAACTCAATAAGAGGAAGATAAATGATCCAATAAAAAAATGGGCAACAGACCTAAACAGAATATTTTCAAAAGAAGACAGAAGGAAGGCCAAGAGACACATGAAAACATGTTCAAAGTCACTTATTATCCGAGAGATGCAAATCAAAACAACAATGAGGTACCATCTCACACCTGTCAGAATGGCTATCATCAACAAATCAACAAACAACAAGTGTTGGCGAGGATGCGGAGAAAAAGGAACCCTTGTGCACTGCTGGTGGGAATGCAGACTGGTGCAGCCACTGTGGAGAACAGTATGGAGTTTCCTCAAAAAACTGAAAATGGAACTCCCATTTGACCCAGTAATCCCACTCCTGGGAATATATCCGAAGAAACTAGAAACACCAATCAGAAAGGATATATGCACCTCTATGTTCATAGCAGCACAATTTACAATAGCTAAGATTTGGAAACAGCCTAGGTGTCCATCAGCAGATGACTGGATCGGAAAACTGTGGTACATCTACACAATGGAATACTATGCTGCCATAAAAAAGAAGGAATTCTCATCATTTGCAGCAACCTGGATGGAATTGGAGAACATTATGCTAAGTGAAATAAGCCAGTCAATGAAAGAAAAATACCACATGATCTCACTCATTTAGGGATAGTAAAGAACATTATAAAGTGGTGAACAAAAAGATAGATACAGAGACAGTAAAGCATCAAACAGACTTTCAAAGTACAGGGGGAAAGTTTGGGAAAGGTGGGGGAGTTATGAAATCAAACGAAGGACTTGTATGCATGCATATAAGCATAAGCAATGGACGCAAAACTCTGGGGGGGAGGGCATGTGTGGGTGTGGGGTGGGGGGGTAATAGTAAGATATGTACACATATAATACCTCAATAAAAATATTAAAAAAAAAATAAAATAAAGTAAAAAAAAATAATAATAAAAAAAAATAAAATGAAGGCACATAGAATCATTATAGTAAGAAAAGATGAGAATATCATAAATCTGATGTTAAAGGTGAGAACATTCTATTAAAATTTAAAAATATATAATATATTGTTTCTGCCCTTGTGATCCTTTGGGATAAGCACTCTTTATATCATAATTCAATATGTCAAATATTAATTATATTCACCTATTAGATGGAAATAAATGTTTTTAAATTTGAAATACACTTAGGGCAAAAGTTTGGGGAAATTAACTGTCATATACACTGTTGGCTGGAGTGTAAACTGATACAACTTTTGGAGACCAATCATAATTTACTATCCTACATGATCCCTCATTCTCACTTCTTCTGTCTTGTAAAAACATTAGCAAAAGTAATTTAAAAATATGTGTATAAGAATATTCATCACAGTTAACTTAAAAAATCAATTTGTTGAATAATATGTGTATAAAAAGTATAATCATATAAAAACTCTGTCAATATACAGTATATGTTACATGACTGGAGGTGTTTTGTTCTGGGAAGAGATACTGGTGAAGGAAAGGGAAAGATACGCACGTTCACTTTTTACTGTATGGAGGTATGTATTTTTTACATACACAAGCACAAATTTCTTATATAAAGATTCTTAAGTATCAAATTGAACACGTAGGTTTATAGCAGTTCCACACAGGGACACCTAAGCTAGAGTTCCCCCTAGGGAGTAGAGAGTCACTTAGAATACTAGGTCTAGAAAATCAAAGGATGCAAAAGCTAGTTGTCCACAGAACTGCAGTTGATTGCCTAAAAATTTTGACTTATTGACTCTTCAGATCTGAATTTGAATGAGAAATATAGAGTTAATTATTGACCTAACAATCCCTGGAATCAACCATTTTATATCCAAACACTGATTCTCAACCAAATCATCTGGGGCGTATCAACATGTAATTGCTGAAAAATGCAAATGATATAATCCCAATCTAACTGAGTAAATTATGCAGCCCATGTAGTTTGATTTCTAAATGACAATGGAATTCCTTAATTAATATACATTTTAAAGAAACATTCTACATTCATAACAACCTTTTCCTCCCCCCCCCCCTTTTCCACATTAATGTGGCCATTGTGATGATGACAATTGCCATTTTGAAAAATTCTGTTTGCTACAGCATGAAAGATGGTGGCTTTAGTAAACTGGCCCACAATAAGGATCATTTATAGAAAGGGGTAGCTCTGGCAAGGTGAAGGTCTGGTCTGCCCTTTGTTGGGCAGCCTTCTCAATAGCAGTTCTTTCTGCTTATGTGGTATGCTTGAAGTAAAACTGTTTCTTTCATATTTTATATATTTACCTCTTACTTTTCAGCCTTAATCTGGTTTTCCACCTAGCATGTTCCTCCAATCTGGTTTTATTTTGTCTTAGCCTCTCTCCATATTTAATCTGACAATAACCCATGGAAGTGGGGGAAAGAGAGCCAACAATAATGGGTATGTATCAAGTATTGTGAGGTGCTTTTCATATATTTGTCACTTAATTCTCCTAACAACACTGCAAGATGGTTCTATAACTGTCACTTTCCCAGTAAAAGAACAGGTTCAGAAAAGCTAAAAGCTAGCCTAGGATCATGCCACTTCTAAGTAACAGAGTCTGTTGGGATCCAAAGGCTAAATTCTTTCCAATTAGCCACACTTAATCCAAAAATGTATGTATAGTTTGCGTTTATATCACTTGCTGTCTAGATCTTTCCATAGTAAATACTGTGAAGGGAAAGGAAAAAGAGGATTCTGAGAATTTTGACCTGAACAACTGAGTGACTGGCAGTGCCATTTAGTGCAGTGAAGAATTCTGGGGAGGAGCCAGCTAACAGGTGGCATGTTGATTACACTGGACCTATTCCATCAGGGAAGGTGCCAAAATTTTTCTCTTTGGAACAGGCACTTATTCGGTATTTGGATTTGTTTCCCTGGCTGTCGTCATGCTGCCACCAGAACTCTCTCTATGGACTTGCTGGGTGGCTTACACTCTTATCATGGTCTCCCACATAATACTACTCTGACCAAGGAATTGCTTTTATAGGAGATAAGTAGGCCAGTAGACTAATGCCCATGAGATTCCCTAATCCTATTATGTATCCCAGCACCAGAAGCAGGTAGCTCAGTAGAAAAGAACGGAGTGTTGGCAGCCGGTTCCACGCCAGCTGGAGAAGGACCTCACAGTGAGGAAACATGTGCTCTCGCCAGCATTGTGCTTCTCCCCTGGCCAGGGCACTCGTGGCCAGGAATCTAAGGCATAGAAACAGTGGTCGATGGGGACTTCTCAAAATTATACCAACCAACCCCAACCCATTTGCCTTTTTTACTCAAGATTCTATTTGGGAGATTCGGGTATCTGAAGGAAATGCTTTTACCTGGAGACACAACCTTCCAAAAATGACTGACTGGGATAGCCTTGTAGCCAATGAACATTAAGCCAGATTTTATTTCAGATAACGAAGTAAAGAAATTGGGTGTTCTTTTCTTTTTTTATTGATTTCAGAGAGGAAGGGAGAGGGAGAGAGAGATAGAAACATCAGTGATGAGAGAGAATCTCTGATCGGCTGCCTCCTGCACGCCCCCTACTGGGGATTGAGCCCGCAACCTGGGCATGTGCCCTTGACCAGAATCCAACCCTGGACCCTTCAGTCTGCAGGCTGACGCTCTATTCACTGAGCCAAACTGGCAAGGGCCAAATTGGATGTTCTTAACACCCAAATATCATGCAGCTCTTCACACCCATTACATGTAATGCAGATTTCCAGGTCTCAGTGTCTTCCATTCTTACCTTTTGTAGCCTCCGGGGCCAAGTCTTCCTGCTGTCATGTTCTCCTTTCCATGCCCCTCACTCCAGTTGGGTATCTGCTGCCTGAAGGAGGCTGTCTGCTGTTCTTGCACAAGATTGTCAGCATCTCTGCCAACAGTCCTTTACCCAAAGGGCTCTCTCAAAGTCTTGCTCAAAAGCAGACACTTTTGTCTTTTTTCTTTGTTTCTTGCCTGCAAACAACAAAAGTGCTAATAAAAATTATTGACCAAGGAACCAGCATTGCCTTCATTCACAGAGAGCCAAGACTCTCCCACCCCTCATCCCCCAAATCAAGAAGAATGCCACTCGCTTGAATGCACAAGTCACACTAGCAAACCAGAACACTTCTCATCTGCCTTCCAGCTCAGGGTGACTTCCCAGTTCCTTCTAGAATAACAGGTTCTCCTTTCATGGCACAAACAGGCCTATTCTAGAAAACTTCCTCAAATCAACAGAGTGGGTACCAATTACTCAGGCCTAAAACTCAGGTGTACAAGAAATGTAACTTTACTTCATTTTTTGTAACAGTGATAGATAGATTATAGATATAGATATAGATATAGATATAGATATAGATATAGATATAGATATAGATATAGATAGTCTCAGACCATCACCACTCATTCTGCAAGGTGAGAAAATAAAATCTTAGCCAATTAGGTTATGATTTCATAACAGTTGAGGCTTCCCCCTCTCTTTCCTGGTGCTGCATCTAAACTCTGGGAATGGGGGTGTGGAACTTTCAACATCCACAGAAGAAGCCTGACTTTGCTGGCCTCTGGGAGGCCTCCCTTAGCTCTGGTTCAGCACCCTCTTGCTGTCCTCTGGCTCTCTATGCTGGGTGCACACTGACTGCTCTCAGCCACACAGGAAAATGCTCAGCTGCTCCTGTGCCTCACTGGATGCAGGGGACACTTAGGATGCCCCAGGCCCATGGGCCCAGACACCCTTTGGGGTCTTCTCTCCTGCATTGCCTTTTCTCCTCTGAGGAGGCCCATTTGAGAGCTGTGCTGCATCACTTACTTGGGGTTATTATTAGTGAATTGGGAGTGTGGAGCTACAAGTGGCTGCCTCTCCACAAAGGAAGCATGTGATGCAAGTAGATTCTTCACCCTGTGGGTCCAGCCATGCCTTTTCCCCCTCCACATTTCCTGCTGTGCCTTGGCCAAGAATGGGGAGCAAGCTGAACCCCTTTGGATCAACTACTTAACACTCTTGCAATTTTCAAAGTCCTTCCAGTTTGCAAAGTCCCCATACTCACCTTTAATCCTGTGTGACATTTCACTGCCAAATATTCCATTTTCCACTGACCCAATCAAAAGTAAAATAGGCACTTATTCTTTCAGAAACGTTTAGAGGTTGTTTCAAAAGCAAAAGAAAAATATCATCCTTTATTGGATGGAGAATGCTTTGCCCCTCCAGCTTTGGAAACTGGAATCTTCTGCCCATGCACAGCTTGTCTGCAGTGGCTTCAGGAATTCATGGCAGGTCGAGGGGATGCCAGTCTGCCTGCAGCCTGGGATCCTCTACCTGGTGGTCAGAGCTGGGGTCCAGGATGTGGAGCTCTGAGCTACAAGCTACAAAGCCTGTCTGTCTCCAGGACAATGTGCAGGTCACTTAGGAATTCACAGAAGAGCTTTTAAATTCTCCTTTTCTTACCCTGAAATTTCTTCCTTTTGCTGGCTGTCCTGCATAGATTCAGAAACTATTGCACTTTTTCTAATGAAGTCTCATTTTGGCCCACTACTTCTTCTAAATCAACGATTTCTGAGAAGAATGCCTCATCTCTGCACACCAGTTCTCTCATGTCCTTGAAATTACCTGCTCCAAATTCATCCTAGGGTTTATCAGTCTATAGAGCAGATGTGTACTTTGACCTAGGTCAGTTATTTAATACCTGTGATTCAATTTTCTTCTGTAAAATTGGGCAACTTATAGTATCTATAGCATAACAACATGTAAGGCCCTTAGAATAGAGCCTGGTGCATAGAAAGCAGTCAATAAATATTACAGTTGTCCCTCGGTATTCATGGGAAATTGGCTCGAGGACCCACCTCAGATATCAAAATCCATGGATGCTCAAGTACCTTATATAAAACTAGAGGCCCGGTGCATGAAATTCATGCACGGGGGCGGGGGGGTCCCTCAGCCCAGCCTGCACCCTCTCCAATCTGGGACCCCTTGATGGATGTCCAACTGCCCGGACATCCCTCTCACAATCCAGGACTGCTGGCTCCCAACTGCTCACCTGCCTGCCTATCTGATTGCCCCTAACCACTTCTGCCTGCCAACCTGATCACCCCCTAACCACTCCCCTGACAGCCTGATTGATGCCTAACTGATCCTCTGCCAGCCTGTTTGCCCCTAACTGCCCTCCCCTGCAGGCCTGGTCACCCCTAACTGCCCTCCCCTGCAGGCCTGGTCACCCCTAACTGCCCTCCCCTGCAGGCCTGGGTCCCCCACAACTGCCCTTCCCTGCAGGCCCAGTCGCCCCCAACTTCCCTCCCCTGCCAGCCTGGTCACCCCTAACTGCCCTCCCCTGCAGACTTGATTGCCCCCAACTGCCCTCCCTTGCAGGCCTGGTCCCTCCAAACTGCCCTCCCCTGCTGGCCATCTTGTGGTGGCCATCTTTTGTCCACATGGGGGCAGCCATCTTTGACCACATGGGGGCAGCCATCTTGTGTGTTGGAGTGGTGGTCAATTTGCATATTAATCTTTTATTAGATAGGATTAGGTAGGATAGAGGCTTGGTGCACAGGTGGGGGCCAGCTGGTTTGCCCTGAAGGGTGTCCGGATCAGGGTGGGGGTTCCCTTGGGGCGTGGGGCAGCCTGGGTGAGGGGCCTGTGGTGGTTTACAGGCTGGCCACGCCCCCCAGTGACCCAAGTGGAGGCCGTGGTATCTGGGATTTATTTATCTTCTATAATTGAAACTTTGTAGCCTTCAGTGGAGGCCAAGGCAGGCCAGGGCTGTGGAAACTTGGCTTCCTCCATTGCCGGGGAAACCCAAGCCTCCTGCTCTATCTGTGGCTGCAGCCATCTTGGTTGGGTTAATTTGCATACTCGCTCCTGATTGGCTGGTGGGTGTGGCTTGTGGTGTAGTGGAGGTGCGGTCAATTTGCATATTACTCTTTTATTAGATAGGATGGTGTACTAATTTGCATATGATGTACATACATCCTCCCATATACTTTTATTTCGCTTCTTTTTTTTAAATTTCTATATTGATTAAGGTATCACATATTTGTCCTCATCCCCCCATTCCCATCCCACACCCCTCCCCACGCATGCCCCCACCTCCCTGTTTTCCTTAACCACTGGTTAGGCTTATATGCATGCACACAAGTCCTTTGGTTGATCTCTCCCCTTTATCCCCACCCACCCCTTCCCTCCCTCTGAGGCCCGACAGTCTGATCCATGCCTCCTTGTTTCTGGGTCTGTTCTTGTTCATCAGTCTATTTTGTTTATCATTTCCCCTAGATGAGTGAGATCATGTGCTACTAGAAATACACTTATAAGAACCGAAAATAAGACAAGCAATAATGGTTATGCTGAAAGGCAAATGAATCAGTCTGTAGTGAGTTTCTTTCTGGGCCAACAGTTCTTTTGAGACCCAATTTCAATGTCAAACAGTTCCTTATGTGTACATGTCAGCAATGCTATTTCAGTTCTGGATGGTGGACAAATGGTGGTAATGCAGGTCCGACTCTCTCTGGTTTGGTC
This sequence comes from Eptesicus fuscus, assembly GCF_027574615.1. Lineage (NCBI taxonomy): Eukaryota > Metazoa > Chordata > Mammalia > Chiroptera > Vespertilionidae > Eptesicus > Eptesicus fuscus. The sequence continues at coordinate 95,951,757 of NC_072477.1, forward strand.
CTGGGCAACCTGCAGTGACACACAGCTGCTAACTGCTAGTATGGCAAGGCGACGTAAGCGTCTTCCATCTTTGGACTGCTTCTCTTCTGTCTTCATGGCTGGAGTAGTCCTGTTGATTCCTCTCTGTTGCTGGAATCCACATGGTCTCAGAGTTGTTTTCTGAAAATATACAAACATATTCTCAACCAAAAGTTAATAAAGGGATATTTTCTATAAAATTGACTTGGGATCCTTTTTCAGTTTTTGCCCAAATGATTTTCCTCTCGCTTGTTTTGACACCATGTGTGTTTTTCATGGGTGTCTTACTTTTAGCCTTACAATTAATTTTCTAAAGTACAAATTTTCTAGATGTAATTTACTTACAGGATATTTTTCCTTACATGATATTCGTCCTCCCATATACTTTAAATCATCTCTAGATTACTTATAATGTAAATAGTTGTTATACTTATTGTTTATGAAATAAAGGCAAGAAAAAAGTCTGTACACGTTCAGTATAGATATAATCATCCTAGGCCTGTCTACATAGTAAATGTAACTTCTTTTGCTGCATATTTGCAATCTATGATTGGTTGAATCTGAGGATATGGAACCCATGGATATGGAGAGCAGACTGGATTATTATTATTATTATTATTATTATTATAAATTTCAAATGAACCCCTACATGCAGCAGGGTCAGTGAGGCTTGGGCCACAGCTCAAATATGCAAAAAATGTAACTTTATTTTTTCATAAGTCTACTTAGTTTCTATTCTGTGGGCCCATTCCACTGGATTGGAAAAACTTCATTCCAGTTACTTCAGGGTAATCCCACTCCATTCAGCATCTCCCTCTACCCAGGGTTGAGTCTAACGCCTGGGCCTTTGCGGGGTGCTAACGATCAGAACGGGCCTCTGTCCCCTGTGTGGTTAAAGTCACCCTAGAGGGCCCTCGCCCAGCAGCCCAGCCAGTTCCCTGCAGTGGAACTAACTCCCCAGAGAACCCGGTTTAGGTCCAGTTCGTATGTCCTGGGGAGTGTGGTAGCAGAGAACACCTCTAACAAGAAGTCAGCTTTCTTTGTAGGGTCGGGGGATCACAAGAGGGAGGAGGGATGTGGTAAGGTAAGTGTTTAGAACCCTATACGATGTGTCTTCCATTACTGGTCATTCACTTTTACCCTATGGCCCTTTGTACTGTGAGGCCTCCATTGTACATGCCAGGGGAGGGTCATTACATCCGAGAAGCAGAGAAAATGCTTTTAGGAGGTTCAAACATCTGGACTTTTCGGTATCAAAAGCCCGCCTTGAAAGAGCCAGGGCATTAATTTTATGCCATAGCCACCAGATTTGAAAGAATACGATGTGACGATGAAAGTCAGGTTTCCCACGCCGAAATGAGATACAGACTCTCTAGGTTGGAGGGGAGGAGAGACGGAAAGGGAGCAGGTGTCTCAGATTCTGTGTGGGAGGAGGGCCGTAGAGTTTAATGTGCTGGACGCTGTTGAGAGGGAAAGGGCCTTCTACCGCCAATTATGCTGGGAACAGGGGCCACACCAGGACTGTCCGAGGCGAACCAGAGGATGTGTGTTCCCCCTACAGATGGGTCTCACCCCCCACTTGCCACCCTCGGCCGGGGACCAGGTGAAGGTGAGGATTTCTAGAAACCGCAGAAATGCCTGGGAACTGAGGGGAGAGCCTCCTCGCTGAGGGGAGAGCTCCCAGGGCGCCCCACAAAGCAGGCTGCGCAGAGCGGTGGACAGGCCTGAGGCAGCTGCCCGCACCCAGCTGGCAAGGAGTGCGGCCAAATGTGTCTCTGCCCCCAAGAGGTCAGCCAGAGCTGGGAAACAGCCAGGCCTGGCGAGGCCTTGGGGCAGAGATGGGCACAGCTCCACACGGGCCAGACGGGAGGGCGGGCACCCCTGCAGGGGCCCAAGAGAGTGAAGACAGCACGGGAGACCCGCACCTCTCCCAGCCCACTCCCCCCAGCGCCCCTCTGCGTTCCCCACAAACCAGCAACCCGCGCTGGGGGGAGGGGACCCCACGCTAAGCAAGCAGCACACGGACTAGACGGAGAGCCCTCATCTGACTGACCGCGTTTCAGGTGCCGGGCAGATGGGACTTGATACAGAAACTAAACGGTTATGAACCTGATGACATGTTTGCACATCTGAGTTGGTGGCCTGAGATTCACGCTCACTTTACAATGAAACAGAGCGCCCGAAGTTAGAGCTTCAATTTCCAGAGACAGAATATTCCTAGAAACTTTTAAATAGAAGTCCCCTCTTTTAAAAATATTGCCTTAGGGTCTAGTCTTCCAGGGCATCCCATCACATATACCTGTGAGTCTACACACAAAAAGGTCTGGACTTTGGGGGAGGAACTTGGAGAGTACCTGCTAAAATGAAAAACAAAAATGCACTTCACCCTCAGCCCGGGTTTTATCTCTCAGCCTCTGCCTTCGAGGAGTGATTGCCCATGTACGTTAAGAGGGATGTACGAGCATTTTCAGAGTTTTGTTGTTTATGATGGTGAAAAACTGGAAATACTCTAAATGTCAGTCAATAGGGGAGTGCTTAAATAAACAGTTGTATCTCCACACTACAACGTACTAAGCAGCAATTTAAGAAAAAGTGTTAGGTTTTATATTGTTCTGAAGTGGAAAATTCCTTAAGACATAAATTTTAAAAAGCAAGTTATGGAACAATATGTACAGTATGATACCATGGATGTAAACACACATATACATACACCCCACCAATGAACACATGCAAACCTGTATTTAGCTATACACTCGTGTGTAAGTGTAAGAAATAAAGATCTGGAAAGACATTCACCAAACTTAAAACACTAGTTATCTCTGAGGCAAGAACTACAATTGAGAAATTGAAGATTAAGGTAGATGTTTTTATTTTTTGAGAATTGTTCAAATATTTTACATCAAGAATAATTTTTAATTGCCCTCTTGTAACAACCAGGAAACAGACAGGAGGAATTAGGATGATCTGAGGGGAGTTTAACTGAGGAAAGCTTATAAAGCTAAGCATAGGGTTCAGGTGAACCACTCAGGACAGTGAGGTACCGCAGTGATGCACCCGTGGAGCTGTTACCACTCCTAGACCCGAGGGGGTAAGGGGGAGGGCGGTTACAGGAACCCAGAAGGAGGGCTGTGCAGTGAGGTTTCCTGGAGGAGCCCTGGAACCTGCTGGCATGGTCCACACAGGGCAGCTCCTGGGCAGAGAGCAGAGGGCAAGGTGGTGGAGGGTGGACTTGGAGGAGCCAAAGGAAGACAACAGGGACATAGTCATCTTCCTTTAAAGGGGATGAACAAAAAGGGGAAATATCTAATATATACCACATGGTTATTCCTGAGAGTTGGGATAATAGAGGTTTCAAATTTCTCCCCTTTGCTTATTTTCTAATTTAAAAAACAAAACAAAACTTATTGCTGCCCTAAATGGTTTGGCTCAGTGGATAGAGCATCAGCCTGCGGACTGAAGGGTCCCAGGTTCAATTCCGGTCAAGGGCATGTACATTGGTTGTGGGCACATCCCCAGTAGGGAGTGTGCAGGAGGCAGCTGATCAATGTTTCTCTCTCATCGATGTTTCTACCTCTCTATCCCTCTCCCTTCCTCTCTGTAAAAAATCAATAAAATATATTTAAAAAATACTTATTGCTTTAAGTTTTAAAAGTTATGGCCACTTGAGAAATGGAAAGAAGTCAGGTGATACCTGCAAATATGAGAGATAAGGACTAAGGTGGAGGTTACTGATTGAAGAATGTGGAAAAGGGAACAGTTAATGAGTTGAGAGGGGGGTATCTCAAATTTGAGGCTCTTGTTGGGCTTTAAACACAGATATTTGATAGGGAAAGATTGTTTTTTTAAAAGAAATTGTGCTGGCATAATTGGCTATCCATTTGGACCCCCCATTGAAATTATATGCACAAATAAGTCTTAGATGTATTAAATATCAAAATATAAGCATTAAAACACTAAGAGAAAATTTAGAAGAATGTCTCTAACATCTGAGTGGGAGATGCCAAAGAGAAAAGACTAACATAATTGAATACATAAAAATTAGACACATATAAAGGGAGGAAACGCATTAACAAAGTCATAAGACAATAGGTAGAGTGATAGTACTTACACCTAATATATAAAGGGCTCACCTAACTGATAAAAGAGAGAAACAGCTCATTAAATGCTGAGATGTTTGATCAAATGTCACCTCACCCCTTTCTGACCTGAATTCTGAACAAATTGAGATATTTGACAGAGAGTAAGGCAGATGGGAGCCAAAACCATGTTTAGTATTAAACAGAGGCTGGGATGGAAAACACAGTGTAGTGTGAGAGAAGATGTCTTCCTAACACTGAGTGTGAGAGGTAGACAATGTGTCCCCTGTGAGAGCGGCACAGCCATGGAGCGGACCCTCCCCACAGAGAAAGCGAGAAGATGAGCTGAGCAGGACCCACTGAAGTGTCTCCATTTCCCCTTCAGACAGGTCACACGGCCTCTGCTAGGGGAGAGCAGGTGAAGGGGAGGAGAGTCCCCACGTGGACTGACCATCAGGAGAGGGAGGGTGTATTTTGGGGTAACAACTGACAGGAAAGCCAAGCAGAGGATATGAACAAGAAATTGACATCAAATGAGAGGAAGATGACAAGGGAAGGGGAGGAGTTAGAAGGGGAGAAAAGAGGAGAAACCCCTCTCCTGTGTGTATTTGTGGGTGGAGACATTGTAGAAGATCCCTTACGTGGGAAGATGGGAAGCCAGGAGAGGGAGGGTGCTCACTTTTTCTTAATAGATTTATGTGCTGTTTCATTTGTTATGTGGAGCATCTGTAATTTCTTTAAAATCCCAATAAGTGAAAAAGCCATAGAGTTTCTTTTCTAGAAAGAAAAGAGGGAGTGTTAACACTATCCAATGCAAATGCTATGCAGAAATTAAGTCAGAAGAATTGAGCCTTGACTTTTCTATTGGGACATGGAGGTTCTTAGATACATCAACAGGGCATTGGGGGCATGGCTGTGGCCCCTAATCTGCTTTTGATGAGATAAGGGGATGTAGATAATGAATAAACATGACACTTTTAGAGAATACGCTATGGGGGAAAAAAAAGACATGATAGCTGGAGAGAAACAAAAGGTTATGAACAGATGCTGTTTTATAAATGCAGAGATGTGAGCATACTTATATGCAGCGGAGAAGGCAACAACACGGAGGGCAAGAGAAGATATTCCATGGGCTAAGACAGATGAGACAGGCAGAGGGAAATTTTGACTCTAAACTAGGTGGGAAGGAAGTCAGGTGAGTGCAGTTGCAGGTAAGAAGGGAAACATGCAGGTAAGATGGGAAAACAGTTACCGGTCAGACAGATGGCAAGGGCACCTCTGGGTGGGGAGGTGTGGGAAATTTGAGAAGAGAGTTCCATTTTCAGAATAGTAGCTGACAATACGGTTGAAGTGGGACACCAGCAGTTTGGGAGTACCAGCCATAAGATTAGCACATATTAATCTAAGTTTAGTGGTTTGCATGGCAAGTGTATAAAAAAGTTAAGAGAGTTGTGGGAGTGAGGAACCCTTGGAAAAAAACATGGTTCAATTGGAATACATTCTGGATGGAAAAAACAACCACTTAATATAGAGAGCACCCTATACTATTGCAATAACTGCCTATTTATTTTCTGCCACTGGCCCCCATCTATAATAATAAAAGTGTAATATGCTAATTAGACCAGACGTCCTTCCAGATGACCTTCTGGACGAAGCCCGGGCTGTGAGGGCCAAGGCAAGCCATGTCGCTGCAATTGATCGGTGGGCTGCAGCAGGTGGGCAGGGCCTCTCTCTGCGAGGGAAGCCCAGGTCCTGGGTGCCAGCCAGGGGAAGGAAGGCCTACTCTTGCACAAATTTCATGCATCAGGCCTCTAGTTAAGGTATAAAGAATCATCTCCATCCTCTGTCTCTGAGAGTAAGGACTATGTAGCATAGGGTAAATATTTGGCAAATAACTGTCCACTGAATAACTAAGGAAAAAAGAAGGATTGAGAGAATAGATCACTTAATGAGATAGAGAAGAAAGTACCCTGGTATAGTAGGATTCAGTTTAATTAGATTCAGAAAATATGGGCATCTCTTCTCTACCCTAGGCGCCAGGCATACCACAGCACACAAGCAGATGCAGCCCTGACCCTACAGAGCCTGTGGGGAGGAAGACCATGAAGGACATGGAGGCTCTGATCAGAATTGAGCCATGGGACTATGGAGGTGGGTCTGCTTTAGGTGACAACTCTGTCCAACTATCTTTTGATTAATGGTCAGAATTGCCCAAGCCAGATGGAGAAAGGAAGAAATTTCCAAGCTAAGTTTATGGATGGGGGAAGAGAACAGTGTACCCTTTTGGGGGGATTGTAAATTGGTGCAGCCACTGTGTAAACAATATGGAGGATCCTCAAAAAATTAAAAATGGAATTACCATATGAGCCAGAGATTCCACTTCTGGGTATTTATCCAAAGAAATTCAAAATACTAATTCAAAAAGGTATATGTGCCCCTATGTTCACTGCAACATTATTTACAACAGCCAAGATATGGAAGCAACCTAAGGATTAAGAAGTACAAACTGGCAGTTATGTCAACGGTCATGGGGATGTAAATACAGCACAGGAAATATCCTACCTTATAATAGAGAAACATGCAAATTGACCGCACCTCCAATATGCCCATGATTGGGACAGCGAGAGGCTGGGGGGCGGGACTCCGGGTGGCCTATCAGGCCGTTGAGAAGATTAAGATGGCGGCGCCCAATCCTCTTAGTTCCGGGGGTGATCGCCAACCTGGGGGGGCGTGGCCAGGCCCAGCCAGCCGCTCCCAGGAGTCCCAGGGGAGATCGGCACCCCGGGGAGATGAGGCGGGACTCGCCCAGCTGCTCCCAGGGTCCCTGGGAACATTGCAGGCATGTGGTTGCTGAGACCCAGACCAGGCCTCTAGCCACAGATTCATAGCTTTGCGGAGACCTAGGGCAGGGATCTGCCTCATCTGCAGAGAGACAGAGGTTCTGCAGTGCCCCCAAGATGTGGGTGGGCCCAGCCAGGGATCAAGGGGCATGGAAAGACTCCTGGCAGAGGGGCAAGGACCCTTACCCCTGAGGCGGGGGTTGAGGGGTGGTGCCACCTCAGTGGAGGGGTGCTGCACTGCAGGATACTGGACTGACTGATGTGATTCAGAGAAGCTCCCAGTGCTAATGGGCCTTGCTCAGGCAGCCTTCACACTTCAGAGGCAGTGACTCCTGCTCCTGCCTTGACCCAAAAGCAAGCTCGGGACACCCTGCCCCATAGCAGAGCATGCCTAGGCAGTGAGTGGGAAGCCTTCCACCTGCTTCGGAGAAGGGGGGGGCAGTAAAGAATGGGGAAGAGGAAAGAATGTGGAGCATCCTCAATGAAGAGGTGCTTGAGAAAGAGGCTCAGAAGCCAGACTGGAAGGTTTGTTCTGTTTGCTGGGCCGCTGCCCCTTAGGAAGCGCAAAGAGCATGGCTCTGAGGGCTTCCTGTGTGCTGAGTCAAGTTCCACAGCCAACTGGAATTGGCCTCAGTTTCCTGGTCTGTAAAATGGATTAAGCGTGTCCCAGTGCCTTCACTGAGCTTTGATGGCCAATTGAGATACTATATAAAGAAAATGAGGGAAGAAGTGAGAAAGAAAAGGAAGGACGAGCAACACAAAAGAAAGACTGAAAGGAACCTGTAAACCCATTGTCACTTAAATAGGAAATATAGTCAATAGTGTTGTAATAATGGTATGATGCCAGGTGGGTACTAGAAATATCGGAGAACACTTTGTAAAGTATATGATTGTCTAACCACTATTCTGTAACTAATATAAAACCTGAAACCAATACAAAATAATGTTGAATGTAAAGAAATGAAAATTGGAGTGAAATTTTTATAAATTTCAAAGTTAAATAAAAGCTGTAAAGGAAGGAAGGGGAGAATAAAAAGTGTTTTTCATTTTGCCACTTCATTAAAAAGACAGTTGTCTTTATATGGTGCTTTTATACTTTTCTAAGTCATTATCTCATTTTAATTTCCGGGCAACTTAAAGACAAGATAAGTATTCCCTCCACTATTCAAAGAAAGGAAATCTTGGTGTCTGATCCTAATGATTCAATCGTCAAGCCCTTATTGTAAAGCAGGGTTAGTAAAATTTTCTGTGCAGGGTCATATCTATACTAATAAAAGCCTTGGGGTGATCAGGCCAACAGGGGAGGGTATTTGGGGGCAATCAGGCCCGCAGAGGAGCAGTTAGGGGGCAATCAGGCCAGCAAGGAAGCAGTTAGGGGGCAATCAGGCAGGTAGGTGAGTGGTTAGGAGCCAGCGGTCCCGGATTGTGAGAGGGATGTCCAACTGCAGGATTAAACCTGCAGTTGGACATCCCCCGAGGGGTCCCATATTAGAGAGGGTGCAAGCTGGGCTGAGGGACACCCTCCCCAGTGCATGAATTTCGTGCACCGGGCCTCTAGTAGTCAATAATATTGGATATGTTTGGTGCCATATGAGTATACTGGACTTACTGAGGTGATCCCTTCTTAAGGTATATAAATGCTTAATCACTATGTTGTACACCTGAATCTAATGTAACATTGTATGTCAACCATAATGGAAAAATAAATAAATAAAGAGTACAGCGTGCCTGGGGCCAGGGAGGAGTACAGGACATGAAGGTAAGGGAAAACAGTTGCAGCACTTAATGGTTAAAAGCATAGCTTCGATTCAGACCTGGATTCAAAATCTGATCCCTCTACCATGAGACTTGGATAAGTTCTTTTTTTGTGTTTTTTTTAAATATATTTTTATTGATTTCAGAGAGGGAGGAAGAGGGAGAGAGAGAAACATCAATGATGAGAGAGAATCATTGATTGGCTACCTCCTGTATGCCCCCTACTGGGGATTGAACCCACAACCCTGGCATGTGCCCTTGACTGAAATCAAACCCAGGACCCTGCAATATGCAGGCTGACAGGCTATCCACTGAGCCAAACTGACTAGGGTTGGATAAATTCTTAACCTCCAAGACAGTTGTTCTCAACTGGAAGTGATTTTGCCTCTCCCTCACCTGGGAATATTGGGCAATGTCTGGAGATATTTTTAGTAGTCTCAACGAAAGAGTGGGTGAGGGAAGAGTGGAGTGCTATTGACATCTAGTGGGTTGAGATCAGGGATGTTGCTAAGCCTGCTACAATGCACAGGATTGCCCCCTAACAAGGAAGCACCCAGTCCCAAATGTTAGTAGTACCAAGGTTGAGAAACTGCTCCAAGAATTATCTGTAAAATAGTTCCAATAATTCAAACCTTTCAGAGGTTTAATGAGGATAAAAGTCATTTAATGTATACCGAACTCCTGCCATATGATAAGAATGAGAATAAGAACAAAAGTAAGGAGGAATACTAAAATGGAGAGAGAAAGAAGCTATCGGCAAATTTCCCATTGCAATTTTGAATCAAGCATTTCTTTGCAGGGCATGGAAAGCCATTGTTTGTTTTGATTGTTGACCAGGTACTCAATTTGCTGCAGATCTGAAGTAGAATCCTTTAGAGGTAAACTGATATCAGCTAAGATCCTAAAACTATCAGTGTTGGGAAGTTTCGCCCCATGTGAAGAAAAAGGAAACTTGGAAGAGCTGTGAGGAGGCCAGGTGTACCTAACTCCAACAAAATGGTGGAATCTGTATTTAATGCTTTGGTTGGGAGAAGAGGTGGTGCCTCCAGTTATTTTTTCCTCTGATTTTAATAGTTTCAAAATATTATAAACTCAAATATAAGAGGAAAAATATTGAAATCATTTGCTGGTCAAATAAAAATATTTCAATTTTCATTTGAATTTTTACTTATTTTTAAAATCTTTATGTAAGCCAATCCATGTTCATTATAGGGGTCAACAAATGTGACAAAAAAGAGAAAAAGTTAAATATGATCTGACTATTCAAAAGTAATTGCAAGCTGGCTGGTGTACTCAGCAGTTAGAATACTAACTAGTACAATGAAGGGTCTTGGGTTCAATTCCTGGTCAAGGGCATGTACTTGGGTTGTAGGTTTGATCCAGGCCCTGATTGGTATGCATTCGGGAGGCAACAAATCCATGTGTCTCTGTCACCTTGATGTTTCTCTCTCTCCCTCACTCTCTCTCTCCTCCCCTCCTCCCTTCCACTCTCTCTAAAAGTCAATGAAAACAATTTCCTCAGGTGAGGATTAACAGAACAAAACAAACAAACAAAAAAAGTAATTGCAATGATTTCAGCACACATTCCTTCAGATTTTTTCCTATGCATATATAGCATTATGTATATATTTTTAAATAAAATTTGAATCATCTCACTCAAAAACTTTGTAACCTTTTTTAATCCTCAACAGAGGACATGCTTAGAGAGAGAGAAAAGGAGAGAGAGAGAGAAACATTGATCAGTTGCCTTCCTTAAGTACCCCAACGGGGCATCAAACCCACAACCCAAGTATGTGACCTCACCAAGAATCAAACTGGCAACCTTTTGGTGCACAGGACGATTCTCAACCAACTGAGCCACTCTGGATGGGTAGTTTGTAATCTACTTTTAAATTTAACAATACATCTTAAATAGTTTTCAATATCTTTAAGTATCCTCTGTATTAACTTGTCAAAATAAAAATAACTTTTTTTCTTATTACAAAAAGAATAACCACTAAATGTAAAAGAAATGCAAGCAATTGGAAGTGTATAAAAAATAAAGAAAAAAGCCACCGTGTTTAGTTTAGGAAACCATGACTTCAATTAGCATAAACAACTAAACAGGAAGTTCAGGGGTAGAGTGGGCTCTGCAGTGTCATCAAGGTGCCAGGTTCTTTCTGTCTCCTCTGCTATTTTTGGTGGCCTCATCTACAAGCTCGTTATCCTCATAGTCACAAGATGACTTCCAGTGGCAACCAAGGCTGGACTATATACGTCCCAAGCATGTTCTTCCTGCCTAATTGCATCAACTTGTGTCACATGACCAATAACAGTCACCAGGGCAATCCCACTCGCTAATAAACTGGGACTGGTCAGCACACAGAGCCCAGAGGTGAGGTCACCTTGTTCTGAAGTGCATGGCTATGTGGAGAGATGGGCACCTAAACCCAGTAGGAATTGTGTCAAGAAAAGAGGGAGAATGTGTGGTTAGATAAGCAATCGCACTGTTCACTGCAGCACACCTCTCTGGTTATCCAACGTGCCTATCCCCTTGCCATTCTATGGATTTTAAATGGTATTTGCATCTTTATAAAATGTACTTAGTTCCTTCCTAAAGTGAGGCAATGAGGGCCGACAATTACTGCGTACATTGCTAAGTCCTGGGTCTCTGGGAGGTCTGTGGTCCTCTCCAATCTATTATTATGATCATGGTTCTTTTTAATTTACTTAAGAGGAAAAGCAATTTCTGAAATTTTCTTCCAAAGTGAGCTCTTTCTTTTTCTTATGCACTTTGAGCTGCTTTCCTTCTCTTCCTTTTTTTTTTTTTTTTTAGGGTGTGGTAGTGGGGCAGAATTATTACAGACCCCAAGCTGGGTTCCTTCTTGCTTAGTCATTTTGAAATAGTGGCAATTCTACACAGACCTGCTATTCACTCTATATATTCACGTGGTCTTTTTGAAAATCTCCCTGTTTACCTGAGCATAATTTGCATCTTCCCTATGAAATGTGAGTGGGCTGGGGCTTTGGATCAGCATTACTTATATGTGTTGGTCCCAAAGCTGCCTGAGTAGAGTGGGGAGGGAAGATGTTCTAGGAGCCATCAAAGCTGGGGACTATTTTCATACTCATTTTTATTTTGTTGAAACTCTTGCCTAGAGGCCCAGTCCAATGACTAGAGAGCCTGTGCTATCCCATGGATGGCAAAACTGGACTTAGAACCCAGCCAGGCAATGTGAAGGCCTTGCCTGGTGTGACCAAGAGCACTGTCCTCCACTCAGCTTGCTCTGTGCACAGCTACCAACTCCTCAGAGGCCATTGCTACTAGAAGTTTATTTCTGGACTCTCTCCCATCAGTACAGGCTTCAACTGATCTTTGGTTTCACAGTGAGGAAAGGGTGTCCCAGCGGAATATTTCAGATCTTTTCTCATTCCAGATCCTTTGCCATATTGTGGAACATTTTCACACCTTCTCTTTCCACCAGACAATGTGTTGACCCAGATAAACGAATCCCCACTCCTAAGCATGTTCATTATCTTCATTTCCACTCTTCTTCTGCACCCTCTCATGGTGTCCCAACTTCCAAACTTCTCACAATGGACTTTCTACTTACTCGCTCGCATTTTCAGCTGTTTTTATTCACACACATCTGAGGTTTGGGGATCGATTGCTACCAAGGCTTTTGTTTGTGAAGATCAATGAGAGAGAAGTAACAGCCATCTGCTTCTTAGCACCCTACTCCTTCCTCCAAATAAGATGCCACACGCACACTCTCTCACACACGATGAAACTGATAAGTAACATGGTCAGAAGGCAGGAACTAATAATCTTGTGTTTATCAAACCCTGAAGACCACCAGTATGTAAACCCTCAAAAATGCTTGTTCAAATCCAAATTCCTGCACCTCAAGTTTACTAGATTAAAATCTCCAGGGCACAGGCACCAGGAATCGGTGTTGTATTGAGCTTTCTAGTGATTTTATATTCATTAGGATGTAAAAATTTCTTTGATTTATGAGAATTCTCACATCACAGCTCAATTCTGCATAAGATGACACTGCAACTCCCTTCCTATCAGGACATTTTAGTAAAAATCCTTTAATTGTGTTTCTAAATTGATGGTAGCACTGACACAATCTACACAAATCCAAAGAACATAGTGTGGTAGAGATTACAAGAATCACCATGCCTTGTACTCTTCTTCACCACAGGCTTTTACTGTTAGCTTAGGGCCATGTGACTGGTTTTGGCCACTGGGTTGTGATTAGGATTCAGTTGGGTCCTTCACCCTGTGCCTTTGGAAAGATGTGCTGAGATGACAGTAGGACAAGATAGGGGAGCAAATGTCAGCTTGAGTTTCTGATGGTCTGTGGAACAAAAACCCCTGCCAACCTTCAGTGGATGTGTGACATGAGCTAGAAATAAGTCACTGCAGCATAACCTAGTCGTATTTGAGCTAATACAAAACCTTTATTTCTTGTTCATGCATTAGTGAATCTGAGTGTCTTATGTTCATTTAAAATTAAGTTATAATAAGATGTCTCCCGTTCCATAGATATGAGCTTTTTAGAATACTGACCTCCTAAAATCAAATACTATTTTTATAACTAATTTTACCATATTTGAATTTGTGCAAATGAAAGAAAAAACTTTCTGTGGTAAAAGAAGGGATTTAGGAAACTTTGTAACTTGGAAAAAGTAAATGATGTAAAATGTGACAAGTCAGTGATTGACCTGGAGAAAGAACACAGAACTTGCTCTGTGACCTGATTTGATAAGTCACCTTTTGCTTATTCATATCCCTTAACCATTAACCATGACAGGAAACCTCAAATTTCTCTTAAACCCAAAATATACATGTGTAATCCTATATAATAAAAGGGTAATATGTAAATTGACCCTAATGGCGAACGACCAGTAACAACCGGTCACTATGATGCTCACTGACCACCAGGGGGCAGACACTCAATGCAGGAGCTTCCCCCTGCTGCCCTGCTGGTCAGCGTGCTTCCACAGGGGAAGCGTCGCTCAGCCAGAAGCCAGCTCATAGCTGGCCAACACAGCAGCAATGGCAAGAGCCTCTCTCGCCTCCACAGCAGCGATAAGGATGTCAGACTAACATTAGTCAAACATCCCCCGAGGGCTCCCAGACTGCCAGAGGGATGTCTGACTGCCAGTGTAGGCCAAATCCCCTGGGGACCAGGCCTAAGCCATCAGTTGAACATCCCCCTAGGGCTCCTGGACTGTGAGAAGGTGCAGGCCAGGCTGAGAGACCCCTGAATGCACGAATTTTCAGGCATACGGCATATAATGTAATATATATTATATTATATTATATTATATTATATTATATTATACTAGTGGCCTGGTGCACAAAATTCATGCACATTAAAAGGGAATTAATTAGAGGAAATATTTTAATATTGCTATTTGCTCTTTCTCTATAATAGAAGTGTCAGAGATGAAAGAAAATTAGTAAAATGCATATGAAAATCTCCCTCCTTAAAATCTTCCTAGAGTTAAGTTCCCACCCACCACCCACATGCGCTTTTAAAACACAGGAGACCCAGACCCAGCCGATCCCATTCCCATTGTGTGAGACCCAGACCCAGCCGGCCCCACCCTCATCAAGCCCCTCCAGGCAGGGGGCGCAGCCTCAGGTCTGCCGGCCTGGCACTGGGTGGGGGGCACAGTCTCAGGTCCCCCATCAAACCCCACCAGGCAGGGGGTGCAGCCTCAGGTCCCATGGCCTGGCGCTAGGGCAGGGGGGCATGGCCTAAGGCCCCCGCTGAGTCCTGCTGGTCTGGGGGCATGGCCTGAGGTCCCCCAGATTGGCGCCGGGTCAGGGGGTGTGGCCTGAGGTCCCCCAGCCCAGGGCTGGGGCTGGGGTGCAGCCTGAGATCTCCTGGCCCAGCACCAGGGCAAGGGGCGAAGCCTGAAGTTCCCCGGCCTGGTGCCAGAGCAGGGGGCACAGCCTGAGGTCTCCTGGCCCGGCGCTGGGGTGGGAGGTGCAGGCTGAGGTCCCCCATCAAGCCCTGCTGGGTGAGGGGTGCAGCCTGAGGTCCCCTCTTAAACCCAGCTGGGCAGGGGGCACAGCCTGAGGTCTCCCAGCCTGGCACCAGGGAGGGAGGCATGGCCTGAGGTCTCCCAGCCTGGAACCAGGGTCGGGGGTGCAGCCTGAGTTCTCAGCCCAGCTCTGGGGCGGGGGACATAGCCTGAGGTCCACCATCAAGCCCCACTGGGCGAGAGGTGCAGCCTGAGGTCCCTGTCAAGCCCCGTGGGGCGGGGGGCACAGCCTGAGGTCCCCTGCGGCGAAGAGGGTGCAGCAAGGCGGGCGGCAGGCGGACGGGGGCGGGGAGCATGGCGCAGGTCCCCAGGTGGCAAGCGGAGGTGCTCCCTCCATGGGAGGAGGGGCGAGGGTGCACACAGCCGGCAGCAGCAGGAGGCAGTGCACGGGGAAAGAGCACAAGCTTGGAGCATCGCGGGGCACCAACAGCGTCCAAAGAGTGTGCTTGGTGTCGCAGGGCGGCAGACATGGTCGTGATGGCAGGCTAGGCCTAGGGGACCCTACATGTGCACAATTTAATCGTGTGCTGGACCTCTAGTATAAAATAATATAACTAGAGGCCTGATGCACAAAACTTCATGCAAGAGTAGGCCTTCCTTCCCCCAGCTGCCGGCACCAGCTTTCCTCTGGCACCCAAGACCCGTGCTGCCCTCCTCCAGCCACTGGCAGGCACCTGGGACCCGGGCTGGCTTCCCCTGGGGTGCCCGCAGGCACCCTGGACCAGGATAGCTTGCCACAAGCTGCTGGCAGGCACCTGGGACCCAGCTGGCTTCCCTCCATCCCTAGCTTAGTCAGAAAGGCCATTCAGAATGATGTCCGGAAGATGTCCAGTCTAATTAGCATATTAACCTTTTATTATTATAGATTAATATAATATAATATATAATATAATATAATATAATCCTATATAATATAATCCTATATAATAAAAGCCTAATATGCTATGTGTCCAGTTGTCCGTTCGTCCATTCATCCAAAGTGTAATATGCTAATGATATGCTAAGGCCGCTCAACCGCTCACTATGACATGCACTGACCACCAGAGGGCAGACAGTTGACCAGTCGACCAGTCGCTATGATGTGCACTGACCACCCCAGGGGGCAGATGCTCCAACCGGTAGGTTAGCTTGCTGCTGGGGTCCAGCCAATCAGGACTGAGCCAGACAGGCCAGACACACCCTGGAGCCCTCCCACAATTCCTCCCTGGCTGGCCAACCTCCCGCAGCCCTCCTCAGCCCTGATCGTGCACTGGTGGGGTCCCTTGGCCTTGCCTACACCCTTTCACAGTCTGGGACCTCTCAGGGGATGTTGGAGAGCCAGTTTCAGCCCAATCCCACAGGTCAGGCCGAGGGACCCCACTGGTACCCTGTATTATACACAGGCCTCTAGTATAATAAAATGTAATATAATATAATATATGATATATGATATATGATATATGATATATAATATAATGTAATCCTATATAATAAATAGGTAATATGCAAATTGACCATCACTCTAACACACAAGATGGCCACCCCCATGTGGTCAATGATAACTGCCCCCATGTGGACATAAGATGGCTGCCACAAGATGGCCGGCAGGGGAGGGCTGTTGGGAGGGACCAGGCCTGCAAGGAAGGGCAGTTGGGGGTGATCAGGCCTGCAGGGGAGGGCAGTTAGGGGTGACCAGGCCAGCAGAGGAGGGCAGTTGGGGGCGACCGGGCCTGCAGGGGAGGACAGTTAGGGGCAACCAGGCTGGCAGGGGAGGGCAGTTAGGGGTGACCGGGCTGGCAGAGGAGGGCAGTTGGGGGCGACCAGGACTGCAGGGGAGGGCAGTTAGGGGTGACCATGCTGGCAGGGGAGGGCAGTTAGGGGCAACCAGGCCAGCAGAGGAGGGCAGTTGAGGGCAACCAGGCCTGCAGGGGAGGACGGTTAGGGGTAACCAGGCTGGCAGGGGAGGGCAGTTAGGGGCAATCAAGCTGGCAGGGGAGCAGTTAGGCGTCGATCAGGCTGGCAGAGGAGTGGTTAGAGGGTGATCAGGCTGGCAGGCAGAAGCAGTTAGGAGCAATCAGGCAGGCAGACAGGCAGGCAAGCGGTTGGGAGCCAGCAGTCCTGGATTGTGAGAGGGATGTCCAACTGCCCATTTAGGATGGGGCCTAAATGGACAGTTGGACATCCCTCAAGGGTCCCAGATTGGAGAGGGTACAGGCTGGGCTGAGGGACACACACACACACACACACAGAGACACACACACACACACACACACACACACACACACACACACCAGGCACAAATTTCATGCACCGGGCCTCTAGTATAAAATAATATAATATAATAAATATAATATAATTAATATAATATAATATAATATAGTATAATATAATATAATATAATATAATATGATATAATATAGATTTAGCTTGCTACATTGTTTATTGTTGAGTCAGAATTCATTTTTAATTTCTGATTATCTTAACTCTGGCTGTGGCTCAGTTCAACCATATCTGTTGACATAACTCAAGGCTAGTCTTAAAAACGATGCCAACACTTCTACTTTCCAAGTGTAGAGGTTCCCTTCCTAACCTCTCAGCCCTATCCCCAGGTCTGTAAGACAGAGGAAAGAAGGACCTTGTTTTTTCCACCTCTTGCTATTAGTTATTTGAATCTCAAGGCCAGCATTTGTTCCTCTACAGCTAACAAAAGAATAGGCAAAGAAAAGTAGGGAGAAAGGTGGCAATACTTCTTTAATCTACTCTGCTCCTTTTCTTCCTTTTTCTCTCTTGCTTTTTTTTCTATTTGTCTTCCTTCTTTTCTCTTAACATAATCTCTGGTTTCTACTTTTGTCTTCACCTTACATGTCTGATCATTTAGCATGTAAATTATTTAAATGTTTGTTTTGTGTGTGTGTCATAGGCATCTTTCAGAATCTGATGCAATCTATGACTCTCTGCTGGGAAAATTGCACATATACTATATTTAAGTAAATCCTATAAGATCCAGATAGTCTGTCCTCAGGTAAAAGTCTCTAGTCTCTCTGAAAGTATTCCTCTGCAATCCATTTGTATCATAAGAATATGGCCCTGGCATTTTCTTGAAATATTTCAATTCCACTTTTTCAGTAACAGGTTCTTGGTTTAGTCAGAAAGCTTTTCCAGGAATCATGGTGGTGTGGTGGAAAGAGCATAACTTTAGAATAACCTGTGCCTGGATTAAATAATGGCTTCATGCTTATTAGCTATGTGACAATGGAAATATATAGAGTCCCTTGAGGGTCCCTTGTCTCATCTCTCCATTGGTTCTCTTTTACAGAAAAGATACAGTATGGAGTAAGGATTTTAAAAGTACTTTTAGCCTGTGGATATTCCTAGCACTCTCTTTAGTGGGCTCTGAGCATTCACTGTCACCAGCATGAAAATTAGTGTAAATCCCTAGACAACAACACCAACAAATAGGTCCTCTCATAAGCAAGACAGAAATTCAAATCACACACATTACAATTTAGAGTTAAGAGATTAATCTGATGCCTCCAAAGGATTTCTTCTTTTCCTTTTTTCATTGACAGACCCCTTTGCATAACTTACTGATTTTCTTTGTTTTATTTCTTTTTCATATATTATATAGTACCTTCTCTCCATTATTTTTCTGGCTCAGTTAGTTGGGCATTGTCCCATGCACCAAAAGGTTACTGATTCAATTCCCAGTCAGGGCACATGCCCAGGTTTCAGGCTCGATCCCCAGTGGCATGCAGGAGGCAGCCAATTGATGTTATGCTGTCACATCAATGTTTCTCTCTCTCTCCCTAAAAATCAATAAAAAAATATTTTTAAAAATTTAAAATACAAGAAAGTCTTGATTTCTACAGTTTACTTTTTATTTCATCAATGGTCTATCAACTCTTCTAAATTTTCTACTTATCTAAGAAGATATAAGAGAATTTGACTCACGCCTCCTCCTCCTTACATACTCATACCTACTATTTTTGAATTGTACATACATTAAGCCCTATTTAATACTAATTAGACTAAAATGACTGCCCATGATATATTATTGTTCAGTATTCAAACCAAAATTTTCAAATAAGATAGAAAGTAAACATTTCTTCTGTAAATATAAATAATCATAGAGTCTATAATATGTTGCAATATGTCTCTTTACTAAGCTAAAATCCAAAAGAAAACACTCTGAGGGGAAATAGGAATACATTCTGTCTAAGATGAAAGAGTGATTTCTCATGGTTAAGAAAGGATTCTGTCTTATAGATAGAGAGCAGGCAGACAGCTGGGAGGTGTAGGGGGGTGGAGGGATTGAGCAAAAAGAAAAGAGAGAATTCATGGACAACAGTGTGGTGATTGTAGGGGTGGGTGGGGGTGAAAGAGGGCATAAATAGTGATGAAAAAATAAATTCCATTTAATTTTTTTAAAAAAGAAAGGACTCTGTCTTATTCTGCTATTTGTCTTTGTGAATTTAACCCAAATCATTTCAGAATGTCAGACAATGGTACCCGTTTTTGTACACCTTCTCCAAAATGGCATTAGACTTTGTGCAGGAGGGTTCCTGCCAAGCATAGAGAGGAAGCTCAGAGTCACCCCCGACTGAAAGGGTGTTGGGCTCAAAGTTAACTAGATGGAAAGGGAAGGGGAAAAGTGGAATGAGGAAATGATAGCTCCAGAAGAATCACCCCTTCCTCACCTTGGGTCACATTTTCACAAAAGGACAGTAAGGAGGACTTTAATACAGAAAGGCGATTTTGGGTGTTGAAATTTGAGAGCAGGAATAAGATTGGAGGAGGTGTAAATGCAGGTCTGTCTGAGACCCAGCTGGAAAGCCAATTCTTCTCATGCCCTGCGGGTTTTAAGTAGGGAGGTTTTAAGTAGGGGGGGTTATCCACCTAAGTCAGAACAATGGAGGAGACTTGAGAGATGGAGTGTGAGCATGAACTTCCTTCTCTACTCTTCGTTCTCTGATGGTTAAGGTCAGAGCTTGCCTGGTATCCATGGACCAGTCCTGAGGCACAGAGCTTCTGTCTACACCATGGAAATGTATCATAGGTTTATGTGAATCCTCCACTTTTAGACTCACAATATGATGTGTTCTTGCAGAAGGACACCCTGACCGTCCTGAACACTGTAATGTATCACCCGGATCCTCCTTCAGGAATGAAGACCTTAGTACCCAGTTGTAGGAGGGCTGCCAGCAGAGAGCTCTCAGATGTTGACCTCCTTGGGAATTGCTTCAGCTGAAAAGAAGTGCCTTGCCCAAGGTTACACACCCTTTTCAGGGTGGCCTACATCCAATGACTCACTCAGGTGGGACAGTTTCTGAGGGCAATCCAGGTACAGAGTTCTCGGTGGGGAAACTGGAGCTTTTGTGAAGACTTGATCACAGCCACCTTTGCATTTGCCCAATTATGGTTCTTTCTGTTCCTATACTTCCTCAGGCCAGATACAGGAGCACTCGTTCATAGTGTCCTGCATACTTGTCTCCAGCTCAGAGTCAGCTTCCTGGGGGAAACCCAAATCTAGACATTGATATTTCTCTCACTGTACTGAAAACTTTCTAGAAAACTCTGTCCTAGATATGGTATAATTTCTTGAGAAACTTCTGATTGTTGGTTGTTGTTATTGAGCTAATGTAATAAAGTAAGAGATTAAACTGGTAATTATTATTACTTTTATTTTGAAAATGACAACCTTTAAGAAATAAAGGTTTAACAATACAGGGGTTAGGTCAGTTGTATAGTACAAGTCTTTCATGTGCTATCAGAGAACAACGCTGGTTATTTGAGCCCTAATTCACTGCCAGTAATTTTTAAAATTTTCAGTTGTTGCTTAGCCTAACTCCTGTTTTCTCCTCCACTGGCAGGAGAGTGGAAAATACCCATTAGCAAACTTCTCTAAGATAAAACACCTCCCAGCTGTCCCTAGCCGCCCCCCCCAAAAAACAAAAGAAAAACAATCTCCCAACCTACAGGCACCTGTGCTTGTACAGTAATGGAAGGGAAGAAGAGAAATTATGCAATTACTGGGCAATAGAGGTAACCTTTGGGAGTAGAACTGTTGGTGCTCTCCAAAAATGAAAATAAAATTATCTCCTTTACCCCATTAGAGAAAACAAGCAGTAGGGGAGGAGAAGGAAATGTGAGAGTGAGGGGGTGGGGGGGGATTTTTAAAAAGCAATGAAAAGTAAGTAAAATAAATTAAAAAAAGAAAGGATTTGGGGAAAGTATGAAATAGCAGAAAGCCCCTGATACATAGAAACCTTAGTGCAGGCGTCCTCAAACTACAGCCCGCGGGCCACATGCGGGTGTTTTTGCCTTTTTGTTTTTTACTTCAAAATAAGATATGTGCAGTGTGCATAGGAATTTGTTCATAGTTTTTTTAAAACTATAGTCAGGCCCTCCAACGGTCTGAGGGACAGTGAACTGGCCCCCTGTTTAAAAAGTTTGAGGACCCCTGCCTTAGTGGGTAAAAACTGGCTGTAATTTATGTGTAACTCCTTTGATAAATTTTGGTGTCTCCTGAAGGAGGTGTAATCACAGGCATGTCAACTAACAAATAAAACAAAAAGTCAGAGAGGTGCTGATCCCTTCTACACTCGCCCCCCTCCCACCACACATACACACACACACACACACACACACACACACACACACACACACACACACAGTGTTATTTATGCATTCATTGGTTGATTCTTATGTGTGCCCTGACCGGAAATCAAAACCCCAGCCTTGGCTTATTGGGACAACATTCTAACCAACTGAGCTACCTGGCCAGGGCTGATCCTTTCTCTTTTTTTTTTCTTTTTTTAAGTTTATTCTCTTGCTAATTCGTTTCCCCAGAAAGCAACTGTTTAAAATTGAGAAATAGTTACAACTCTTCTGTAATGTACTCTGGGGAAAGAAAAAGAAGAGGAAGGAAAACATATATAATATTACAAAAAAGCCTGTGTAGTGGTAGATTAAATTAGAAACTGTTTGGTCTCTCATCAGAAGGGTAAATATGTGTAGGAAGACGTAGATGAATAAACAGAGAGAGAAAAAAAATCCTCATTATACACAGGGCAAATTAAGCTAGTTGTTCAAAGTGTGCATGTTAAATAAGAAAAAACAAAAAGAAAAAAAGAAGAAGAAAAGCACATATTGGAAAGAAGTAGAAAACACTGTCTTTTGAATGTTCTCTATTTGATTATGATCTGGCACAGAATTTTGAGGGCTTTAGTAAAACACCTGGCAGTTGAGTCTGCTGGCTGTGCTTCTCATCAGCCACACCCCTCCTAGGACCTCCAGCCTATGATCACCCCCATTTTATTCTGTGACTGAGAGGCCAGGGTGTTAATGTGTGGAGATCACAGGGGTACCCACTAAGAAGCCTCTTGAATATGTCCTCTATATATTGCTAGCAATTCAACAAAAATGTGGATCACAAATTTTGTATTTTGTGTGGCTACAACTTTAAATAAATGCAGTCCTTGACATGATGCAAGCATTCTGTAGGCCTGGGGACTCAAAGTTCTACAACCCGCTGTGGGTTCTTGGCCATATTTTTCCTAATATGGACTTTTTCTTATCATGGTAGCATGGGATATGTCACTTAGTATGCTAATGTATTGCAAGGAGTGTATAATGAGGCTAGGAATTACCACAAGGTGAAATTAGTCACAAAGTTGGATTGAGCTGGTCTTTTGTCAGTTCTAAGCCATATATTTGTTGGGAGTTTGTCTCACTTCGCCCTGATAACCTTGTAGCCTTTATCGGTTAGAGCCATTTTGCCACATACCCTATCTCATAGGTACTTATATACAGGGTGTCCCCCCAAAATGTATACACACAGTTTGAATAATTATAAAGGCACTGTTTATTTAAAATACATTTCATTTTCAAAGTTGAGCTATGAGCTGTTTAGTGTGTGTGTGTGTGTGTGTGTGTGTGTGTGTGTGTGTGTGTGTAAAATCTATTTCATTTTTTCCCCCAATCCTTACCCGAGGATATGTTTAGAGAGAGGAAGGTAGGGAGAGAGAAAAAAAACATTGATTGGTTTCCTCCCATACGTGCACTGACCAGGGATTGAACCCACAAATTAGATACGTGTCCTGACTGGGAATCGAACCTGCAACCTTTTGGTGTATGGGACGAAAATGCTCCAACCAACTAAGCAACCTGGCCAGGGCATAGATACTTATATATGACTTGAAGTAATTAAAGGTCAAATTTTCTTTCTAAAAAAATCATAACTCACTGAGTTTGGCTAAAATATTTTATATGTGTGCTAATTCCTTTATCCATGTTTTACTCTCTGTAGTAAAACAATTAAGATTTCAAGTCCCACATGTGTAAATAAATAAAAGATAAACACTGAGTGACAATATAAGGATAAATACTTGTCCTTGCCTTTTAGGTCAGTCTTAGCATGATGTCCACCCACTGAAGCAGTTTGTGACAAGTACTTTGTCAAAGTAGTTTGTGTATTTTTCTATCTTTGTACTTGTTAAGTCTATTTTGGAATGGAAGCCTTTAAAGGGTGTGGTTTTAAAAGTATATCCACAAATTATTTGTTTCTCTTTTCAAAAGGTGGAGCTTAATTAATTTTTCTTTGAGTGCGGTTTGGATCTAGTCACTCACTTCCAGCCAATAGAATGTGGCAGAAATCATGTCACTTTTTTTTAATTGTGGTGAAATATATATAACGTTGACTATTTTAACCATTTTTCAATGTTCAATTTAGCCTTATGTGAGATCCAACCCCAAATCCCCCAACTATGCTGTTTCCAGATTTCAGACTCCTAGTAACATGTCATACATATCTACACTAATAAAAGAGAAACATGCAAATTGACTGTCACTCCACTATGCTCACCAGCCAATTAACCCAACAAAGATGGCAACGGCCATGGAGCTGGAGTGAGCAGGAGGCTTGGGTTGCCCCCAGTGACGGAGGAAGCCAAGCTTCCCGCCCGCCCTGGCCTCCGCTCAAGGAGGGGCTGGGAGCCTGGGTCACTGGGGGATGTGGCCAGCCTGAAAATGGCCCTCAGCCCCTTACCCAGGCTGGCCATACCCCCATGGGGTGAGGGTCCCCACTGGGGGGCTTGGCCAGCCTGGAAACAGCCATCATCCCCTCACCCAGGCTGGCCAGGCACCCCAGCAGGAACCCCCACCCTGAAGGGGGTATGGCCAGCTTGAAAACAGCCCTTAGCCCCTCACCCAGGCTGGCCACGCCCCCCCAGCAGGGACCCTCACCCCATGGGGGCATGACCAGCCTACAAACCACCACAGGCCCCTCGCCCAGGCTGCCCCACGCCCCAAGGGAACCCCCACCCTGATCTGGGACACCCTTCAGGGCAAACCAGCCGGCCCCCACCCATGCACCAGGCCTCTATCTACACTAATAAAAGGATAATATGCTAATTAGACTGGGAGACCTTCCAGGAGACCTTTCGGACGTTCTTCTGGACAAAGCCATGGTGGCGGGGCTGAGGTAGAGGCAGTTAGAGGCCAAGAGGGGAGGGCAGTTGTGGGTGATCAGGCCAGGATGGAACAGTAGTTGTGGGTGATCAGGCCAGTGTGTGGGGCCATTGGGGGTGAGCAGACCATCAGTGGGGGTCAGTTGGGGGTGATCAGGACAGTGGGGGGGCAGTTTGGGGTGAGCAGGACAGCAGGGGGGCAGTTGGGGGCAAGCATGCTGGCATGGGGGGCAGTTGGAGGTGATCAGGCTGGCAGGGGGGGGAGCATTTGGGGGTGAGCAGGCCAGCAGGCAGAGTGGTTAGGGGCAATCAGGCAGGCAGGCAGGTGAGCGGTTAGGAGCCAGCAGTCCCAGATTGTGAGAGGGATGTCCGACTGCCGGTTTAGGCCCGATCCCTGTAAACTAGCAGTAGGACATCCTTCGAGGGGTCCCAGATTGGAGAGGGTGTAGGCGGGGCTGAGGGACACACACCCCCCGTGTACAAATTTTGTGCACTGGGCGACTAGTCTATAATAATAAAAACATAATATGCAAATCAACTGAACGGCTGAACAGCAGAACAACCGTTCAGACTACCAAGCTATGACACCTACTGGCGCCAGACCAGCCAAGGCGGGTAAAATGCAATTGGTCAGGGGCCGGCCAACACCCCATGATCGCCCCGCAGAGAGAGGCCCCACCCACCTGCCGCAGCCTGCAGGTCGGTGGCCTGGGCCTCCCTCTGAGGGGTGATCCATTGCGGAGCCCCAAGATAGACCACCCCAAAGAGAGAGCCCAGGCTACCAGGCGGCAGCACTGCTGCAGGCGGGCGGGGCGGGCAACCAATTGCAGAGCTCCCAGACTGTGAGAGGGCACAGGCCAGGGTGAGGGACCCCCCCACCCACACACACACAGTGCACAAATTTCATGGGCTGGGCCTCTAGTATATATATAATTTCAGGGAGAGAGAGATATTAATGTGAAACATCAACCGGTTGCCTCCCGCATGTGCTCCCACCGAGGATTGAAACTGCAACCTGGGTATGTGCCCTGATGGGAAATCGAACCCGCCACCTTTTGGTATATGGAATGATGCTCCACCAACCGAGCCACACTGGGCAGGTCAGAAATGTGTCATTTTTCATTAGACAGTTCAGTTCAGTGACATTCACATTGTTGTGCAACTGTCACCATCATCCACCTCCAGAACTTTTTAATCATCCCAAACTGAAATAGTACCTTGCTCTTAGCCTTTGGCAACCACCATTCTATTTTCTCTGTGAGTCTGATTATTCTAGATACCTCATATTAGTGGAATCATACAGTATTTGTTGTTTTATAACTGGCTTATTTCACTTAGCATAATATCCTCAAGGTCTGTCCATGTTGTAGCATGTGTCAGAACTGTTTTCATTTTAAGGCTGAATAATATCCCATTGCATGTATATACACTTTATTTATCTATTCATCCACTAATGGACACTTGGGATGCTTTCACTTTGGGGCTATTGTGAATAATACTGCTTTGAACATCCTATCTAATAAAAGAGTAATATGCAAATTAATCATCACTTCGCGACAAAAATGACGGCACCCATAGCCACAAGATGGTGGCGCCCAGTCCTCTTAGCCCTGCCGGAGTCCCCAGGACTGCCCAGCGGCGGCAGTCCAGGGTGTCTAGCTGGGAGGCGCCTGCCCCCCACGCAG
This sequence comes from Eptesicus fuscus, assembly GCF_027574615.1. Classification (NCBI taxonomy): domain Eukaryota; kingdom Metazoa; phylum Chordata; class Mammalia; order Chiroptera; family Vespertilionidae; genus Eptesicus; species Eptesicus fuscus. The sequence goes on from NC_072477.1 coordinate 95,977,622, forward strand.
CGATCCCTGCCCAGTGGCAGCAGTCCGAGGTGTCCGGCTGGGAGGCTCCAGCGCCAAGCACGATCCCGGCCAGCAGTGGCAGCTTGGGCTGGGGTCTCAGGCCGGCAGGGCTGCACACCCCCACTACATGATCCCCCAGCCGGGGCGACAGCTTGGGCTGGGCTTTCAGACCGGCAGGGCCTTGCATCAAAGCTGTGCGATCCCCCGACCTGGGCGGCAGCCTGGGCTGGGGTCTCAGACCGGCAGGGCCTCGCACCCAAGCTGCATAATCCCCTAGCTCTGGAGGCAGCCTAGTCTGGGGTCTCATGCCAGCAGGGCCGGGCACCCCCATTGCGCGATCACCTGGCCAGCGGCGGCAGCCTGGGCTGGGGTCTCAGCCTGGCCAGGGTGCGATCCCCTTCCAGTGGTGGCAGCCTGGGGTCTCAACCATTGAGTCACACCAGCCAGGCAGATATGGAGAAATTTTAAATGTTTCTTTTTTAAAATATATATTTTATTGATTTTTTACAAAGAGGAAGGGAAAGGGATAGAGTGCTAGAAACATCTATGAGAGAGAAACATCGATCAGCTGCCTCCTGCACACTCCCCACTGGGTATGTGCCCCCAACCAAGGTACATACCCTTGACTGGAATCGAACCTGGGACCCTTAAGTCTGCAGGCCAATGCTCCATCCACTGAGCCAAACCAGTTAGGACTGTCCAATATGCTAAAGAAAAAACCCTATCTAATAAAGAGGGAATATGCAAGGGAGGGCATTTGGGGGTGACCGGGGTTTCAGGGGAGGGCAGTTGGGGACAATCAGGCTGGCAGGGGAGCAGTTAGGCGTCAATCAGGCTGGCAGGGGAGTGGTTAGGGGTGATCAGGCTGGCAGGCAGAAGCGGTTAGGGGCAATCAGGAAGGCAGGCAGGCAAGTAGTTGGGAGCCAGCAGTCCTAGATTGTGAAAGGGATGTCCATGGATCGGGCCTAAACAGGCAGTCGGACATCCCCCAAGGGGTCCCAGATTGGAGAGGGTGAAGGTTGGGCTGAGGGACACCCCCCTCACGTGCACGAATTTCGTGCACCGGGCCTCTAGTAGGTATATAAGTCCCTACTGTCAATTATTTTGGGGTATATACCTAATAGTAGAATTGCTGGGTTACAAGGTAATTCACTGCTTAATCATTTACCAGAGGGACTGTGAGCACCCACTCTCAAGTAGTTGCCCTCATCCTCCCATAGTACTGTTTTATTTTCTTTACCACAAACATCTGAAATTATCTTTTATTCTTTTACTTGTTTATCTTTTACTTATTTATCTGGTCTCTCCCACCAGAATATTAGATCCAGAGGAGCAGAGACCTTTTCTGTCTTATTCACTTTATTCCCAATTCCTGGTCCACAGTAAGGGCTAGGTGAACAGTCATTGGATGAAGAGCATGAGTGGGCATACTGGAGGGGAAGAGAAGCTGAGTGCCTGCAGCACAGGAAGCAAGGCCACAGCGGTGATGCCAGATTAGCAGAAGCCAGTGTTGCAAGGCCTCAGAGACTCCCTAAAAAGATTTTGGATATATTTCCATTTTGCTCTCTCTGACTGGAATTCCTTCACTTCTCTTCACTGTCTGACCAATTCCTTCATCCTTCAATTCCCACTTTAAATGTCTGTCTGCCTGCCTGCCTGCCTGCCTAGCAGAATTGTGTGTCCTTACCTGGCTTTCCAAGTCAATTTATATCTTAATTTTAGGGCTTGTATTGTATCATTAGTCTCTGTTTCCAAGCTTATCTTCCCCATAGACTTGAGCTATTGAGGGCAAGGCTCTTCTCTGTCCTCTGTTATTTTAGGGCCCATCACACTGCTCATTGTAGAGTGAGTGCTCAATGTACTTTATAGTGTGAATGAGTGGATGGATAATGAGGGGAATTGCATGTCCCTCAGGGCTCTGTCCACCCACAGCTAAGCATTGAGGAATTGCTATAGATTCTGGGTTGGATAGCCCCCTCTCTAAGTTTATTCCAGGGCACCTACAATGAGGAGAACGGGCCTGCCCACCTCTGTCCATTTGGATCTTTCAGGAGGCCCTCCAATCTATATGGCCTTACTCTATAGATTTTAAGTTATTTAGAACTGAAATAGTTTTCTATATGTTTAGGCCAACTGAGATAATTGATCTATATAATTCACATATAAATATTTTCATTACTAGGTCTTTCCTCTGATAATGGATGATATTTGGCCCTAAAATCAGAAATTATGCTTGGTTCTAAATTATACATGTAAAACAAAATAGTTACATAAAGATTTAGTCCAGAGTCTCTAGAAGCAGATGCTAAGAGAGGATTAGCTGTATAAAAGATTTATTTGGTAAAACACTGTGAGAGAAAATGGGGAAGGAGCAGGATGAGGTAGGCAAAGCTATCAGATCATGAAGCAGGTACGATACCTGTGAAAAAGAAAGGTCTGGCTTGTGTGGCTCAGTGGTTGAGTGTCAACCTATGAACCAGGAGATCATAGTTTGATTCCCATTCAGGGCACATGCCTGGGTTGTGGGCTCAATCCCCAGTGGGGGGTGCGCTGGAGGCAGCCGATCAATAATTCTCTCTCATCGTTGATGTTTCTATTCCTCTTTCTCTCCCTTCATCTCAATGAAATCAATAAAAACATACTTTAAAAAAAAAGAAGAGAGGAAAGGAGGGAATGAAGTAGGGATGGGAGTAGGTAGGCAAGGAGAGTGGGAGGCAGGAAAGAAGGAAGAAAGGAATGGAGGAAAGCCATAGACTGCTATGTAGTTCTAAGAACATTTCAACAAGGTCAAAAGAGAGACGCTGAACCAAAGTCACCCATCAAAGGAGCCCCTGCCTCCCAGGAATGAGCCTCCCTGGTATCCCTGCCAAACTCAGTCATTGGCCGGAAGCAGCCTGTCCAAATCATGGCCTCCCTGCTAATATACCAGCAGCTAGGGCTGAAGGTGAACTATGCTTCCTGCAGTAGAAGATCCAAGAAGCATACTCCATTGACTGCTATAGACAATTGCATAATTTAGGCTTAGCTACCCCTGATTTCATCGAAACAGTGACATGATCCAAGACAAGTTTGAGGAATAGGCCTTAATCATCCATCTGGACCATGACATGATCCAAGACAAGTTTGAGGAATAGGCCTTAATCATCCATCTGGACCCCTTCATCAGTTGTACTTCACTTAGAACAGGGAATTATAGTCAGAGCATCCTAAATGAAGATTGCAAAAGGGATCCAGGTACTGCTGAAAATGTTAAGCTATAGTTTTGCAGCAAAATCACTCTGCTTTTATTTAAAAACTAGAGGCCTGGCGCACGAAATTCATGCATGGGGCGGGGGGTCCCTCAGCAGGGCCTGCGCCTTCTCACAGTCGGGGAGCCCCACGTTTGATCACCCCAAAGAGGTAGGCCCTGCCCACCTGGCTGGGGCTCCATGATGGGTCTTCCTCCTCCTCCTCCTCCTCCTCCTCCTCCTCCTCCTCCTCCTCCTCCTCCTCCTTTTCTTCTTCTTCTTCTTCTTCTTCTTCTTCTTCTTCTTCTTCTTCTTCTTCTTCTTCTTCTTCTTCTTCATCTTCTTCTTAAAGAATACCCTTCAATATTTCATGTAATACTGATTTGGTGGTGATGAATTCCTTTAGCTTTTTCTTGTCTGTGAAGCTCTTTATCTGACCCTCAATTCTAAATGAGAGCTTTGCTGGGTATTGTAATCTTGGTTGTTGCTATTCATCACTTTGAATATTTCTTGCTACCCTCTTCTGGCCTGCAAAGTTTCTGCTGAGAAACCAGCTGAAGATGCATGGGAGTTCCCTTATAGGTAACAAACTGCTTTTCTCTTGCTGCTTTTAAGTTCTCTCTTTGACACCAGTCAGAAAGTTTACATGCACCCCTATGTTCATAGCAGCACAATTTACAATAGCTATGATTTGGAAACAGCATAAATGTCCATCAGCAGATGAGTGCATTAGAAAACTGTGGTACATCTACATAGTGGAATACTATGCTGCTGTAAAAAAAGATGGAATTCTTACTATTTGCAACAGCATGGATGGAACTGGAGAGCATTATGCTAAGTGAAATAAGCCAGTCAGTGAAAGATAAATATCCCATGATCCATGATGGATCACCCCCACAGAGGGAGGCCCTGCCCACCTGCCACAGCGCTGCCAAGGGTTAGCCTGGGTCTCCCTCTTTGGGGTGATCATGGAGCCCCCCGATTGATCACCCCACCAGCCAGTGGCCTGGGACTCCCTCTGCAGGGCGATCATGGGGTGATGGCCGGGCCCCCAACCAATCGCATCGCACCCGCCTTGGCTGGCCTGGCACCAATAGGCATCATAGCGTGGTCATCCAGACAGTCTTTCCGCTGTTCAGCCATTCAGTCGATTATAGATACAGTACATACATTACTTTCTTTCTACCCCAGGAAGACACTGATTCAGGATGTGGAGTATCAGATGTCTATTTGATTCTCTAAATTTAGTGGCTTCTACTCTGAAACATTACTTATTTTTATAAACTGGTTTATAGACCAAGAAAGCTTCAAGTTAGCTTTTGCTGCCAAATGAGAAGGTCTTCTTATGGTGATCCATCTTTACTACCATTCCCTAGGTTTGCTAGAATATCTCCTTTCAGGAACACTGAGGCCTTCAGTAATACTGTGAGACAAATAGATTGAGACAAAAAGAATTGGTTTTGCCCCTGTAGGTGTAAATTGGTGGCCTAGTTTCATTTTTTTGCATGTATCTGACCAATTTTCCCAACACCATTTATTGAAGAGACTGTCTTGACTTGAATATCAGTTTCAAAAAGAAATAAAATGAAGAAAAAAAAAGGCAAGAACAAATTCTCCTTCCTTTCTGAGGACCCCAGAACACTGTACTCATTTGGAGTAAATATGATTTTTGGTAACAGCTACTAAAGTCCCTAAACACCATTAATAATTACTTTTGATGCCGAAACTGGTTTGGCTCAGTGGATAGAGCATCAGCCTGTGGACTGAAAGGTCCCAGGTTTGATTCCGGGTCAAGGGCATGTACCTTGGTTGCAGGCACATGCCCAGTAGGGGGTGTGCAAGAGGCAGCTGATCGATGTTTCTCTCTCATCGATGTTTCTAACTCTCTATCCCTCTCTCTTCCTCTCTGTAAAAAATCAATAAAATATATATATTTTTTTTTAATTAAATAAAAAATAATAGTTTCACTAAATAAATGTAGTCTAGTTTTTACTTTTTATTTTTTTAATCTTTATTGTTGAGAATATTACAGATGTCCCCCTTTCCCCTCTCCCCCCATTGCCCCCTCACCTGGTTCCCAACCTGCTCCTGGCCTTCACCACCCTACTGTCTGTATTCATAGGTAAGATCTTCGGTTAATCTTTTCCCACCTCCTTAATCAGTCTATTCCATGTTTCCATGCCTTTGATTCTATTTTATTTACCTGTTTATTTTTTCATTAGTTTTCTTGTTTATTTTTATTTTTAGATTTGATTGTTGATAGATATATATTTATTAGAGGCCTGGTGCACGAAGTTTGTGCACTCATGGTGGGGGGTGTCCCTCAGCCTGGCCTGTGCCCTCTCGCAGTCCAGGAGCCCTTGGGGGATGTCTGACTGACAGCTTAGGCCCACTCCCCCATCCCCTCGGAGGGAGTGGGCCTACGCTGTCAATTGGACTTCCTTAGAGCTGCCACTGAGCCCAGCTTCTGGCGCACTGACCACCAGGGGACAGCTCCTGTGTTAAGCATCTGCCCCCTGGTGGTCAGTGTGCGTCATAGTGACTGGTCGTTCTGCTGTTCAGTCAATTTGCATATTAGCCTTTTATTATATAGGATTGCCATTTTATTGTTCATATTTTCTATCTTTATTTCTCCTCCTCCTCCTCCTTCTCTTCTTCTTCTTCTTCTTCTTCATCCTCTTCTTAAAGAATACCCTTCAATATTTCATGTAATACTGGTTTGGTGGTGATGAATTCCTTTAGCTTTTTCTTGTCTGTGAAGCTCTTTATCTGACCCTCAATTCTAAATGAGAGCTTTGTTGGGTATTGTAATCTTGGTTGTTGCTACTCATCATTTGAATATTTCTTGCTACCCTCTTCTGGCCTGCAAAGTTTCTGCTGAGAAACCAGCTGAAGATGTATGGGAGCTCCCTTGTAGGTAACAAACTGCTTTTCTCTTGCTGCTTTTAAGTTCTCTCTTTGACACCAATCAGAAAGGATACATGCACCCCTATGTTCATAGCAGCACAATTTACAATAGCTATGATTTGGAAACAACCTAAATGTCCATCATCAGATGAGTGGATTAGAAAACTGTGGTACATCTACACAGTGGAATACTATGCTGCTGGAAAAAAGAAGGAATTCTTACCATTTGCAACAGCATGGATGGAACTGGAGAGCATTATGCTAAGTGAAATAAGCCAGTCAGTGAAAGATAAATATCACATGATCTCACTCATTTGTGGAATATAAAGAACATTATAAACTCATGAACAAAAATAGATACAGAGGCAAAGATGCATCGAACATACTTTCAAACTACCGCAGGAAGGCAGGGGAGGGTGGGGGGGTGGGTAAGAGACCAACCGAAGGACTTGTATACATGCATATAAGCATAACCAATGGACACAAGACACTTGGGGGGGGGGTGGTGAGAGCATATGCTGGGGAGTAGGGGAGGCTGGGGGGAGGTCAATTGGGGAAAAAAGGAGACATATGTACTACTATTTGTAATACTTTAAACAATAATAATAAAAGAGATTCTCTCTGTCTTTAACCCTTGGCATTTTAATTATGATGTTTCATGGTGTGGGCCTCTTTGGGTTCCTCTTGTTTGGGACTCCTTTCCACATTTCATGGACTTGTTAGTCCATTTCTTTCACCAGGTAGGGGAAATTTTCAGTCATTATTTTTTCAAATAGGTTTTCAATATCTTGCTCTCTCTCTTCTCCTTCTGGCACCCCCATAATGTAAATGTTGGTGCACTTAAAGTTGTCCCAGAGGTTCCTTACACTATCTTCATATTTTTGGATTCTTTTTTTTCTTTTTGCTCTTCTGATTGGGTGTTTTTTGCTTTCTCATATTCTGAATTGATTTGCTTCTCAGAATCCTCTACTCTACTGTTGAATCCCTTTAAATTATTCTTTATTTCAGTTAGTATATGCTTAATTTCTGATTGGTCCTTTTCCATGTCTTTGACATTCTCATTAAGATCCTTGGAAGAATCACTAAATCCCTTGAAACTTTCATGAAGATCTTTGAGTAACTTTATAACCATGGTTTTGAACTCTATGTCCAGTAGTTTGCTTGCTTCCATTTTTTTTATTTGTGACATGTTTCTTTGTCTCTGCATTTTGGCTGCTTCCCTGTTTTTACATATTAGATAGAGCTGCTATGTCTCCTGGAGTTGGTAGAGTGGCTTTGTGTAGTAGGTGTCCTGTAGGGCCCAGTGGTTCAGCTTCCCCAGTCACCTAAGCTGGGTACTATAGGTGCACCCCTGTGTGGGCTGTGTGCACAGTCTTATAGTTGAGCCTTGATTGCTGTTGGCATCTCTGGGAGGAATTGAACTTCAGTCCAATTGGCTGTGAGGACCAGCTATGGCTACAGTGGGAGAGTTGCTGTGTAGTAAACACCCCTATGGAGGAGGACTTGCTTCAGTGGAGCTTTGGTGCTCATTGAGTCTGCCCCTTGAGTGTGTCGTTTGTAGCTGTGTAGAGTTGTAACCTGCTATTATCTGAAGCTGTACAACAGGTGCACTGGTTCTAGGGTCTCCCTGGAGGTACAGGCTGCCATCTTGGTTCTCTCCAGTGCCTGGCCTAGTTTTACTTTTTAATCCATATTTTATTTTAAGCTGATTTTGGTTATCTAAGCAGATTTTTAGATGTATCATATCTTCTCAGTTATGTAAAAATTATATATGCAGACTTAGATGGCAAACAAATGCATTTTATTACAAGTTCCCTTGTTAGCACTTACTCTGACAAGGAGAAGAATTATGTGTTTCTCGTCACCTGTTGATTACAATGTTCATGTAAAGATTAGGAATAGTAATTTTATAGTTTTAGGTGTCTGCTCTTCATCAAGGGAAAATTACTTCCCACTTGCATCCCATGAACTATAATAATAGAGATGATAATGATGATGATGATGAATTATAGTGGTAAGCACTAGAACAGGAGTCAGCAAGCTTTTTCTTTTTCTGTAAAAGGCCAGATAGTATTTTAGACTTTGAAAGTCAGATGCTCTTTGTCTCAACTATTCAGTTCTGCTGTTGTAGTATTAAAAGAGCTATAGACAACATTTAAATGAATAAAACTTTATTTACAGACACAGGTTAGGATTTGACCCTATGGCTGTAATTTGCTGCCCCATGGATTAAATTAGTCATACCTTAGAGATATTGCATGTTTGGTTTCAAAGCACCACAACAAGGCCAGTATCACAATAAAGTGAGTCATAATCTTTTTGCTGGTGGAGGGCCTTACCTTCGATTTGTAAAAAAAAAAAAAAGAAATGCAACATTTGTGAAGTGCAAGAAAGCAAAATACAATAAAACAAGGTATGCCTGTATTGAGGATATTTGAATTCTAGTGAATTGTTTAATTATAGCTAAGTGCACTTCTTAACTTTTGCTTTAAATTGTATTTTTGAAATATATAATAATTAGTGTAAAAATAAAGATATATTAGATTTATTTTTATCTTCAAAAAGACATTCATTCCCCATATCATGCATGTTTGCTAAAGCCTCATACTGACATTTTCTGTTTGAACAATAATAATTGGTATCTCCCCTTCATTTTTTGCTGTATTATAAATCAAACCCAAAATATAGTGACTTAGAGAAGAATTCTATTATTGAGTCATAATTTGAGTCTGCAGTTTGAGTCTGTCTTTGCTCCATACCACATTAGCTGGACTCAGGTCACTCTGAGTCTTACTTGAAGAGGCTGGCGTGTCTGGGTTCTCTCTCTGGGTGTTCTTCCATCCTCTTGGAGACTAGCCTAGACTTCTTCTGAGTAGGAGTGGGCAGAGACCCCAGCAGCAAGAGAGCACAAGCCCTTGTGCACAGGTCTTGTATTTTTCAAGGCTTTGCTTGTATTGTAGTTGCTAATGTTCCATTGGCCAAAGCAAGTCACATGGTCAAGTCTAGATTTAAGGAGTAAGAAAATTGACTCTGCCTCCTGATGGGAGAGTTGCAGACTCACTTTGCAAAGGGGTGTGCATAAAATAAAAAGAATTGATAGCCATTTTTGCTATCAACAAGATAGTGGCGTAGCTACCAAACAGAGAGAGAGAAAAATGAGCAGGGACAGTTCATACAGTAGGTTCCAGAGCTAAGTGGGGTTCATTCATTACTAAACCTTGATTGAGGACCCAGATAGTCAGCCTGCAGAGCTCACGCTCTGCTCCTGGGATGTCCTTGGGATCTTGTCATATGTACTCTCACTCATGATCCGTTTCATTGTCTGCCATTTAGGATGTATAAACTGTAGTCCAGGCAAATCCTTTGGTACAAAGCATGTACAGAGGTAAATAAACAGATGCATTGCTTAAAGCCATTTAACTCATGTTCCCACACAAAGCTTTTTTTTTTCCCCAGAAAGGAAAGGAGAGAGAGAAAGAGAGAGAGAAAGAGAGAGAGAGAGAGAGAGAGAGAGAGAGAGAGAGAGAGAAACATTGATGAGAGAGAATTCTGCACACACTCCCACTGGGATCCAGCCTGCAACCCAGGCATGTAACCTGATGGGGAATCGAACCATAACCTCTTGGCTCATAGGTTAATACTGAACCGCTGAGCCACACTGGCCAGGCAGAGCTGTCTTTTTTTAAAATATATTTTTTATTAATTTTTTACAGAGAGGAAGGGAGAGGGATAGAGAGTTAGAAACATCGATGAGAGAGAAATATCGATCATCTGCCTCCTGCACAACCCCTACTGGGGATGTGCCCACAACCAAGGTACATGCCCTTGACCGGAATTGAACCTGGGACCCTTCAGTCTGCAGGCCGACGCTCTATCCACTGAGCCAAACCAGTTAGGGCAGAGCTATCTTTTAAATTGTTTTCAGTTTCTATTCTAGTCTACATATTCCCAAGGGAATATGTAGGGCAAAACTAGAGCTGTTAAGTTAATCAGTTAGTTAGTTTAGATATACCCTCACTACTACTAAAATTTAAAGCAGCTGCTGAATCTCTTTTTCTCAGTTCCTTTGGTAACTAGGGAAGACATTCCTTTCCATCTGCGCCCTAATTCTGGCCTCTCAGTCCAAGTAAAAAACTCACTCTATATAGCCAAATTAACCCCTACCCACGTTAATACTGAATCTTAAAAAATGTTTTTAACTCCAGGTCCTCTTTTCTGGGAATACAGAACCAGGCTTATCTCCCCTATGTTGTTCCTGCTTTAAAGCTCTCCCATCCAGGTAGAAAATATGATTTTTCTAAAGACTTATAGTATTTTGATTCTTCTCAACTTTCACCAGGCCACCTCAATGACACAAGGTTCATATTTTCTTTTTCTTAGAAACCATTGTCTTCTTCTTTTTAAAAAAATATATTTCTTTATTGATTTCAGAGAGGAAGGGAGAGGGAGAGATAGAAACATCAATAATAAGATAGAATCATTGATTGGCTGCCTCCTGCATGCCACCTACTAGGGATTGAGCCGAAAACCCAGGCATGTGCCCTTAGCTGGAATCAAACCCAGGACCCCTCAGTCCACAGGCCAACGCTCTATCCACTGAGCCAAACCGACTAGGGCAGAAACCATTGTCTTCTGCATTAAACATTATTATATGCCTTCTACCCAATTACCATGATATATTTTCAAATCTATTTTAATTTTCAAATGGAACTTTCAAAGTCTACAGTTCTTTTTCTTTTTCAAAAATATATTTTTATTGATTTTTAGAGAGAGAGGAAGGGAGAGGGAGAAAGAGTGAGAAACATCAATTGATTGCCTCCTGTAAGCACGGGGATTGAACCAGCAGCCCAGATATGTGCCCTGACCGGAATAGAACCAGCAACCTTTTTGGTGCATGGGGTGATGCCCAAACAACTGAGCAACACTGGCCAGGGCAGTAAATACTAAAATTTTTATTTAAAAATTATCCAAATTCTTCTTTACATTTTTGCTGTTGTGTAACAAAGTGCATACTATATATTTTCAAAAAAATACACACTATAAAATGAAACCTGTATTGACCTATTTTTATCATTCCTCAAGTTTTACTCCTGATAGTAATTTATTTTTTAAAAGTTTCCATGCTGGCTATTTCACATAGAAAAAAAAAATTCATTTACAAAACAGAGTAAAACTTGGCTGCAGTTGAGACACACTGTTAATATAGAAAAGTAGTGTGGGAACCTTGATCAGAGTATGCTGGATGTTCAAGGCCAATTTGAGTGTGGGGGCCCTGTCCAGAGTACACCGGATACTCAAGGCCAAGTTGCCATACACAGGTGCAAGGACACAGCAGTTTCACTGTATGCACTGTGCAGGCATACTTTTCTATAACCCAAATACTGAGGTCACTATTTTAGCAAGAAGCCTCTTTTTTCTAAGTTGGTAAAAAGATGTGTTGTTGATCAGCCAGTGCATGGCTGCTTGGTATGGCTCCTGTGTTTGTAATGGCTACATGGTCTGTGATAAAACCTCTCTTATATACCTACAACTGCTCATATTGTCTTCTCTGTCTGATACCCAGCATCCAATGAGGTCCAGTTCCTGGCAGAGGGACTCAGACCCAACAGTTGGAGTAGTGGAGCAGGATTCAAGGAGTGAGTACTCCAACTATTGGCGCAGTGAGCAGGGTGAAGGAGAAACTTACTCCAACAATTGGGCAGCCACCAGGGTTCAGGAGTATGTGCAGACTCAGGAGCGAGTGCTCTCAACAAATAGTTAGTAGGGCGACTCCTCAAGAAAGGGACAAGAAATATGCTATGTTGAGAAAACAGAGCAGGAAGACTATATCACAATCAGGTTTTTCTTAGATAAGTAGATACTTCTTCCTAGTGTTATTTTTTAATGTATATTTTTAATTGGTTTTTAGAGAGATAGGAAGCGAGAGAGATCCAGAGATAGAAACATTGATGAGAAACATCATCAATCAGCTGCCTCCTGCACGCCCCCTACAGGGGATTGAGCCCGAAACCCCAGGCATGTGTTCTGACCTGGAATAGAACCATGACCCCAAGGTTCCTGGGTTGGTGCTCAACCACCAAGCCACACCAACCAGGCTGTTTCTTCCTACTTTTGACTTTATCACAATTTTGAGAATTGTAGATAAAAATCTAGGAGAATACTACTCTTAGACTTGCATATTTGTCTAATACAGCTATTCATTTTCAAAGTAGACTGTAATTTAGAAGCCTTGTGAATTTTTCAAGACTTCAGTAACCAGTGATTATGTTGCTGCAAATTGTTGGTCAAGATGCAACCATTCCTTTTGCTTAAGTGAGTGATTTTCAACCTATTTCATCTCACAGTACACATAAACTAATTATTAAAATTCTGCAGCATACCAAAAAAATATATTTTTTCCAACCTGACAAAAAATACTGTATAATTTTTATTCATGCACCCTGGATGGTTATTGTTGTGTTGGTTGTTGTCATTTTTTTTATTTGACAATATAAGGGAAAAGAGGTCAGTGCCCCTGACTAAATAGTCAGCTATCGCATGTTTTCAAAATTCCTGTGACACACAGGTTGAAAATCACTGGCTTAAGCTCATCGAAGAAAAAATAGAAAACCAAACAACCATCGTAAGATTCTGTTTTAGCTGAAAGAGAATGTGATGGATGGTCACAAAGTACTTCTCAACAGATGTGCTTTGGCAAATTTCCTGGTAGACTGCAGGCAGGTGGTAGGGGTGGTGACTTACTGGGCTCCCCAAGAAGTTGGCTCCCTTTTCTTTTGGGACAGCTTTGGTTATTGAAAAAGAAAAGGGTGGAACAGGTTCCTGGTCACAGTTGTCATGTCCAACTACCAAGCTTCTGCTGAAGCCCACTAGGGCTGCTGCTTCTAGCTCACAGTTTCTCAAGCTCCCGTTTGACAATGCAGGGAAACTGTACTTAGTAGGAACTGGTTCTCCTGACTTTCTAGGATCTGAATGAGCCCTGAATCCCTGAACCAGGCTTTGCATAGTATTTTATCCTAGTAGAGAGAACTCACTGGGACTGGTCCTAGTAATGGAGGAAAGAAGAGAAGAGTGATGAGGGATATGTGTTAGCACAAAGAGTGAGGCTGCAGGAGGAAGCTGCCAAAGGCTTGCACCCCCATTTCTTACTATATTCTCCTTTTCTTTTCCTCTTTTCATCCCTTATTTTTTTTCTATCTACCTCTTACTTTTGTTATCATTCACAATTCTTGCTTTTCCTTATTGTATTTCCTTTAATATAATCAATCATATTCTTTTTATTTTTAAAATATGTTTTATTTATTTATTTATTTATTTATTTATTTATTTATTTATTTATTTATTGAGAGAGAGAGAGAGAGAGAGAGAGAGAGAGAGAGAGAAAAGCATCCATTGGTTGCCTCCTGCACACACCCCGACAGGGGATCAAACCCACAACCCTGGGTATGTGCCCTGACCAGGAATCGAACCAGCAACCTTTTGGTACCTGGGGCAACGCTCAACCAACTGAGCCACACCAACCAGCACATCAATCATATTCTTTTTAAAGACCTATCTCTACTCAGTTTTTGTTTTTATGATACATATTGGAATAGAAACAACAGTAATTAAGAGATAAGTAGCATTTCTAAATTAGTATCATTTTATATATTTAATTTGCATTTTAATTTAGCACATGTAACTAAACTAAGAAAGTTGACTGACATTTGTTTAATTTCCTTTTCTAAAAGTTTACTCACAGAGAGCCTTGTGTTGATTGCCAGTGACATGTGGAAAGGCTGATGGTAGTGGGTAGTTACTGTGGTTTGGCTGTTCTATTGCTAGCCCAATCTCTTTTTTGAGAACCCTTTATGGTGTATAATTTTTGGAGAAAGTGACTGCTTTTCCTTAGGGGAACAAAGGGCTGTAGGGGTGGGTAAGTAGCGGGGATGGGGGTGTTGAGCCTATGATTGAGGATTAGACAACCAGATACTCTTTAGGACTTAAACTTTAGCTCAGCTTGTGTGGCTCAGTGGTTGAATGTTGACCCATGAACCAAGAGGTCAGCTGTTTAATTCCCAGTTAGGACACATGCCCAGGTTGCAGGCTCAATCCCCAATAGGGGGTATGCAGGATGCAGCCAATTGATGATGTTTCTCTCCCATCAATGTTTCTAACTATCCCTCTTCATCTCTCTCTCTCTCTCTCTCTCTCTCTCTCTCTCTCTCTCTCTCTCTCTCTTTCAAAACAATAAAAACATATTTAAAAAATTTTTTGAATCAGTGAAGTATTGTTATAATAACAGTTGCAACATGACAAAAGGTTGTTACTGCTGCATGATACTTACTTCCCGACCCTTGAGAGCAACTTGGTTCCTTCCTGTTCTTTATCCAAGGTGGGTCCCCCAGCTTCCCAGGAATTCTCTAAGCTCTTCCAATAAATTCCATCTTTCTTTACATAGCCAGCATTGGTTTTTGTTGTTTGAAGAAAAAAAAATCTTAACAGAAATCCAAACTGCTACTTCTGATTTAATTACTGGAGAAAAACCCAGCCAGGTCATATTTTTAAAAATGTTATAGGATACCAACCCAACAATGCTGAAGTAGTTGAGTGGTTCATTAATCACTCTTGATACTTTGGGAGATATTTAATATTTCTGAATAAATTTTTACATTTAAAATTAAAAATTAGGAAGACTAAAACCAAAAATGTTCTTCCAGCTAAATGCAACTACTGTAAAAATTGTTTGCAAACTTATCTCAAAATCACAAAAACATTAAGCAAATATTTCTATTTATCTATCAATCTCTCTATTTAAACATGAATCATGCAGACATTTTTTCACTTTTCTTCTTCGCTACTTGGTCTTTTTCTATTTGTAGCCTTTTCGGTATAAAATAGATCTTTTCTTCTCCCTCATTTTGTATTTTTGTTGTTAATCTTCACCTGAGAATATTTCTCCATTGCTTTTCAGAGAGAGTGGGAGTAGGGATGGGGCAGGGGGGAAGGGAGAGAGAAAGAGAGAGAAAGAGAGAGAGAGAGAGAGAGAGAGAGAGAGAGAGAAACATCGATGTGAGAGAGACTGGTTGCCTCCCGCATGTGCCCAAACCGAGGATGGGGAGCCAACTTGCAACCCAGGTACATGCCCTTAACCAGGAATCGAATCTGCAACCCTTCGGTGCACAGGCAGACACTCTAACCATTGAGCACACCGGCCAGGGCTCAAATGGATTTTAATCAAGTGTTGTGGTCTGTCAATTCAACCACAAAATTTCTATGTTACCTGCTAAAGCCTGGTATTTTGTTTGTGCAGTTTGCAGGAAAATAAAATCATGACTATGGTTCAGGCCATATCGTCTTTTATATCTCATTCATAGTGAATGATAAACACCTCAATTGCCCAACATGATATGAAGATTTTGAAGTTAAACGGTCTTGGATTCAAATTTTAGTTCCCCTCTATGTGATCTGAGGAATATTACAGAATCTTTATGCTTCTAAGATTTCTTATTTGCACAAAAGTGATAACAATATCTTCCTTCAAGGTCAATGTAAAGATTAAAGATATGAAACATGCTTAGATAATGACCAAGCCACCCATTGTGTGTGGAACCTATACTATCCATGTGTCATCTATAGTAAATATGCAGTAAACTGTAGACAATATTAAATCTAAAATGAAGAATAGCAGACAACACCATAGTTTTCCCCCGCTTACCTGTTGCCTTACAACAGTAATTCTTAACTTATTTCCCAAGCACCCCTCTTCTAGAAAAATGAACATGAGTCAAAATTTTTGTATAAAATTTAATGAGATTCTCTAACATCTTAAAGTCATTCCTTGAACTTAATATAAGCTGCTTTAAATCAAGTAGCTTTCTTTTTAAAAAAAAATCTTAGCCAAGTATATATTTATTAATTTGAGAGAGAGAGAGAAACATCTCTCTGTTGCCTCCCATATGCACCCTGATCAGGAATTGAACCCACAGCCTTTGGTGTACAGGACGATGCTCCAACCAATTAAGCCACCTGGCCAGGGCTTAAGTAGCCTTCTTTTAAGTTGCTTGTGTGAGAGACAGTGTTCACAGATACCCATATGTTTGCCTATAGTTGGGATGGGACTATAGAAATAGTCTGTCCAGAGGACTGTGAGAGGAAGAACATGTGACACTTCCAGCCTGAGACCATAAGAGGTAGGTGTGAGTTCTCAGTTTTCTCTTTCTCATCAGTGGAGTTGGAAGTAAAGGACTTTAAGAACAGTTGCAAAACATACCATCCCAGGTTCCAGATTTGTAGGAATGCTGCCAAGGAGATCCACCTGATTCACACTGGATTATAATGTAATGCAGCAATAAATCTTTGTTCTGTTAACTGACTCGCAGGGCAGGTTGCCTTCTAAGGCAGCTACTATTGCATAAACTAGTTAATATATCTCCTCAACTAAATATACATAAACTCATTTAACTTGGATTACTCTAGACCAGTGGTCGGCAAACTCATTAGTCAACAGAGCCAAATATCAATAGCACAATGATTGAAATTTCTTTTGAGAGCCAATTTTTTTAAAACTTAAACTATATAGGTAGGTACATTGTTATTAACTTAATTAGGGTACTCCTAAGCTGGCCTTGGCTAAAAACTCAAGGGGCCAAAGAGCTGCATGTGGCTCGTGAGCCGCAGTTTGCTGACCACTGCTCTAGACCATGTCCATATTAAGTCAAATCAGTGTATTAATAATAACAGGTTTATGAAGTGCTTGTTCAATAGTAAAAACAAATACAGAACCCAGTTCCAAAAATCAGGGTGTTCAAGAATTCAACTCAATTCAGACACTATTCACCTGGATATAGAGTCAGATTTTACAGGTAAAGGGCTCTGACCTGTGCTTCTGACCTGTCTGCAAATGAAAGATCCCCTCAAGTCCCTCCTCAGGTTTGATTTCCTAGAATAGCACACAGAAATCAAGAAAACTCACTAGATCATAAAGGATATCTATACTAATAAGACAGAAACATGGTAATTGACTCTGTGACACCTACAGCCAATCAAGAGGGAATATGCAAATTAGCAGGACAAAGATGGCGGCAGCCACGGAGCCAGCCAGAGCGGGCAGGAAGCTTGGGTCACCCCTGGCAACAGAGGAAGCCAAGCTTCCTGCCTGCCTGGGCCGGCCGCTGAAGGAGGGGCCTGTGGGCAGCGGCCATGGAGCAGGCCAGAGCTAGTGGGAGGCTTGGGTTGCCTGGGCTGGCTGCTGAGGAAGGGGCCTGCAAATGGCCCTCAGCCCCTCACAGAGGCTGGCCACACCACCATCGGGGTGAGGGTACCCACTGGGGGGCATGGCCAGCCTGAAAATGGCCCTCAGCCCCTGACCCAAGCTGGCCATGCTCCCATGGGATGAGGGTCCCTGCTGGGAGGCGTGGCCAGCCTGCAAAACAGCCATCAGCCCCTCACCCAGGTTGGCCACGGCCCCCCAGTGGGGACCCTCACCCCATGGGGGCATGGCTGGCCTGCAAACCACCACAGGCCCCTCGCCCAGGCTGCCTGCCCCCCCAAGGGAACTCCCACCCTAATCCAGGACACCCTTCAGGGAAAACCAT
The DNA here is from genome assembly GCF_027574615.1 of Eptesicus fuscus. NCBI lineage: Eukaryota > Metazoa > Chordata > Mammalia > Chiroptera > Vespertilionidae > Eptesicus > Eptesicus fuscus. Next base: position 95,995,329 of record NC_072477.1, read on the forward strand.
CCGGCCCCCACCCATACACCAGGCCCCTATCTATATTAATAAAAGGATAATATGCTAATTAGACTGGGCGACCTTCCAGAATACCTTCTGGACATTCTTCTGGACAAAGACATGGTTGCGGGGCTGAGGTAGAGGCGGTTAGGGGCCAAGAGGGGAGGGCAGTTGCAGGTGATCAGGCTAGTGGGGGGGGGGGCGTTGGGTTGATCAGGCCGGTGGGGGGGCAGTTGCAGGTGAGCAGGCCAGCAGGGGGGAGGCAGATGGGGGCGATCAGGCTGGCAGGAGGGGGAAGTCGGGGGTGAGCAGGCTGGCAGGCAGAGTGGTTAGGGGCAATCAGGCAGGCAGGCAGGTGAGAGGTTAGGAGCCAGCAGTCCCTGATTGCGAGAAGGATGTCTGACTGCTGGTTTAGGCCCGATCTCCAGGGATCGGGCCTAAACTGGCAGTTGAATATCCCCCGAGGGGTCCCAGACTGGAGAGGGTGAAGGCCAGGCTGAGGGACACCCCTCCGCCGCGCCCCATGCACGAATTTCGTGCACCAGGCCACTAGTTTATTATAAAGGACATTAAAGGATATGAATCAATAGTCAGATGAAGAAATACATAGGGTGGAGTCCCAAACAAGGAGTTTCTGTCCTTGTAGAACTTGGGGGCCTAGTAAAGTGGCACAGGAAAGCATTCTGGTTCCCCAACATGGAAGCTCTCCAAAAGGGACAAACTGTCCTTTTTGGGTCTTTTTCTAAAACTTTATTGTTGAGAGTATTACAGATGTCCCTCTCCCCACCCCCCAATTGCCTTCCTCCACCCAGATCTCATCCCACCCCAGGCCATCACCACCCTATTGTCTGTGTTCATGGGTAATGCATATATGCATATAAGTTCATATATACTAGTATATATACTAGAGGCCCAGTACATGAAATTCATGTGCAGGCAGGGTCCCTAGGCCTGGCCAGCGATCAGGGCCAATCAAGGCCTTCCTTCCCCCCGGCTGCTGGCTGCGGGCTGGGGCCTTCCTTTGTTCCACACCACTCCCTGGTGGTCAACACACGTCACAGCGAGTGGCTGAACTCCTGGTCGGTTGAACTCCTGAGGGAACAAATTGCATATTAGCCTTTTATTATATAGGATATTATTGGTTTTACAGAGAGGAAGGGAAAGGCATAGAGAGTTAGAAACATCGATGAGAAACATCAACCAGCTGCCTCCTGCATGCCCCCTACTGGGGATGGAGCCCACAACCAAGGAACATGCCCTTGACTGGATTCAAACTCAGGACCCTTCAGTCCATGGGCCAACATTCTAGCCACTGAGCCAAACAGGCTAGGGATGCATATAAGTTCTTTGGTTAATTTCTTCCTATTGCCCTCCCCTTCCTTCTGAGATCTGTCAGTCTGTTCCATGCTTCATGCTTCTGGTGCAACTTTATTCATCAGTTTATTTTGTTCATTAGATTCCTTATTTGTTTATTTTGATTTTTAGATTCAATTGTTGATAGATATATATTTCTTGCCACTTTATTGTTCATATTATTTTATCTCTTCATCCTCTTCCTCAAGAAGACCCTTCAACATTTCATATAATACTGGATGAACTCCTTCAGCTGTTTCTTGTCTATGAAGCTCTTTATCTGACCCTCAATTCTAAATGATAGCTTTGCTGGGTAGAGTAATTTTGATTGTGGGTTCTTGCTATTCATCATTTTGAATATTTCTTGCTACTCCCTTCTGGCCTGCAAAGTTTCTGTTGAGATATCAGCTGACAAACGTATGCGTGTTCCCTTGTAGGTAACGAACTGCTTTTCTCTTGGTGCTTTTAAGATTCTCTTTGTCTTTTTTTATGTTTTTATTGATTTCATAGAGGAAGGGAGAGGGATAGAGAGCTAAAAACATCAATGATGAGAGAGAATCACTGATCAGCTGCCTCCTGCACCACCCCTAAAGGGGATTGAGCTTGCAACCCAAGTATGTGCCATGACTGGTAATCAAACTGTGACTTCCTGGTTCATAGGTCAACACTCAACCACTGGGCCATGCCAGCTGGGCAAGATTCTCTCTTTGTCTTTAACCTTTGGCATTTTAATTACTAGTATGATGTGTCATGGTGTGGGGCTCTTTGAGTTCCTCTTGTTTGAGACTCTCTGGGCTTCCTGGACTTGTAAGGTCTATTTCTTTCATCAGGTAGGGAAAGTTTTTAGTCATTTCTTCAAATAGGTTTTCAATTTCTTGCTCCATCTCTTCTTCTGGCACCCATAATGTGAATGCTGGTATGCTTAAAATTGTCCCAGAGGTTCCTTACACTATCTTCATATTTGGGGAATTTTTTTTTACTTTTTGCTCTTCTGATTGGGTGTCTTTTGCTTCCTCATATTCCAAAATCACTGATTTGATTCTTGGCAACTTCTACTCTACTATTGATTCCCTGTAAATTATTCTTCATTACATTAGTGTATGCTTAATTTCTGACTGGTCCTTCTTCATTTCTTTGGAGCTCTCACCAAGTTCCTTGAAATTCTGTTTCTTGAAATTCCCACTAAGTTCCTTGAAGCTCTTATTAAGTTCCTTGAGCATCCTTATAACCATTGTTTTGAACTCTGTATCTGGTAGTTTGCTGCTTCCATTTCATTTAGTTCTTTTTCTGGAGATTTCTTCCATTCTTTCATTAATGACACGTCTTTGTCTCTACATTTTGGTTGCTTCCCTGTGTTTGTTCCTATGTATTAGGTAGAGCTGTTATGTCTCCTGGAATTGGCATAGTGGCCTTATGTTGTAGGTGTACTGTAGGGCCCAGTCACCTGAGCTGAGCACATGGTGCTTCGGGTGTGCCCATGTTGGGCTGTGTGCATTTGTCCTGTAGTAGTTGAGCCTTAACCTGTGTTGGCATCACTGGGAGGAGTTGATCCCCAGGCCAATTGGTTGTAAGAACCATCTTCAACTACAGTGGAAGAGCTATTATGTAGGAGAAACCTCTATGGAGCAGGAATTGTTTCAGTGGGGCTTGGTACTCACCAAGTTTATCCCTTGAATGTGTTGCTTGTGGATGTGGTAGAGTTTAATGTGGTATGGTCAGAAGCTGTCTACTGGGTGCACTGGCTCTGGGGCCTACTGGGAGGTTCAAAGTCAGCCACAGCCTGTGCCTTGCCTGGAGCCACCCATCACAGCTACAGAGCAGTCTGCAGATGGCTGCTACTTGTGTTGGGCTTGGAGGTGCCCAGGAGAGGCTAAGCTGTGAACCTTGACAAAGTGCTGCTAGTGCCATGCCTGGGGCCATTTATCAAGAGGTATGGGGAATTCTGAGTCCAGCTGCTACTTGTTTGAGAGATGTTAGGAAAGTCTGAAGCCTGAGCCAGGACAGGCCATTCATATGGAAAAGCCATTGCAAACACATTGGGTGAGGCTGCAAATTGGGTGGGGCAGGATCTCAGGGAATCACCAGGGTGGGATGAAAAGTGTGGGCCAAGATGATGGACACGCAGATATAGCAGCTGCCAGTCATCTCTGTGGGGGTAGGAGGGCTCAGCAAAGAAAAATGGCCTCTTCCAGCACTTTTGTCTGGGAGAAAGCTCCCCACCAGTTCTTGCCCTGATGCTAGACAATTTAGTTACTCCCAGATGTCCCTGGGTCCTTTCAAGCTGATGCCCCAATGCTGGAGCTCAGTGGGAGTGAGTCCGAGTAAATCAATATCCAGGCCCTTTAAGAAAAACTGCCTGGGTCTCTGACTGCCTCCATGTCACTCAGTCACAATCCCCACTGTGTTTTTGTTTTTTATAATTTTTTATTGTTGAAAGTATTACATATGTCCCCTTTTTCTCCCCGTTGACCCTCTCCAGCCCATCCCCATCCCCTGCCTCAGGCCTTCACCACCTTATTGTCTGTGTCCATGGGTTATGCATGTATGCATACAAGGTCTTTGGTTGATTACCTTCCATGCACCCACCTTCCCCTGCCTTCTCTCTGAGATTCCGCAATCTGTTCCATGCTTCCATGTCTCTGGATCCACTCTGTTCATCAGTTTGTTACTTAGATTCCACAAATGAGTGTGATCATGTGATACTTGTCTTTCTCTGACTGACTTATTTCACTTAGCATGATATTATCCAGGTCCCTCCATGCTGTCTCAAAGGGTAAGAGATTCTTCTTTTTTACTGCTGCATAGTATTCCATGGTATACATGTACCACAGCTTTTTTACTCACTCATCTATGGATGGGCACTTGGGCTGTTTCCAGATCTTAGCAATTGAAAATTGTGATGCTATGAACATAGGGGTGCATATATTCTTTCTGATTGGTGCTTTGGGTTTCACAGGGTGTATTCTTAGATGTGGGATAACAGGATCAAATGGCAGTTTCATATTTAATTTTCTGAGGACACTTTATACTGTTCCCCATAATGGTTGCACCAGTCTGCATTCCCACCAGCAGTGTACTATGGTTCCCTTTTCTCCACATCATCACAGGCATTTGTCATTTGTTGATTTGTTGATAGTAGCCATTCTGACAGGCATGAGGTGATACCTCGTTTTCATTTTAATTTGCATCTCTTTGATAATCAGCGACTTTGAACATTTTTTCATATATCTCTTGGCCATCTGTATGTCCTTGGAGAAGTATCTTTTTAGGTCCTTTGCCCATTTGTTAATTGAATTGTTTGTCCTCCTTTGTTAAGTTGTATAAGTTCCTTATATATTTTGGATATTAACCCTTTATCAGATGTATCATTGCCAAATATGTTCTCCCACACTGTGGGCCCTCTTTTCGTTTTGTTGGGGTTTTTATGCTATGCAGATTTTTATTTTGATGTAGTCCCATTTGTTTATTTTCTCCTTAGTTTCCTTTGGCCTAGGAGATGTATCTGTAAACACAATGCTACAAGAGATGTCTGAGATTTTGTGGCCTATTGTTTCTTCTAAGATTTTTAGAGTTTCACGACTTACACTTAAATCTTTTATCCATTTTAAGTTTATTATTGTGTATGGTGTAAGTTGATGGTCTAGTTTTATTTTATTTTATTTATTTTTTTTTTGCATGTATCTGTCCAATTTTCCCAATACCATTTATTGAAAAAACTATCTTGACTCCATGGTATGCTCTTGCCTTCTTTGTCAAATATTAATTGAGTGTAATGGCTTGGGTCGATTGCTGGGTTCTCTGTTCTATTCCATTGATTTACATGCCTGTTTTTGTGCCAGTACCAGGCTGTTTTGATTATAGTGGCTTTGTAGTATAACTTGAAATCTGTGATTCCTCCAACTTTGTTTTTCTTTCTCAAGATTGTGGCAGCTATTCAGAGTCTTTTTTTATTCCATATAAATTTTTGGAGTATTTGTTCTAGGTCTGTGAAATATGCCCTTGGTATTTTAATAGGGATTGTATTGAATCTATATATTGCCTTGGGTAGTATGGACATTTTAATGATGAACATGGTATATTCTTCCACTTGTTTATATTTTCTTCAATTTATTTTTTCAATAATCTGTAGTTTTCTGATTACAGGTCTTTTGCCTCCTTGGTTAAGTAAATGCCTAAGTAATTTGTTGTTGTTGTTGTTGTAATGGTAAATGGGATTGTTTGTTTAGTTTTTCTTTCTGAAAATTCACTATTGGTGTATAAAAGAGCCAACGATTTTGGGATGTTGATTTTGTATCCTGCTATATTGCCAAATTCATTTATTAAATCTAGTATTTATTGGTGGAGTCTTTAGGGTTTTCTATGTACAATATCATGTCACCTACGAATAATGAGAGTTTTACTTCCTCCTTTCCAATTTGGATGCCTTTTATTTCTTCTCATCCAATCACTTTGGCTAGGAGTTCCAGTACTATGTTGAATAAGAATGGTGAAAGTGGACATCCCTGTCTTGTTCCTGTTCTTAGGGGAACTGGTTTTAGATTTTGCACATTGAGTATGATGTTCAATGTAGGTTTGTCATATATGGCCTTTATGATGTGAGATATGCTCCCTCTGTACCCACTTTGCTGAGAGTTTTTATCAAAAATGAGTGTTGGATTTTGTCTAATGCTTTTCCTGCATCTATTGATATGTTATTTTTGTCTTTCAATTTGTTTATATGATGTATCACATTTATTCATTTGCAAATATTATATCAACCTTGCATCCCAGGAATAAATCCCACTTGGTCATGGTGTATGATCTTTTCAATATATTGCTGGATGTGATTTGCTAATATTTTGCTGAGGATTTTAGCATCTATGTTCATCAAGGATATTGGCCTGTAATTGTCTTTCTTTGTAGTGTCTTTATCTGGATTTGGAATTAGGATAATGCTGGCCTCATAAAAAGAGCTTAGAACTGTTTGTTCCTCTGGGATTTTTGTTTTATTTTTTGTTTTTTTTTATTTTTTAAATATACAAAAAAACTATTATCAGATTGTATATACAAAAGAATTAGTCATTTACATGCAATAAATATTAATATCTCAAGAAAAATGATTTAAAATATATTACATGCTATAAATATTAATATTTCAAGAAAAAGATATTAAATATATTACCAAAACTGTACTAACATAGTTTAATATCACAAAAGTTGTAGAAAATATTAAAAACCTGAAAATAACAGGATTACTTCTATTATATTCTAAAATATTTTTTTCTCTGGCTCTATTTTGGTTCATCAGTTTATATTGTTCATTATATTTCACAAATAAGTGAGATCATGTGATATTTATATTTCTCTGACTGGCTTATTTTGCTTAGCATAATGCTATCCAGGTCCTTCCATGCTGTTGCAAATGGTAAGAGTTATTTCTTTTTTATAGCAGTGTAGTATTTCATTGTATAAATGTACCACAATTTTTTAATCCACTCATCTGTTGATGGGCATTTAGGCTGTTTCCAAATCTTAGCTATTGTAAATTGTGCTGCTATGAACATAGAGGGGTGCATATATCCTTTCTGATTGGTGTTTCTGATTTCTTGGGATATATTCCTAGCAGTGGGATTACTGGTTCAGATGGGAGCTCCATTTTAAATTTTTTGAGGAAACTCCATACTGTTTGCTACAGTGGTTGCACCAGTCTGCATTCCCACCAGCAGTGCAAGAGGGTTCTTTTTTCCACATCCTCACCAGCACTTGCTGTTTATTGATTTGTTGATGATAGCCATTCTGACAGGTGTCAGATGGTACATCATTGTTATTTTGATTTGCATTTCTTGGATGATTAGCGACTGAGTATCCTATATAATAAAAGAGAAACATGTAAATTGACCGTACCTCCACTATGCTCACCAGCCAATCAGGAGTATGCAAATTAACCAGACAGGTGCCAGGAAGTGAGCAGAGTGGGAGAGCCAGCAGAGTAGAGCAGCTTGGGGAACTTGGCTCCCCATGCCGCCAGATGGAGAGCAAAGAGGGAGAGCTGGTGGCTTGGAGGACTTGGCAGAGCGGGTGGCCATTGGACAGAGACAGAGCAAGAAGGGAAAACTAAGAGTACAGGGAGCACCAGGAATGCTGGGAATTGTAGTTCTGGTGGCAGACAGATCTCCTAGACCCATGGTCTGCAAACTGCGGCTCACGAGCCACATGTGGCTCTTTGGCCCCTTGAGTGTGGCTCTTCCACAAAATACCACAGCCTGGGAGAGTCTATTTTGAAGAAGTGGCATCAGAAGAAGTTTAAGTTTAAAAAATTTGGCTCTCAAAAGAAATTTCAATCATTGTACTATTGATATTTGGCTCTGTTGACTAATGAGTTTGCCGACCACTGTCCTAGACACTAGAGCAAAGTGAGCCTGGAGCAAGTTACTATTGCAGTGGGGGACAGAGGGAAAGCAAAGGTGAGAGACATAAGTAAAATCAGAGTGTCTAGGAAAAATTAAAAGGAAGATATCCTAAAACTTCCAGGAAATCTCCACCAATGAAACAAAGAAAAAAAATGCCTCTATTATTCTGTGAGCAACAAACCAAACTGGGTTGGGGTTTCAGACAATTCACTCATATGATTGCAAAGACAGACAGAAATTCCTGGATTAGAGAGGGATCCCCTGAGGGCTCCCAGATTGGAGAGGTTGCAGGTTGGGCTGAGGGACCCACCTCCCATACATGAATCTTCGTGCACCGGGCCCCTAGTGTTTTCATGTCTCTTGGCCTTCTATATATCCTCTTTTAAAAAGTGTCTACTTAGGTCCCTTTTCCATTTTTTTTATTGGATTGTTTATATTCCTTTTGTTAAGTTGTATGAGTTCCCTGTAAATTTTGGAGATTAAACACTTATCGAAGATAACATTGGCAAATATGTTCTCCCACCCTAGCCAGTTTGGCTCAGTGGATAGAGCATTGGCCTGAGGACTCAAGGGTCCCAGGTTCGATTCTGGTCAAGGGAATGTATCTTGGTTGCAGGCACATACCCAGTAGGGAGTGTGCAGGAGGCAGGTGATCGATGTTTCTCTCTCATCAATGTTTCTAACTCTCTATCCCTCTCCCTTCCTCCCTGTAAAAAATCAATAAAATATATTTGGGGGAAAAAAAAATGTTCTCCCATGCAGTGGGTTTTCTTGTTGTTTTGTTGATAGTTTTGTTTGCTGTGCAGAAGCTTTTTATTTTGAGGTAGTCCCATTTGTTTATTTTCTCCTTAGTTTCCATTGCCTTAGAAGTTGTATCGGTAAAGATATAACTACTACATATGTCTGATATTTTGCTGCCTATGGATTCTTCTAAGATTTTTATGGTTTCCTGTCTTACGTTTAAGTCCTTTATCCATTTTGAGTTTATTTTTGTGTATGGTGTAAGTTGGTGGTCTAGTTTCATTTTTTTGCATCTATCTGTCCAATTTTCCCAACACCATTTATTGAAGATACTGTCTTGACTCCATTGTATGCTCTCGCCTCCTTTGTCAAATGTTAATTGAGCATAATGGCTTGGGTCAAATTCTGGGTTCTCTGTTTGATTCCATTGGTCTATATGTCTGTTCTTGTGCCAGAACCAGGCAGTTTTGAGAACAGTGGCTTTGTAATATAGCTTGATATCTGGTATTGTGATCCCCCCAACTTTGTTTTTCTTTCTCAGGATTGCTACAGCTATCCAGGGTCTTCTTTTATTCCATATGAATGTTTGGAGGGTTTGTTTTAGGTCTGTGAAATATTCTGTTCATTTTTTAATGGGGATTGCATTGAATCTATAGATTGCTTTGGGTAGGATGAACATTTTAATGATGTTGATTCTACCAATCTATGAACACGGTATATTCTTCCATTTCTTTATGTCTTCCTCTATCTCTTTTATCATCTCCTGTAGTTTTCTGAGTACAGGTCTTTTACCTCCTTAGTTAAGTTTATTCCTAGGTATATTAATTTTTTGTTGCAATGCTAAATGGGTTTTTTTATTATTATTTTTAGTTACTCTTTCTAATGTGAGTACATTATTGGTGTATAAAAAAGCCATAGATTTCTGGGTGTTAATTTTGTATCCTGCTACATTGCTGAATTCATTTATTAAGTCTAGTAGGGTTTTTTTTTGATGGAATCTTTGGGGTTTTCTATGTACAATATCATGTCATCTGAGAATAATGTGAGTTTTACTAGTACTTCCTCCTTTCCAATTTGGATACCTTTTATTTCTTCTTCTTGTCAGATCACTATGGCTAGCACTTCCAGTACTCTGTCGAACAGAAGTGGTAAGAATGGGCATCCCTGTCTTGCTCCTGTTCTTAGGGGAAGTGGTTTTAGTTTTTGCCCATTGAATATGTGTTGCCTGTAAGTTTCTCATATATGGCCTTTATCATGTTAAGATATGCTCCCTCTGTACCCACTTTGCTGAGAGTTTTTATCAAAAATGGATGTTGGATTTTGTTGAATGCTTTTTCTGTGTCTATTGATATAATTATGGGATTTTTGTCTTTCAATTTGTTTATTTGATATATCACATTTATTGATTTGTGAATATTGTACCAGTCTTGCATCCCTAGAATAAATCCCACTTCATTATGGCGTATGATATTTTTTTTCTTTATTGATTAAGGTATTTCATATGTGTCCTTATCCCCGCATTGCCCCCTCCCCCACCCAACTCCCATTCATGCCTTCACCCCCCTGGTGTTTATGTCCATTGGTTATGCTTATATGCATGCAAACAAGTCCTTTGGTTGATCTCTCCCCCTCCCCTAACTTACCTCTGACCTTTGAGCATCTGATTGATGCTTCTCTGTCTCTGGATCTGTTTTTGTTCATCAGTTTATGTTGTTTGTCATAATCCACAAATGAGTGAGATCATGTGATATTTATCTTTCTCTGACTGACTTATTTCACTTAACATAATGCTCTCCAGCTCCATTCATGCTGTTGCAAATGGTAGGAGTTCCTTCTATTTTACAGCAGCATAGTATTCTATTGTGTAGATGTACCACCGGTTTTTAATCCACTCATCTGTTGATGGGCACTTAGGCTGTTTCAAAATCTTAGCTATTGTAAATTGTGCTGCTATGAACATAGCGATGCATATATTCTTTGTGATTGGTGTTTCTAGTTTCTTGGGATATATTCCTAGAACTGGGATCAGTGGGTGCGTATGATCTTTTTAATATATTGTTGGATGTGATTTGCTAATATTTTGTTGAGGCTTTTAGCATCTATGTTCATCAGGGATGTTGGCCTGTAATTGTGTTTCTTTGTAGTGTCTTTATCTGGTTTTGAAATTAGGATAATACTTGCCTCAAAAAAGAGTTTGGAAGTGTTCCTTCCTCATGGATTTTCTGAAATCATTTGAATAGTATAGGTGTTAGTTCTTTTTTGAATGTTTGGTAAAACTCCTCTGTGAAGCCATCTGGGCCTGTGCTTTTGCTTGGTGGGAGTTTTTTTTTATTACTGCTTCTATTTCATTGGTTGTTATTGGCCTATTCAGGTTTTTTAATTCTTCCTGATTCAGTTTTGGGAAATTGTATTTTTCTAGGAATTTGTCTAGTTCATCCACATTGTCCAGCTTGTTGGCATACAGTTGTTCATAGTATTTTCTTACACTCCTTTGTATTTCTGTGGTGTCAATGGTTACTTCTCCAGTTTCATTTCTGATTTTATTTATTTGGGTCCTCTCTCTGTTTCTTGTTTAGTCTGGCTAACAATTTTGTTTCTCCTTTCAAAAAATCAGCTCTTGATTTCATTAATTTTTTGTATTTTTTGTCTCTATGTTATTTATTTCTGCGCTAATCTTTATTATTTCCTTCCTTCTACTGCCTCTGGGCTTTTCTTGTTGCTCTCTTTCTAGTTCTTTAAGTTGTAGGGTTAAATAGTTTATTGTTGGTTTTTCTTGTTTTTTGAGGTATGCCTTTAGTGCTAGGAACTTCCCTCTCAGGACTGATTTTGCAGTGTTCCAGGGATTTTGGGTGGTTGTGTGTTCATTTTCATTTGTTTTCAGGAAGTTTTTTTTTTTTTTTTTCCCAGAGGCTAAGACCAACAGTGGTTAGCATAATTATGCAAGAAGTCCACTGGAAGGCAAATGGACTTTGATATTCAGCAAGGGCTAAAAATCACCATAATATTGCCCTGCTTTTGGCTGAATGGTTGAAGGCAATACCCTAACCTGGTAATGCTTTTATTGTTTACCAAACTTTACCACTGATATGACTGTTTGTTTTGCTAAAGGGCAAATGTATATTCAAGTAAATAAAAGATGACAGGCCCAGGATTCAGAGAGCTTCTCCACTAGAGGGAAGTTATCCACCTGGCTTCCCCATGCCTTCTACATTTATATTTCTTGTCTAATATATTCATTTGTGCATCAGCCCATTTTCCAGATCCTGACTCCTTGCTGCAAAAGATTGTGGCATTCTGGCACCCCTACGAGGGACATCTGGAGAAGATTTGCTGGAGTGAAAAATGAAGAAAGTTCATCGGAAAGGTGAGAGCACCAAAAAGGTGGGGAAAATCACTGTGTACAAAGCCCATGCCAGCTTCGGAAGTCACGAACCATAAAGTGGGTGGGAACATCTTTTATTTCAGCCAGGCTATAATGGGGAAGAATTTGAGTAAAAGGCAAAAACATCATTGTAAATTTTTAGCTTGTATGCTCAAGGAAAAAGAAATTAAAATGTCAAAAGGTACACTCTTAAATCAGGCTCAAGGAAAACAAGTGCCCTTGCCATCTTTAACTAGGTGGGCTCTTGTTCAAACTGCATTATGCCTAATTTGTATTGGGGATCAAAACTCTGTAATACCTAAGGCCCCAGATCCTCCACCTCTAGTGTTGAAAGGCTCAACAGCTAGAGAAAATGGGGCTAACAGTCATTTTACAAAGGGACTCTTTAATGATTTGTCTGAAAATTACCATATAACGACTTGGGACAGGCAGATTTTAGCTAAAATAACTTTATTATTATTTTTATATATTTTATTAATTTTTTACAGAGTGGAAGGGAGAGGGATAGAGAGTTAGAAACATCAATCAGCTGCCTCCTGCACACCTCCCACTGGGGATATGCCCGCAACCAAGGTACATGCCCTTGACCGGAATCGAACCTGGGACGCTTTAGTCTACAGGTAGATGCTCTATCCACTGAGCCAAACCGGTTAGGGGGTCTAAAATAACTTTAGATGCCAGTCAATGCTATGGAGAGCAGAATAGGGAAAAAAACCATGAAAAGAACTCCGACTTATTAAGTCTTGTCTATGTGTTATGGGCACTTGTTTGTTGATTGTCATTTTATCTGTCCTTGCTGTTTGGTTTAATTTGTTTATTGTTAGTCTATTAAGCATGCCTTTTATTTAATAGAAAAGAAACAGTATGCAGCCAGGCCATTACAAAATTCCCCCAAAGCAAACAGGATGTGGGGGTAGGGAGAAAGAATATGAACGGTACATGTGGCCAATAACACAGATTCTAAGAAAATACCCTAGACAAAGGGAAGTAACTAAAAAAGGCCCAGCCCATTAATTACTAGTGTTTTGGTGATCCTGTAAAATGGATGCCCACTCCCAGGAGTGCTATTAAAAGTCTCATTTTCACCATGTTTTTATTTCCCAGGCCATCATTTTATATTTGGATAGATGAGACATTTCTCACAATTTAAGGGATGCATCTGGGATTTCTGTACCCATGAAGAGAAAAAGGCAAGCTTAAGAGAAGGTGCGCCCCACCTGATTTTGGGTGGCCTCTTGAGCCCCATCTCTTTACAACGACTATAGAATAAACCCAAGACTGTTTTTTCTTTTTAAAAAATGGCACAAGGAAAATATACAGGCAGTATTTGGTCAATAAGATTAGTGTTTCCATAATAAAGGGCAGTTCTTGAATAATAATAGACTGCATTCCAAGGTTAACATTAAAGCCACTGAAAGTAAGTTATCTCTGTTACAGAATTTGCCAAAGAAAATGCCTTGGATAATAATAATTGGCTTTAATATCTCAAAATTGTTAAAACATAAATAAATAGATGTAACTAAAATGAAGGATTTGTGGTGAAGCTTTTCAGTGATAATTATAGGTATATTGATGGTGGGGGTCCAATCGCTCAGGGGAGAGACTGGCTGCGCTCTCTGTTGGAGGAGGGGGCCAGTCACATTTCCCACAGCAGTAACCTTAGATGTTATCTCTAAGGAAGAATGTGGCAGTTTTACATTCAAGTGGCTCTGGGCCTGCTCCCTTCTCCCTTTTCATCAGCCTTCCGTGTGACAGGCAGGGATAATTGCCAACCGCATAAGCCTAAACATAATTTTCCAAAACCTTTGGTAACTTAAAACTTTAGAACATTGCTGAAATAAATATTATAAATTTACTAAATATCTAGGTATTTTAAAATGACAAAATACTGAAATATTAATATGAGTTTGCCTTGTATGAAAAATCTAGAGAATAAATTTGAATCTACTAATTGAATATGTCTTGTATTTTATTTGAAATACATCCTTAAAAATGTGAAGGCATTACTAATCTGAGAAATGGTAAGTATTTAACTTGCCACCTAAAATTTGAGGCTTCAAAGAATTAAAAGTTCAAATTAAGTTGGAAGAAATTATATGGTTGTGATAATAAAATGCATAAAGTTTAGAAATTCATTTTTAAGAAAAATAATTCTTCCGTTTTTTTTCTGGAGAAATTAGTAGTTCAAAATATATTGTAGTCCTTATGTGTACTACCTGTGGTAAAAATATATTGTAGTCCTTATGTGTACTACCTGTGGTAAAAATATATTGTAGTCCTTATGTGTACTACCTGTGGTAAAAAGACGGGAGCCCTCAAACAGCCTGCTCTTTAGATAGGCTGGGGGATAGGGTGGCATCTGTACTTCATAAGTCAAATGTATAAGTTTGCTTATTTTACTTTTTCAATAAAGATACATATTTTAATTACTTAATAAATTAGCTTTTTACAATATAATCAAGGTCTCATATAAACTCATTTATATGAGAAGCCAGTATTTTATAAGCAATTGGGTCTAACAAAGCCCAAAGTAAAATTTGCATACATATGCAAATGAGCACTAGCCAAAAAGAATGCTGTTTAAAAGTAAATTTTAAGGTTAATAAAAAGGAGAAATTTTAAAATCTCTTCTGCTAGTATTTACAAAGTAAACTAAAAGTTATTATTCAAGCATTAAATCTCACCATTAATGAGGCACCATAAGCAAGAAGAGAGTTACTTTTACTTGATATGTATGCATTGCAGTATTGGCCAGCATACCTCTCTCCTATTGGTATTTCTGAAAAGCAACCAAGTTTGTAGCTCTGTTTAAAAGCAAGAAAAAGGTTTTTAAAAGGAATTCCCTAAAGGTGGCCTAGAAATTACTCTGATAGAAAAGAACAGTAGATTCCCTTCAAATATCTAGAAAACTGTAATTCAAAATCAATGTATTAGGCCTCAAAAAGAAAAATAAATAATTTGTATGTTATATCTGCCTCAAGGGCCTCTAAAATCCCAACTTGAAAAACAAACAAGGGGGGAATAGTGAAGAAATCTCCTGTAAGTAAACTACATCAAGCCTTTATTACTTTATATTTTTTTCACTTTGATTTTTTTCATTTGTAATGCTAATGGCAAGACATCCATGGAATTACACTGGTGTCAGAATAAGCCAAAGGAAAATGGTCTGGTTAAATGGAAAGATCCCAAGTCTGGTTTATGGAAGGTTCCCTTTATTAACCTTTGGTCAAGGATATGCTTGTGTATTTCCAGAAAACTCCTCCAAGCCTGTGTGAAAACTTCAACAATGGATCTGAGAGAGGAACTGCTCACCCTGTACCTGTGGCTGCAGACCATCGACTACTCCAACCACAGATAGCAGGAGCCCCAAGCAACACGCTGATGAGACAGAGGAGAAACAGTCCAGAGATGGGGGATGATAAAGACACCTTGCCATGCTAGCAGTCATCAGCTGTGCATCAGTGCAGGTTGCCCTGGACAAAGCCAAAGAAGGTCGGACCTGCATTGTCATTGTCCACCGTTTGTCCACCATCCAAAACTCAAATATCATTGCTGTTATGTCAGAAGGGGATGGTGATTGGGAAGGAGACCCATAAAGAACTGGTGGCCCAGAAAGAAGCCTAGTAAGGACTAATTCCTTAACTATCTGACAACAATTTTTAAAAGTCTTAAAGAGACCTGAGCCCTGCAAATGTCATACACCTTTCTAAATTTATTAAGAAAACAAAAAGGGGGAAATGCCAGTGGCTAAGACCAACAAGTAGTTAGCATAATTATGCAAGAAGTCCATTGGAAGTCTAATGGACTTTGATATTCAGCAAGGGCTGAAAATCACCATAAAATTGTCCTGCTTTTGGTCAAATGGCTGAAGGCAATCCTCTAACCTGATAATC
The DNA here is from genome assembly GCF_027574615.1 of Eptesicus fuscus. Lineage (NCBI taxonomy): Eukaryota > Metazoa > Chordata > Mammalia > Chiroptera > Vespertilionidae > Eptesicus > Eptesicus fuscus. The sequence goes on from NC_072477.1 coordinate 96,011,078, forward strand.
CTTTTATTGTTTACCAAACTTTACCATTGATATGCCTGTTTGCTTTGCTAAAGGGAAAATGTATATTCAGGTAAATAAAAGATGACAGGCCCAGGGTTCAGAAAGCTTCTCCGCTAGAGGGAATTTATCTGCCTGGCTCCCCCATGCCTCCTAAGTTTATATTTCTTGTCTAGTATATTAATTTGTGTGTCAGCCCTTTTCCAGATCCTGAATCCTTGCTGCAAAAGATTGTGGCATTTTTTTATTTCTTTTTTTATCTCATTAGTAACCCAGTATATAAAGAGCACCTGGCAGAGCACTTGAGCAAAGCTGGTCAGCTGCGTCCAGCAGTGTCGGCAAAGCCATGTCCTGGAAACATACCTTGCCAAAGGCAAGAATGTTGTCAGTCCTGATCTATAGCTCAGGCGCAAGGGGAGGGTACCATTATCTAAGTCAGTGATGGTGAACCTCTGACACGCGTGTCAGTGCCATTTCTGATGACACGCGGCTGCTGAGGTGGCCGCATGCCGAGGATGAAACATTTATGTTATTTAAACTATAAATATCGCGAAATAATGTTTTTTCCTCAAAGTGACACACTACCCGAGTTATGCTCAGTTTTTTTGGCGAAGTTTGACACACCGAGCTCAGAAGGTTGCCCATCACTGATCTAAGTTCAGCCAGCCACCAGGGGCGGACACAATTATCTGGGCTCAGTCAGGCCTGACAATTATGAGAAGCCACAAGAATGAAGAATTGCAGCTTGATCTTTAAGCATGATTTCACATAATTTCCTTTGTCTTAAACTCTTATTGATAAAACTTCCTGGTATCATGCTGTATATAAAAACGCGCTGCACTAGCTCGGGGTCACTGTCTCTCCATCCAAGAACAGTGTCCCACCTGGTCCCAGCTTTACCTACTGTCTCTGTGTCTTTCTTTTTCTCAATCCCCAGTCATCCCCTACTCAGGACTCATTCACTCTCAAGCCATGCTGGTCGCGGCCAGAGAACCCCCATAACAGTCATTGTTTAATAACATGCTATTTAGTTTCCATGTGTTTAAATGTTTTTGGGTGTTTTTACTGCAATTGATTTCTAATTTCATTCCACTGTGATCTGAGAAGATACTTGATATGATTTCAAGCTTCTTGAACATGTGGAGACTTGTTTGTGTCCAAACATGTGGTATATCTTTGTGAATGATCCATGTGCACTTGCAAAGAATGTATATTCTGCTGCTTTGGGGTGAAATGTTCTATAAATGTCAATTAAATCCATCTTATCTATTGTGTCCTTTAGAATCACTGTTTCCTTTTATTATTTTGGCTGGAAGTTCTACTCAGTGAAGTCAGTGGGGTGTTAAAGTCTCCTACTATGACTGTATTGTTGTCGATCTCTCTCTTAAAGTCCTCTAGAAGTATTTTTAATATATTTAGGTGCTCCAATTTTTGGTGCATATATGTTTCAGGGTTATATCCTCTTATTGGATCAATCCCTTTAGTATTATGTAGTGCCCTTTGTTCTCTTGTGATGGCCTTCATTTTGAAGTCTATTTTGTCAGATATGAATATTGCTACTCCAGCTTTTTATTTTATTTTCCATTAAAATATTTTCCATCCCTTCACTCTCATCCTGTGTGTGTCTTTTCTTTTGAGGTGGGTCTCTTGTAGACAGCATATAGCTGGGTCCATCTACCCTATGCCTTTTGATTGGAGCATTTAATCCATTTACATTTAACCCTTTTCACTCGCTTGCTTTTTTCTCGATTACATTATTCTACTCGGGATTTAATTTTTTAAATACCCCAGATTTTACAAAGCGTAGCAGTAGAATAAAAAACTGGAGTTTCTTTTCATACAAACTTATTTATTTGGATTTTTTTATATTTCAAATTATTGATACATTCAAAGAGTATAAAAAGAGCTGCTACCAATGCTAACCGTGTCAAGTCACACTCGACATCTGAGTGCAAAAGGTTAAGGTTATTATTGATAGGTACTTATTTATTGCCATTTTAATTCTGTATGCCTAGGTTTCTCTCTCTATTTCTTCTTCCCATTACAGCAATCATTTTAGCATTTCTTGCAATGCTGGCTTGGTGGTGATGTACTCCTTTAGCATTTTTTCATCTGGGAAGCACTTTATTTGACCATCTATTTTGAATGATAGCCTTGCTGGATATAGTAATCTTGGTTTCAGATCCTTGATTTTCATCACCTTTTGTGTACTTCATGCTATTTCCTTCTGGCCTGTGGAGTTTCTGATGAGAAATCAGACGTCAGCCTTATGGGAGCTCCTTAGTAGGTAAGTTTTCTTTTATCTTGCTGCCTTTACAATTCTGTCTTTAATTTTTATAATTTTAATTATGATGTGTCTGGGCATGGGCCTGTTTGGGCTCTTCTTGTTTGGGGTTCTCTGTGTCTCTTAAACTTTACCAGGTTAGGGAAGCTTTCTGCCATTATTTATTCAAACAGAGTCTCTATCCCTTTTTCTCTTTCTGCCTCTTTTGATACAACTTCAATTCTAATATTGTTGTTTCACATTGTCCCACAGTTCCCTAAAGCTGTCCTCCTGTTTGTTTTTTTCTTTTTGATTCTCTGATTGAGTGATTTTTTTCAACCTTGTCTTCTAATTCACTGATTCGATCCTCAGCTTCCCCTAATCTGCTATGTATTTCTTCCAATTTATTCTTTATTTGTGCTTTGTCATTCTTTATTTCTGTTTTCATAGTTACTATATCTTTTCTCATGCTGTTGAACATCTTTACCATTATTTCTCTGAACTCTGTTTTAGATAAATTTATTTCTGCTTCTTTTATCTCTTCTGGAGAATTCTCTTGTTCTTTCATTTGAGAGTTTCTTTGTCTCATTTTGGCTGCCTGTTTGGATTTGTGACTATGTATTAGGTAGATTCTATATGATTCTCAATCTCTAGTGCAGGACAGTGTATAATACTGTTTGTGACTAATTAGATCTTGCAAATATTCAAAACCTCCAGAGACTGCCTCTGCCTACATACTGATAGGGTTCTGACTTGAATAGACCCCGGTGATCATCCTCAGGTGTGGCAAGAGTTTGTTTCAACAGGGTGAGGCAGTTGCTTTTGCCTGGAGGCTGTTATTTTTAATCTCTTAAGTGGCCTCAGGGCAAGGTGTTTTCCAATAAGGTGGGTCAACTGTCTTTCCACCAGGCAAGGCATTTGTCTGTTTGGGAAAGATATTCTCTGCTGTGTGAGGAAATGTTTCAACATAGGAAACATGTCTGCCTTCTAAGCTTTAACTCCTGAGTCCCTAGTCCTGGCTTCTGCTCACACAGCTCTAGTCCACTCTGTCCTCACTCTGCAGGAGACAAGGTGGGTGGCTCCATAGGGAATTTTGTGTGTTGGGCCTTTAAGAGAGTGCCTGAATTCCCCACTGTCTTTCCTTGGCAGACAACAATCCTGCTGTTTTTCACAGCCAGATGTTATGTTATCCTTCTCAGTTCTGATTCTCTCTGCTGGGGGGCCCACCATGGGGATTAGATTCCCGAGTTTTCAGTGGCAACCCCCCACAGCTGAGATATCTCTCTGGAATATCAGTTGCTGTCTGTGGGCATCCAGCCAGCATCTATGCGGTTTCCAATTTCGATCCTTGGGTATCAGGGTTCTCTCCAGTGAGTCTTCTTTTGATTAATCAGGAAGTTTTTCAGTATTTTAGTTGTAATTACAGTTTGTTCCTGGCAGCATATCTGTGCAGCATCCACTTATTCTGCTGCCATTTTTTATCCTCTCTCTCTGCTGGTTTTACAGCTCTGGCACTAGAACCCTGTGATGACAGTTTTTGTATGGGGCTAGGACCCCTTACTCCTCAGCCAAAATATCTCTCTTAATTAAAAATCTGACACATGTGGGTGTTGGACTAGTACATTCTGCACCTTCACCCTTCCTAACAGTCTTATTTTTTAAAATAAATCTTTATTGTTCAGATTATAACAATTGTTCCTCTTCCCCCCCCCCATAGCTCCCCTCCACCCGGTACCCACCCCACCCTCTGCCCTTACCCCAACCCCCACTGTCCTCATCCATAGGTGTAAGATTTTTGTCCAGTCTCTTCCTGCACCCCCACACCACTTTCCCCCCAAGAATTGTCAGTCCACTCCCTTTCTATGCCCCTGATTCTATTATATTCACCAGTTTATTCTGTTCATCAGATTTTTTATTCACTTGATTTTTAGATTCACTTGTTGCTAGATATGTACTTGTTGTTCATAATTTTTATCTTGACCTTTTTCTTCTTATTCCTCTTCTTAAAGAATACCTTTCAGCATTTCATATAATTCTGGTTTGGTGGTGATGAACTCCCTTAGCTTTTTCTTATCTGTGAAGCTCTTTATCTGCCCTTCAATTCTGAATGATAGCTTTGCTGGGTAGAGTAATCTTGGTTGTAGGTTCTTGCTATTCATCACTTTGAATATTTCTTGCCACTCCTGTCTGGCTTGCATAGTTTCTGTTGAGAAATCACCTGACAATCGTATGGGTGCTTCCTTGAAGGTAACTAACTGTTTTTCTCTTGCTGCTTTTAATATTCTCTTTGTCTTTTGCTCTTGGCATTTTAATTATGAAGTGTCTTGGTGTGGTCCTCTTTGGATACCTTTCGTTTGGGGTTCTGTGCACTTACTGGACTTGTAAGTCTATTTATTTCACCAAGTGGGGGAAGTTTTTGGTCATTATTACTTCAAATAGGTTTTCAGTATCCTGCTCTCTCTCTTCTTCTGGCACCCCAATAATTCCGATGTTGGTACACTTGAAGTTGTCCCAGAGGCTCCTTACACTATCTTCATATTTTTTGATTCTTTTTTCTTTTACGGTTGGGTGTTTTTTGCTTCTTTGTATTTCAAATCTTTGACTTGATTCTTGCAATCCTCTAGTCTGCTGTTGGATCTCTGTATATTATTATTTATTTCAGTCAGTGTATGCTTAATTTCTAGTTGGTCCTTTTTCATATCCTCGAGGGTCTCGCTAAATTTATTGGCCTTTTCTAGAAAATTCTTGAGAAACCTTATAACCATGGTTTTGAACTCTATATCCTATAGTTTGCTTTCCTCCATTTCTTTCATTTGTGATCTGTTTGTCTCCACATTTTGGCTGCTTTCCTGAGTTGACAGAGTGGCTTTGTGTGCTAGGTGTCCTATTGGGCCCAGTGGCTCAGCCTCCCAAGTTACCTGAGGGGGACACTCTTGGTGCACCCCTTTGTGGGCTGTGTGCACAGTCTTGTTGTAGTTAAGCCTTGATTGTTGTTGGTATCACTGGGAGGAATTGACCTCCAGGCCAATTGGCTGTCAGGATCAGCTGTGTCTACAATGGGAGAACTTCTGTGCTGGAGACACCCTTAAGAGACAAGACTTGCTTCAGTGGGGCTTTGGTGCTCACTGAGTCTGCCCCCTGAGTGTGTTCCTTATGGATCTGAGGAGTTGTAATCTGGATGGTCCCACTCTGACCCTTGTGTACGCTGGCTCTTGGATCTCCAAGGAGGTGCTAATTTAGCCTCTGCCTGAGGCCACCCAGCAGGAGCTACAGAGAGATCTGCAGATTCCTCTTCTTTGTTTGGGTTTTGGAGGTGCCCAGATGAGGCCCAGCTGTGAAGCAATGCAAGCTGCTGTGGGGTCTTGGGCCTTCTTTTGGATGTTTTGGGTCTCACTGACTCAGCTGCAGTTTGTTAGGTAAGTTTAGAATTCAAAGGACCAGGCCATTCATATGCAAAAGCCTCTGTGCTCAGCTCGAATGGGGCGGAGTCTCAGGGCGGAGCGAACACAATGGCTTTGTGGGGGGTATCTCAGGGCGGAGCAAACAGCAATGTTTTCCCATCAGCCCTTCCCTAAGAGGGCCCTGGGCCTCAGTGTACTACGGTAATCACTGCAAGCACCTCTGAGAGAAAGCCACCCTCAAGTTTCACCCACTGCCAGACAGTCCAGTTTCTCCCCACATGAGTCTGAGTCCCCAGAGTCTCACCTGGAACTGGAGTTCTGAGCAGTCGGGAGTTTTTGTCTCCCTCCTGATTGAGAAAGCCAGCCGTGTACTCAGTTGCCAGCCCTCTCCGCGAGTGTGCCTCCCTCTCTGTGCGTGTGCCTCTGTACCTCTGCCTTCTGCAGCTCCTCTGAGTCTCAGTGTGCTGTTCTCTTTCCTTCTAGTTCTAGAATTTCCACTCAGCCAGCTTTCCTGTGGTTCTGGATGATGTCCATTTTGTCTTTTAGTTGTAGTTTTGAAATTGTTGTGCGAGGCAGCAGTTTAGGTGTTTACCTATGCCGCCATCTTGGTTTCTCTTCCTAACAGTCTTAATATGGCTTTTTCTTTAATTCTCTAGTTGTAGGGCTTCCATTCAGCCTGATTTCAAGTGGTTCTGAATAATGGTTGTTCTGTATTTTAGTTATAGTTTTTAAAAAAATATTTTTATTGATTTCAGAGAGGATGGGAAATAGAAACATCAATGATGAGAGAGGATCATTGACTGCCTCTTGCATGCCCCCTACTGGGGATGGAGCCCACAACCTGGGCATGTGCCCTTTACCAGAACTGAACCTAGGACCCTTCAGTCCGAAGGCTGACACTCAATCCACTGAGCCAAACCGGCTAGGGCTTTAGTTATAATTTTGATGTGGTTGTGGGAGGAGGTGAGTACTGCATTCAGCTACGCAGCCATCTTGGTTCCTCCCCTTTTGGGGTCTTTATTGGAGCCTTCTTTAAGTAGTCATGATTGAGTTATTGGCCACTGTTGCTCGATTCAATCTTAAGCCTTTCTCCCCACCCTGGAAGTCAGGAGATGGGACTAAAAGTTCCAATCATCTAACCATATGGCTTGCTCCAACCATATGGCTTGCTCCTAAGAGTAACCATCTCCCAGCTTTTGGTGGGGCCCAAAAGTTACTTCAACAACACAAGAAACACCCTTGTTGCTCTCCTCAATAAGTAAATTCCCAGAGGTTTATGAGTTGTGAGCCAGGAACCCTGGATGAAAGCCAAAAATATAAGACAAATATATTTCAGGCATCTGAATGACCATATATTTCTGATGTCATAATATTGCAAAAGATATTTCACATATCTCACTGAATTTTTAAAACTTTATAAGATAAGATTATGCCTCTTTTATAGAATAAACTGAAATTCAAAAACTGTATGTCCTTTGGTCCAAGCACACCAGATCTTCTTTTACTATGCTGTATTTTTAAGTGAAAACTTATCTTAGTATCTTACTGCAACTTAAAAAACTAATCTGATCTAGCCATCTTTTTCTAGCCTTTTTTTACAAAAGATTAGAGGAGGATATATAAACTTCTTTTGTTAATCCTCACCAGAGAATAATTTTTCTACTGACTTTTTCTTTTCTTTTCTTTTTTTTTTTTTAGAGAAAGTAGAAGGAATAGAGACAGAGAGAAACATCAATGTGAGACACATCGATTGTTTACCTTCCACACTTGCCCTGACCAGGCCTGGGGATCAAGCATGCAACCAAGGTACATGCCCTTGACCTGAATCGAACTTGCGAACCTTCAATCTGCCGGGCAATGCTCTAACCACTGAGCTAAATGGCTAGGGCAAGGTGGTTATATTTTAACTACATCTCAAAGGGTTTAGCTTGTGTATATGTTATACTGTATATAAAAAGACTGATAACTTTCTGTAATAATAGTTGGTTAAAATTATTGGATGCTTTCAACTAAAATACTACATATATTTGATAAAAATTTATTAATGAAAGTAATACATATTTTATTGGGAAATTACTAACAATAATATAGATTTTGTATTTCACTTTTGTCAAAAACAGAATATTTGCTTCAAAAGAAGTGAAAGTGTAAACACACAGAAGCTTCATTTTTTAAAAATATATTTTTATTAATTTCAAAGAGGGAGAGAGAAATTGAAACATCAATCATGAGAGAGAACTATTGATCTGTTGCCTCCTGCACACCTCACACTGGGGATCAAACTTGTCACCTGGGCATGTGCCCTGACAGGGAATCGAACTGTGACCTCCTGGTTCATAGGTTGATGCTCAACCACTGAGCCAAGATATTGAAAAACTATTTGAAGAAATGATGACAGAAAACTTCTCCTACCTAGTGAAATAAATAGACTTACAAGTACAGGAAGCACAGAGAGTCCCAAACAAAAGGAACCAAAGAGGCCCACATCAAGGCTCACATCATAATTAAAATGCCAAGGGTTAAAGACAAAGAGAGAATCTTAAAAGCAGCAAGAGAAAAGCAGTTTGTTACCTACAAGGGAGCATCCATACGACTGTCAGCTTATTTCTCCACAGAAACTTTGCAGGACAGAAGGGAGTGGCAATAAATATTCAAAGTGATGAATAGTAAGGACCTACAACCAAGATTATTCTATCCAGTAAAACTATTATTTAGAATTGAAGGTCAGATAAAGAGCTTCACAGACAAGAAAAAGCTAAAGGAGTTCATCATCACCAAACCAGTATTACATGAAATGTTGAAGTGTAGTCTTTCTCCTCCACTTCCTCCACATCTTCCTTCTTGTTCTTCTTCTTCCTCCTTCTTAAAGGAGAAGAAAGAGAAGGGGAAAAAGATAAAAAATATGAAATTAAAATGGAAAATAATACAGGAGCACCCAAATACATAAAAAAACTCCTGGAGGATATCAAGGGAGAGTTTGACAGCAATACAATCATAGTGGGGGACTTTAAATACCCACTATCACCATTGGACAAATCCTCTAAACAAAATATCAGCAAAGAAACATCAATCCTAAATGACTCACTAGACCAGATGGAATTGACATCTTCAGAACATTTTACCCCAAAGCCACAGAATATACATTCTTCTCAAGTGCACATGGGTCATTTTCAAAGATAGACCATATATTGGGTCACAGGCAAAGTCTCTTCAAATTCAAGAAGATAGAAATAATATCAAGCATCTTCTCAGATCACAATAGCATAAAACTGGAAATAACTACAATAAAAACAATCCAAAGAAATCAAACACCTGGAGACTAAATAGCATGCTATTAAACAATGACTGGGTTACCAGAGAGATCAAAGAAGAAATAAAAAACATCATGGCAACAAACAACAATGAAAATACAACAATCCAAAATCTATGGGACACAGCGAAAGCAGTCTTGAGAGGGAAGTTCATAGCTCTACAAGTCTACTGCAAAAAACAAGAAACAATGGTAATAAATTACCTAACCCTACAACTCAAAGAGTTAGAAAGAGAGCAACAAGAAAAGCCCAGTGTACGCAGAAGGAAGGAAATAATAAAGATCAGAATGGAGATAAATGACATAGAGACCAAAAAAAACAAAACAAAAACAAAAACAAAAACAAACCCAATACAAAAGATCAAAAAAACCAAGAGCTGGTTCTTTGAAAGGATAAACAAGATTGATGAACCTCTAGCCAGGCTCATCAAGAAGCAAAGAGAGAGGACCCAAATAAACAAAATGAGAAATGAAAGAGGAGAAATAACAACAGAACCCACAGAAATACAAAGGATTGTTAAAAAATACTTTGAACAACTCTATTCCAACACACTGGACAACCTGGAGGAAATGGACAGATTCCTAGAAATATACAACCTTCCAAAACTCAATTAGGAAGAATCTAAACATCTCAATAGGCCAATAACTATGGAAGAACTTGAAGCAGTCATCAAAAAGCTTCCGGCAAACAAAAGCCCGGGACCAGATGGCTTCACAGGAGAGTTTTACCAAACATTCAAGGAAGAACTAAAACTTATCCTCCTCAGACTATTCCAAAAAATTCAAGAGGAAGGAACACTTCCAAGCTCATTCTATGAAGCCAGTATCATCCTAATACCAAAACCAGATAAAGACAACACAATGAAAGAGAATTACAAGCCAATATCCCTCATGAACATAGATGCCAAAATCCTCAACAAAATTCTAGCAAATAGGATTCAGCAGTACATCAGAAAGATCATATACCATGACCAAGTAGGACTTATCCCAGGGATGCAAGGATGGTACAATATCTGCAAATCAATAAACGTGATACATCACATAAACAAATTGAGAGATAAAAAAACACATAGTCATATCAATTGATGCAGAAAAAGCATTTGGCAAAATCAAACACCCTTTCTTTTTTTTCTTTTTTTTAAAATATATTTTATTGATTTTTTTTTACAGAGAGGAAGGGACAGGGAGAGAGTTAGAAACATCGATGAGAGAGAAACATCCATCAGCTGCCTCCTGCACACCCCCTACTGGGGATGTGCCCGAAACCAAAGTACATGCCCTTGACCGGAATCGAACCTGGGACCCTTCAGTCCGTAGGCCAACGCTCTATCCACTGAGCCAAACCAGTTAGGGCCAAACACCCTTTCTTGATAAAAACTCTCAGCAAGGTGGGAATAGAAGGATCATACCTCAACATAATAAAAGCCATATATAACAAACCCACAGCCAACATCATACTCAATGGGCAAAAACTAAAACCATTTTCCCTAAGAACAGGAACAAGACAGGGATGCCCACTCTCACTACTCCTGTTCGACATAGTACTGGAAGTATTAGCCATTGCGATTAGACAAGAAGAAATAAAAGGCATCCAAATTGGAAAACAAGAAGTAAAACTCTCCTTATTCGCAGATGACATGATATTGTACATAAAAAAACCCTAAAGACTCCATCAAAAAACTTTTAGACTTAATAAATGAATTTGGCAATGTAGCAGGATACAAAATTAACACCAAGAAATCTATGGCATTTCTATACACCAATAGTGAACTTATAGAAACAGAGACTAAAAAGCAATCCCATTTACCATTGCACCCAAAAAATTAAGATACCTAGGAATAAACTTAACTAAGAGGTAAAAGACCTATACGCGGAAAACTACAGGACACTGAAAAAAGAGATAGAGGAAGACGTAAACAGATGGAAGAACATACCATGTTCATAGATTGGTAGAATCAACATCATAAAAATGTCCATACTACCCAAAGCAATCTATAGATTCAATGAACTCCCCATTAAAATGCCAACAGCATATTTCACAGACCTAGAAAGAACTCTCCAAAAATTCATCTGGAATAAAAAAAGACCCCGAATAGCTACAGCAATCCTAAGAAAGAAGAAAAAAGTAGGTGGGATCACAATACCAGATTTCAAGGTGTATTCTCAAAACAGCCTGGTACTGGCACAAGAACAGATATATAGACCAATGGAACAGAATAGAGAACCCAGATATCGACCCAAACCAGTATGCTCAATTAATATTTGACAAAGGAGGCAAGAGCATACAATGGAGTCAAGACAGTCTCTTCAATAAATGGTGTTGGGGAAATTGGACAGATACATGCAAAAAAATAAAACTAGACCACCAATTTACATCATACACAAAAATAAACTCAAAATGGATAAAGGACTTAAACATAAGATGGGAAACCATAAAAATACTATAGGAATCCACAGGCAGAGAAATCTCAGACATATGTCAAAGCAATTTCTTCACTGATACCGCTCCTAGGGCAATGGAAACTAACAAGAAAATAAACAAATGGGACTACATCAAAATAAAAAGCTTTTGCACAGCAAAAGAAACCATCAACAAAACAAGAAAGCCCACTGTATGGGAGAACATATTTGCAAATGTTATCACTGATAAAGGTTTAATCTTCAACCTCTACAGGGATCTTATACAACTTAATAAAAGGAAGATAAATGATCCAATAAAAAAAATGGGCAATGGACCTAAATAGAATCTTTTCGAAAGAAGACAGAAGTTAGGCCAAGAGACATATGAAAACATGCTCCAAGTCACTAATTATCCGAGAGATGCAAATCAAAACGACAATGAGGTACCATCTCACACCTGTCAGAATGGCAATCATCAACAAATCAACAAACGACAAGCGCTGGTGAGGATGCGGAGAAAAAGGAACCCTCGTGCACTGCTGATGGGAATGCAGACTGGTGTAGTCCCTGTGGAGAACGGTATGGAGTTTCCTCAAAAAACTAAAAATGGAAATCCCATTTGACCCAGTAATTCCACTTCTAGGAATATACCCCAAGAAACTAGAAACACCAATCAGAAAGGATATATGCACCCCTATGTTCATAGCAGCATAATTCACCATGGCTAAGATTTGGAAACAGCCTAAATGCCTATCAGCAGATGAGTGGATTAGAAAACTATGGTACATCTACACAGTGGTATATTACGCTGCTATAAAAAAGAAAGAATTCCTACCACTTGCAGCAGCATGGAGGGAACTGGAGAGCAATATGCTGAGTGAAATAAGCCAGGCAATGAAATAAAAATACCACATGATCTCACTCATTTATGGAAAGTAAAGAACATTATAACCTGATGAACAAAAAGATAGATACAGAGGCAGTAAAGCATTGAACAGACTGTCAATTACAGTGGGGATGCTGGGGTGTGTTGGGAAGGGTGGGAAAGAGATCAACCGAAGGACTTTTAAGCACAACCAATGGACACAAGACACTGGGGGGGTGGAATGAGGGCATGCGACAGTGGTTAGGGGAGGCTGTGGGAAGGTCAATGGGGGGAAAAAGGAGATATATGTACTACTATATGTAATACTTTAAACAATAAAATAAAATTTAAAAAAATAGTGTGGTGAAGGCCTGGGAGTGGCAGGTGTAGGGTGGAAGGGGTCAATGGGGGAGAAAAAGGGACATATGCAATACTTTCAACAATAAAAATAAATTTAAAAACACAGACAAAGAGAAAGAGCTTATTTGAGACAAACTAACAACAATGCTGGGAAGTAATATTTCAAATGTTCCAAAGAATGACAGTTTTACAGTTTCTTTTATAAGTTAGGAATTAAGGAAGAAAGAAAATTACATGAAGGTGGGAGAATGGGAGGTATAGGATAGTTAAAATTATGTGCTCCTTTGATGGTCCTTTGCCCATTTGAGGGGTCTGGAAGAGAGAATTACTTATGGCATTGCAAGATGTGTTAGCCTAGATGCACAAAAACAATGGGCAGCACTTGCTTAAAAACTTTTTACTAAAGTTACAGGCCTGGGGTGTGACTACCCACCATGACCTGCCCACTTAGGAATTATCAGACTAGAGGCCCAGTGCATGAGATTCATGCATTGGGTGGGTGGGTCCCTCAGCCCGGCCTGCACCCTCTCACAGTCCGGGACCCTTTGACCCCTTGCTCCTTACCACCCACCTGCAACAGAGGCGGGAGAGGCTCCCACCACCACTGCTATGCTCATCAGCTGTGAGCCTGGCTTCTGGCTGAGTGGCACTCCCCCTGTGGGAGCGCACTGACCATCAGGGGGCAGCTCCTGGGTTGAGCGTCTGCCCTGTGGTGGTCAGTGCGCATCATAGTGACCAGTCGTTCCATGTTCGGTCGATTTGCTTATTAGGGTTTTATTATATAGAATCACCTTGTCACATTACTTTTGGTTACTGAACTATTGTACATCCCCCCTTTCATCTACAAGTATTTTAAAATATAGTAAGTTGTTGGTTTTTTGATTCATTTGTTCATTCATTCACCAAATATTTATCGAGCATCAACTATGAGCCACATACCTGAGATATATCAGTGAGCAAAAGAAAGATTCCTGACTTTGTGAAACTTACATTAGTAAGTAGCAGGCAATAAACATAAATAGTAAAATATACAGCATGCTAGAAAGGTGACAAGTGTATAGGTAAAATAAAACAAAGCAGATAAAGGGGAATCATGGGTACAGGTGGAAGGGCTTCAATTTTAAATATGGTGATTTAAAAAATGTCCCAAGAAAGTGAAATTTGAGCAAGAACTTAAAGGAAATAAGGGAGTTAGCTAAATGGGTACATAGCAGAATGAAGAATAAGCAGCTTTTGCAAAAGCTCTCCAGTGGTAGCATGCCAAGATCATTTGAAGGGCAAGTAGGCCATTAGAGCAAGCAAGGGCAGAGAATTGGAGATGAGGTCAGAGAGGAAGGAGTGGGGGCAAAGGCTTTTGTATGCCATTGTTATGACTGTAGGTTTCACTATGAGTGATAAAAGGAGTCATTGAAAACTTCTAAGCAGATGACATAGGAATATTTATATTTTAAAAGCAACACTGGCTATTATGTTGAGTATAGACTATAGGGAACAAGGATAGAACCAGAGAGATCCAAGAGTAGGCAACTAGCCAGTAATCTAGGTGAGGGATGATACTAGCTTGGATAAGGGTGGCAGTTATTGAGGAACTGAGAAGTAGTCTAGTTCTACTTCAAAGGTATAGCCAACAGAATTCCTTGATAAAATGTGTAGTGTAAAAGAGAAAAATCAAGCCTCAGCAACAGGAAGGATGGAGTTAGCATCAGTAAAATTAGAATGACTCCTGAACAGGATAAGGGTTGAAAATCAGGAATTTGCTTTTGAATGTTAAGTTTCAGATGTCCACTTGACCTCCAAAAGGAGATTTCAATAGAGAACATAGGATTTCAGGAGAGATGGCTAGATATAAGTTAGAAAGTTGTCAGCAAACAGATGTTTTTAGGTCATGAAACTAGTTAAGATCACTAAGATGTATAGTTAGTTGGAGAAAAGACTGAGCCCAGGGCACTCTAATATGAGATTAGGAAGAAGCATCAGACCAGTAAAGGAGACATCAGTAATGTAGGGAGAAAGTGTGATGTTCTGGAAATCAAGGAGGGTGGGAAGGAGTATATTATGGAGGAAGGAGTAAATCCACTGTGTCAAATGTTGCTGTAGGTCAAATAATCGTAGGATTAATGATTAACCTTTGGAATTACCATATGGAGGGTATTAATGATTTGACAAAAGCAGTTTTGGTGAAGGGGTGAAATCCTGACAGGACTAAGTTCAGGAGAGAATGACAAGGGAGGTATTTGAGACAAACATAGACTATTATTTCAAGAAACTGTGTTGCAAAGGGGAATAAGGAAATGGGACAGTTTCATAAGTAAAAATATTTTTTCTCCTAGGCTTCATCTTCTCTTTCTCATGTTATTGTAAATTACATCTTTATACACTGTGTGCCCAATGACACAGATTTATAACTATTGTTTTTGTAGTTATCTTTCAAATCACAAAAAAGAGTTACTAACAAAAAAAATACATTAACCCTGACTTTTATATCTACCTATATAGTTACCTTTAACAGTGTTGATTTCTTCATGGTACTGCCCAGTGTCCCTTCATTTCAGGCCGAAGGATTCCATTTGGTATTTCTTGTATGGCAGGTCTTACAGTGACAAACGAATCATTTTTGTTTATCTGAAAATGTCTTATTTCATCTATATTTTTCAAGGATAGTTTTGCTGAATACAGAATTTTTGGCTGACAGTTACTTTCTTTCTGCACTTTGAATATGTCATCTGACTGCCTCCAAGCTTCCATGGTTTCAGGAGGAAAAAAAAAATCAGCTGTTAATCTTACTAAGGATCTCTTGTATGTAAGGACTTGCTTCTCTCAAAATTCTTTGTCAACCCTAGCCAGTTTGGCTCAGTGGATAGAGCATCAGCCCACGGACTGAAGGGTCTCAGGTTCGATTCAGGTCAAGGGCACATGCCTAGGTTGCGGGCTCAATCCCCAGTGGGGAGCGTGCAGGAGGCAGTCGATCAATGATTCTCTCTCATCATTGATGTTTCTCTCTCTCTCTCTCTCTCTCCCTTCCTCTCTAATATCAATAAAATATAATTTAAAAAAATTATTTGTCAATGACTTTTGACAGTTTAATTATAATGTGTCTTGGTATAGGTCTCTTTGAACTTAACATAGTTGGAGATGGTTGAGCTTCTTAAACACCTAGACTCATATCTTTTATCAAATTTGGGAAGTTTTCGACCATTATTTCTTCAAATTGTCTTTTTCTTCCCCTTTCTATCTCTCCCCTCATCCTTGGACACCCATCATGAAAAAATTAGTATAGTTAATATTTCCCACAAGTCTCTTAAGCTCTGTTCACTTTTTTTCTTTTCAATTAAGATTGGGTGATCTTAATTGACCTATCTTAAAGTCTGCTGATTCTTTCTTCTCACTGCTCATATCTGTTGTTGAACCCCTCCAGTGAATTATTAGTTTCAGTTATTGTGTTTTTCAACTGCAGAATTTCTATTAGTTTTCTTTTTACAATTTTAACCTCTTTATTGAGATTCCCGTATTTGGTGAGACATTGTTTTTCTGATATCCTTTACCTCTTTGTCCATGATTTCATTTAGCTCTTGCAACATCTTTAAAAGGGTTCATTGTAAAACTTTGTCTAATAAGGCCAATATATGTGTTCTTCATGAGAGTTTCTACTAATGTATTTCCTGTGTATGGGCCATACTTTCTTCTTTTTATGTCTGCCTTGTAATTTTTTTATTGAAAACTAGACATTTAAATCATTATACTGTGGCAAGTATGGAAATAAGATTTCCATGCTCCCTAGAGTTTGTTGCTGCTCATTATGGTTCCTGTTGTCTGTTTGTTTACTAAATTTTCTAAAATAATTTTATAAACTCTCTATTACTGTGTGTGGCCATTGAAGCCTGTTTTGTTGGCTTAGTTGCCATCTAGTGATTCATCGGAAATTACTTAAATGCATATGACCGAAAAATAAAAATTTCAATCTTTGACAGTGGGTTCTATGTATGTATTGGGCAATCTATAAATCTACCTTATTTCCTGTTTGAGCAGAGCCTGAAAGTTAGCCAGAGGTGAGTTATGTAGGGCCTTTTCAGGTCATTTGCCCCACCCTGGGAATGCATGTGTCCTTTCAGATTCCTAGGAATATGTGAGAATTTTTAAAAGGCTTTAGTCTCCAAAGTACTTCAGTCTTGCCTCCCAGGCTTTTTTTTGTGTGTGTCTGTTTGCTTTAATTGGTATTTCCACAGGTGGCAGCAGTTAATAACTTCCCTTTAATTTTTTTTTTTTTTACATATACCCCCTGGGTAGTTGCCTCTGTGTCTCAGGGGAGTTCTGAGTTAGGCAAAATAAGAACAAGCTCTTTGCACCAGTCCTTCAGAGAGCCACCAGACATGTCAAAACTAACTACCATAATTCTTTGTGGACAAGATCCACTCTGTTCTCTCTGGCAACAGGAATCTACATTAGAAATGCAGATTGTGTTCTTCAAAATTGTCACTGAACTGGGGATCATGAAATGGGGCCACAATAAGTTTAAATCGGGCCACAAAGCTCTCCTACGGAGATTCAACAAACTTTTTCTTCATTGTCTGGTTACTGTAATGTTTGATCAGTTTCCAGAGTTCACATACATTTGATTCTAGATAATTTCTGAAATTTATTTGCTCTTTATATAGAGGGACATGTCCTTGGAGTTCCCAATTCACCATTTTTGTTGACATCACTTTCAAGGGACTGATTTTGAAGAACCTCAAGATTTGGTAGTGGAGTAAAGGAGGATGGGCCTATAAAAAGAATTGAGAGGTGTTGTTAGCGAGGTAGGATGTAAACAAGGAATGTAATGTATTACAGAAGCCAAGAGAGAGGGATAATACAAAGAGAGTAACTACTGATGTACAATGTTCTAAGAGCAAGCAGGACAAAGACTGAAAAATATTGTGGATATAGGTACAGAGAAGTCAAAGAGTGACATTAAGACTATTTTTCAATGGGGTGAAATTGGTATTTTAATCAGGACAATTCTTAAATGTAAGGAATTGTCTTACACATTACAATATGTTAGGTATCGTTGACCTTTGACAACTAAACACCAGTAGCACACCTCACCCTTGTTATAACTAAAAATATGACAAGTCAAAACCACAAATATACTGCCACACATTTCCAAATGCTCTGTGGAGAATCAGTACTGAAGAATTACTGCCTTGGGAACATCTATTTTGACAAAATATGAATAGAGGAGTGAAGAATGAAACTAGAGTTGTCAGAGACTAATCTTATTGGAAATTTGGCTGAAGTGAGGAATGTGACAGCAGTAATTGGGGTCAAGGAAGGCCTTTCTTTTCTTTTCTTTTCTTCCTTTTTTCTTCTTCTTTTCTTCTTCTTCTTCTTCTTCTTCTTCTTCTTCTTCTTCTTCTTCTTCTTCTTCTTCTTCTTCTTCCTTTCTTCTTCTTCTTCTTCTTCCTCTCTCTCTCTCTCTCTCTCCTTCTCCTTCTCCTTCACCTTCTCCATCTCCTTCTCCTTCTTCTTCTTCTTCTTCTTTCAGACATGTTTAGAAACAAATAAAAATAGTATAAAGTAACTGAAGGAGTGGGAGAGAAGCATATGTGAAGAAATACTAGCCTTACAGAGGCTTACCTCCTGTTTTGAAACAGTGACCTTAGGACAATGCAAATATATTCTAGATTCCCTGCTTCCTTCCTTGTCATATAGACTACTCTAACCACAGTAGCCAGTGTCACTTCTCTGCTCATAATTCCATGGTTCACATCTCACTCAGAATAAAATCCAACCTTCTTATAACAGCCTATTTGAGCCTTCATAATCTGCTTCCCTACCTACTCCTTTAACCTATCTGGCCCTTCCTATTACTTTCCACTATATTTCACCCATATAGCTTTCTGTGTTATTCTTTTTTATTTTATTTGTAATGTATTTTTATTGATTTCAGAGAGAAGGGAGAGGGAGAGGGATAGAAACAACGATGAGAGAGAATCATTGATTGCTGCCTCCTGTATGGCCCCTACTGGGGATGGAGCCTGAAATCCAGGCATGTGGCCCGACTGGGAATTGAACTGTGACTTCCTGGTTCATGGTCAAAGCTCAACCACTGAACCACACCAGCCAGGCTCCTTATTATTCTTGAATATACCAGCACACTACTGCCTCAGGACATTTGCTTTTGCAGTTCCCTTTGCAAGGAACCCTCCGATACAGACACCCATATAGCGTGCTCCTTCATCATGTTTCAATTCTTTGCTTAAATGTCCTTTGCTTAATAACCATGATATTACTCCCTAATCCGCTACTTCCTATCACTTTCTATTCTTCTCCACAGCACTTAGTACTTCCTAAGTTACTACCACACCACTTATACATATTATGCTTGTCTTTTCCCACTAGTATATAAACTCTAGGAGGGTAGAGATTTTTTTGTTTGTATTGTTCATTAATGTATCCCTAGCACATACTGGGTACTCAATAAATTGTTGAGTAAATAGAGAGAAGGATAAGTTGAGTGTAAGTAAATTTACATATTTGAAAGCAGGAATAAATTTCCATTTGGTGGCTTTAGTTTAGGAGAAAGGGGGTGAAGTTATCTGCTGACAGAAAAGGGGAAGTAGTCAAATAAGGGGGATGGTTTAACAAGAGTGGACATTTGAAAAACTTGCTGAGTGAGTGAGAAAGTTGAACAGTGGGTACGACTGCCTGGATGTTCTGAGGGTTCATTTGATTTGGGTGATCATATTTCAGTGGAATCCATCCATTCTATTGTTAAAGAGTCTTCAGCAGTGTGTAGCTGCTCAGAGATAACTAAAAGAGTGAATAGTTGGTTTAAATTCTGGCTGGTTTTGCCAGACGGAGTCAAAGGGTTTAGGACAGTGATTTTTCAACCCTTTTCATCTCATGACACACACAAACTAATTACTAAAATTCTGTGGCACACCAAAAAAATGCATTATTTTGCCAATCTGACCAAAAAAAAATTAGTTTTTCTTTTTTTTTCTATCACCATTTATCCTCCCTATACCTCTTCCACCTCCAGCCACTCCCAGGTATAATACTTATTCAGTCACACCAGATGGCTATTGTTGTGTTGGTGTTGTCATTTTTTAATTTGACAATCTAAGAGAAAAGAGGTCAGTGCCCCTGAGTAAATAGTCAGGTATTGCATGTTTTAAAATTCTTGTGGCACACCAGTTGAAATTGATAATTTAGGGTATAATACTCAGTCTTGGCTGCACTTTAGTGTCTATCACTTGGAGGAACCTTATATTGATACTAGAGGTGTGGTGCATGAAATTTGTGCATGGGTAGGGTACCTAGGCCTGTCTGGCGATCAGGGCTAATCAGGTTTCCCGCCCCCCTGCACTATTCCCTTGCAACCTGCATGCCGCCACTGCGTGGTTCCCCCCACCTCCCCCTTCCCTCACTCCCTCAGCACCCCGCTACTGCAGCTGGTTGCCCACCATGTTCCACGCCATCCCCTGATGGTCAGTGCATGTCATAGCAAGCGATCGAATTCCCGGTCTCCTGGTTGAATTTCTGAGGGAACAATTTGCATATTAGCCACACACACACACACACACACACACACACACACACATATATATGGCTAATTTGTGCCTGGCTGGTCCCCATACCTCTCTCCCCAGTGTTGAGCGTCTGAGCTGTCACTGCATGATGGTGTGACGACCATTTGCATATTAGCTCTTTATTATACAGGATGTGTGTGTGTGTGTGTGTGTGTGTGTGTGTGTATATAGAGAGAAAGCCTAGAGGCCCAGTGCATGGGAGGGGGGAGTCCCTCAGCCCGGCCTGCACCCTCTCCAATCTGGGACCCCTTGGGGGATGTCCAACTCTCACCATCCAGGACCACTGGCTCCTAACCGCTCACCTGCCTGCCTGCCTGATGGCCCCTAACCACCTCTGCCTGCCTGCCTGATTGCCATTAACTGCTCCCCTACCTGCCTGATCACCCCTTACTGCTTCCCTGCTGGCCTGATCACCCCTAACCGCCTCTGCCTTGCCCAGCACCTGGGACCTGGGCTTCCACCCCTCTGGCCAGCCGCAGGCACCCAGGACCTGGGCTGGCTTCACCTGGGCTGGCCGCAGCCACGGGGGACTGTGAGCAGGCGGCTTTGCCTGGGCTGCAGCCTCAGGCGCTGGCGCTCAGGACCGCGGGGTGGGTGGCTTGCCCTCTCCTGAGCCACAGCCACTGGCACCTGAAACTGCAGGGCAGGTGGCTTGTCCCTCTCCCGGGCCATAGTCACAGCCACTGGTGCCTGGGACCGCGGGGACTGTGGATTGTCCCTCTTCCAGGCTGCAAGTGCAGCCACTGGTGCCTGGAACCGTGGGGAGCGTGGCTTGTCCCTTTCCCAGGCCAAGCTCATTTGTGCCTGGCTGGTCCCCATACCTCTCTCCCCAGTGTTGAGTGTCTGAGCTGTTACTGCGTGAGGGTGTGATGACCATTTGCATATTAGCTCTTTATTATATGGGATAATGCTGTCCTATAGGACTTTATTCCCCTTTTCTAAATAGTGATTTTTGTTGCAGTTTTCCTATTTTTCCCTCATAGTGAATGAAAGCTTGACTTTATAAATCGGAGGACAACAAGGTCTTCTTTCAATTATGTATTGTAAAATATAAACTCCATAAGAGCAGAGACCAAGTGAATTTGATTAATACTAAGATCCTAAGATATGATGTAGAGAAGTTCAATGCTTTTTTTGAATGATAACCACCAGCAGTGAAAAAACATACATGTGCCAGGTGCTAAAATATTTATACAATTTATTATTTACAGACAGCCCTATGTCCTATCAAGCCAATTTTAGATACAAGGAAGCATAATTTCTGAGATTTTAGTAATCTGCTTGTCAATGATATAGCCAAAGCTCTACATTATGTCATTCTGATTCCAAAACTCATGATTTTAATCAGTATACTATTTTGAGTTTGAGAGGAGGGCAAGGACAAGGAAAAAAGAGACAGAAATAAAAAGAGGTAGGTAAAAATTTTCAGGGAATACATCCTTATTTTGTGACCCTTTTAAAATTCCAGCAAAACCTTTTTAAATACTTTTTACAAATAGAGGTTGAATACTTCACTTTTTGATTCTTCTTCCAACAATAGGATCATGTTAAAATCAGGATCACCTACAAACTATGGGCTAAAAGTCCTCCCTGCCCCAAACCCCATTGGTTTATGTGTTAATCTACTGGTAGAAATATTTTGCTCATTTACAAACTTGATTTCACTCTTTAGAAATGAAAATGGTCTTCTTAAGATGTTATATATACAAATTTATGTACTTTTTTCAAATGTTATCTGATACCATATATTTTTATTTTTTTAATTTTACAGAGAGGAAGGGAGAGCTAGAAACATCGATGAGAATCATCGACCAGCTGCCTCCTGCACACCCCCTACCAGGGATGTGCCCGCAGCCAATGTACATGCCCTTGACCGGAATCGAACCTGGGACTTTTCAGTCCGCAGACCGACGCTCTATCCATTGAGCCAAACCGGTTTCGGCTGATACCATATATTTTTAATCTGTATTAGCAATAATCCAGCTTTCCCTCCATTGTATTTGTGACAGCAGGACTGGATTTTTAGTTCTATTCTTTTAGAAAGCAAGCAGAAATAGAACCATACACTTTTTTCTGATAAGCATTACAATACTTTGCTATTTTTTGTATATATTTTTGTAGGCAAATATTCTTTCATTCAACAAATATTTAACTGATATGCCACACAGAGCTTTCATTTTAGGGGCAGATAATTGATAAACCATATACATAACATGTTATGTAGCAAACTGTATAAGAAAAATAGAGCAGGGTAAAGGAGAGAGGGTAGTCATGTTCCACTTATAGAGTTCTTAGAGGGAACACCTGATCAGGATTGGTTTGAGGGGGAAAAATTAAGAGTTTGGTTTTGGATATATTAAGTGTGTGATGCCAGTGTTTAGGACAAAGATATGGGCTGGAGATTCAAATGGGAATTTCAGTTAGCCAAAGATCTGGATGGATTGCCTAGGAAGAGAGAACAGACAGAGGGGAAGCAGTCCAAATTGTAAGATTTGAATTCTGGTGCATTCCAGCATTTAGAGGCTGGAAAATGAGGAGGAACCAGCAAGGAAACTAAGAAATAGGAAGAGAAGCAAGAGGAAAGGCTGCTGTTGATCTTATGCAGTTTCAATGGAGTGTGGGTTCAAGAGAGTAGTAGAAGTGGAGATGAAGTTTTTCTGTAGAGGAGAGCATATCACAAGTTTTTCTGTAGAGGAGAGCTATGGGGTAATATCTGAAGGGAGATACAGGTCAAGGTTTTTTTTAAAACAAATTATAATTATTAAAACGCTAATAACACTGGGGTGGTGGCCTGGTGCACAGATTCATGCACATTGAAAGGAAATTAATTAGAATATTTTAATATCACTATTCGCCCTTTCTCTATAATAGAAGTGTCAACCAAATTCATGATTGACAATGATGGAAACATACGCGTGTGACTGGCGCCAGCGAGAGCTTTATATGTATCATGTATACCCAAGTCAACTTAGCTTTTATATATATATATATATATATAGAATAAACTTTCTTAATTAGACCTGCTTACTTTTTCCAGCCCAGTGAAGCACCCCAACTTCTCTTTCAGGTAATTGTCAGCAACACAGCAGTAAATATCAATACGAAGCAGATTATTATTGTAGATCACGCAGGGAGAACAAAGGGTAAAATATTTAACTGCAGCAGTGTTTTGACTATATTCTGTGCAGTGAGGAAACTTGAAGTCATTTTCAAGGTCCACCATTTCTTTTCTTTTTTAAAATATATTTTTATTGATTTTTTACTGAGAGGAAGGAGAAACATCGATCAGCTGCCTCCTGCACACACCCTCTACTGGTGATGTGCCCAAAACGAAGGTACATACCCTTGACTGGAATCAAACCTGGGACCCTTCAGTCTGCAGGCCAACTCTCTATCCACTGAGCCAAACCAATTAGGACTAGGTCCACCATTTATTACTTCTTTTCAGTCGGGTCAAATTTCTAAACTTTCTAAATCTCCGTTTCCCGGCTAATGAAAATAGGATTCTACCAAGTCTCCTATCTACCTACTCCAGGACTTCTGTGAGGATCAAATGAGATGAGGCATGGGAAAATGCTTCACAGACATTTGGTTCAAGTGTAAAATGTTTGCACCTGGCTATAAAGTAAGTCATGTTCCTGGGCTGAAGAAACTGCAAGACTAGTCACTAGAGAGAAGAAGTCTGGTGTTGCTACGTGACATCATTACCCAGTGCCCACAACCACCATTTCTGGGCTGGGCTGGGCTATGGGCCACATTTTGCAACATGGGGTCTCGGCAGCGTTGGCTGCGATTTGGTGGGCTGTCGCTCCGGGGTGGTGGTGGGGCCTGTGTCCCACTTGGGGGAAGCTGAGTGTTGCCTTGTGGGTGCCAGGTTTGTAGTGTCGTTTATTGTTAAATGGCCTGTAGCTAGGGAGAGGAAGCCGGGTGTTGCTATATGACATCATTACCCGCACCCACAGCCAGTTTCCGGGCTGTGCTGTGGGCCACATTTTGCACCATGGGGTCTTGGAAGCGTTGGCTGCGATTTGGTGGAGTATCGCTCCAGGGTGGTGGCATGGCGGAAGCCCAGTGTTGCTTTGTTGGTGCATGTTCTGCGGTGCCGTTTCTCTGTAAATGGCCAGTACGTGTCACAGCAGCTCCTGCGTTGAGCGTCTGCACCCTGGTGGTCAGTGTGTGTGATAGCAACTGTTTGGGCAGTCGGATACTTAGCATATTAGCCTTTTATATATGTAGATGTTTATAAGCCAACAGAGGTAATCCAGTTCAGAGAGAAAAAAATTCATAAGGAAAGCAGACAATTCCAACAGTAAAATGGAACTCAGTGCAAAAGTGGCAAGTTTGATCTTAGGAAATTTGACAGTTACCCAATTACTGTAAAGCGTAGCAGTGTATTTAATGTAAGAAGGTGTGAAGAGGCAGGACTGTTATTTCTTCTATGTTCTAGAGATAAGCAAGATAATGACTCATGATTGAGGAGAAGGCATGTATAGTCAGGAAAATGTTATACAGCTGCCTAAGAGGGCAGAGGAAGTGGACTAGGGAAATTAGGCTGAGGGGGTGAAAATACAAGGAGCTCACTTCAGAGTTAGCATGACTGTGTGGTTTTCTTCAGCCAAGTTAACTGTTCAGAAGCAAGCATACAATGAATTAACCAGGACTGTGGTTCAGGCAGGTAAAATAGAGGAAAGAGAGAATTGAAGGTATTTGCAAAGGAGGATTTAAAACAGATAATGGAATCTAAGGTAGGCAATGAGATGAGTTTTAAAAAATGGGTATAACATTTAAGAGTCTCATGCTCTACCAACTGAGCTAGCCGGGCACTTCCAAAAAATGGGTGTAACATTTAAATGTGTATTTTAGTAAACAGTCAATTCTCATAATTTGAGGTAATCCTATATAATAAAAGGCTAATATGCAAATAGACCGAACAGCAGAACAACTGGTCACTATGATGCAAACTGACCACCAGGGGGCAGACACTCAACGCAGGAGCTGCCCCTTGGTGGTCAGTGTGCTCTTACAGGAGGAGCACTGCTCAGCCAGAAGCCGGGCTCACAGCTAGTGAGCGCAGTGGCGGTGGCGGGAGCCTCTCCCACCTCCATGGCAGCGCTAAGGATGTCCGACTGCTGTCAGTCAGGCATCCCCCAAGGGCTCCCGGACTGTGAGAGGGCGCAGGCCAGGCTGAGGGGACAAAATAGAAACTGAATTGCTCTTAGGGGAAATACAGGGTTAGTTACCTGACTATAGTCACATTTTTATCAATCAATTAGTACATAATCTTGTTTTAGGTGTTTCTGTTTAGATGGCTTATTTTACATATATTGTTGATTTGTTAACATTGAACTCATTGTCAAGAGCACTAGTAAGCACTGAAGGGAGCTTATCTACTAGTAAGATGTGTTTTCTCCACAAGGCATAGCACACACAGCCTTCCTGTGTTTAGGAATGAACACCAGAGATCACTTTAGCACTATGCTGAAGGGGTGGAGGGGCATTTAAAACAAAATCACCAATAAAAAGCACAAAAAAAACGTGAAAAACATGGCATTATATATATTGTAAACAGTACATTTGTTTTCAGTATGAGAGGTGAAACAATCAGACTGTGTAGTCTTGTGCAACCTCATCTGAAAATGTTCCAGGCAAGTTAAATTTTTTGCCACTCTGCACAGGTCCATGAATGCTGCATGTATTGATTTTGGATTTCCAAAAAAATGGTAACGCGTAGTTGAACTCGCAAACAGAGAATCTGTGAATAATGAGGAACTGTTTCCTCCATAGCTCAGCCCAGTTTTGCTGCTTTTGATCAAATGGTATGTGTCAATGTCAGCAGACATCTGATTATCAAACAAGAAACACATTTTGCTGCCAGTTTTCAAAAAGTTTCTGTATAAGGTTTATATATTACTTTTTATGCTCCTATAATCTCCTCTCCTGTCTTCAATGTATTTGTTACAAGTGTTAAAAATTACACATAAGACTCTTGGTTTTTCTCATTTCAGTCATTGGCAGTTTTTTCTTTAGTTACTGTCAGCTTAAGAGGGCATAAAGTAGGCTTTTACTGACCCTCACAAACAGCAATTATCTTAACATTTGGATGGTGCATGTGACAAATAGTTATGTATCTTATTCAATAAATTGTGATTTCAGAGTCCTTTGCTCATACCATTCTGTCTCTTCAATAGGTCCTGCAATAATGTAACTTGTTGGAAACAAATCAGTTACTTTTTTATAGTTTTTTGGAAGGATCTTGTTTCCTCTGATTTATTATCTTGCTTTTATCTTCTATGAAAATAGTTGTATATTTACTTCAAGTGTATTAAAATTATTTTTAAAATAGTATATTTTTTATTGATTTCAGAGAGGAAAGGAGACTGGGAGAGTGATAGAAACATGAGGGAATCATTGATTGGCTGCCTCCTGAACGCCCCCTACTGGGGATAAAGGCCGCAACCCAGGCATGATCTCCTGGTTCATAGGTCACGTTCACACACTGAGCCACACTGGTTACAATCCTTTTTTTAAATTACAGTTGCAAAAGGAGTTTAAGAGCAGGAAAAAATCACCTGAATACTACCACCCTCAAATAAAGCTTACTTTTTTGGTGTACTTGACTTCTTTCCTCCCTACAGTGTTTGCCAGTGTTGCTCTTGTGCCTGTAACAGTCTGTAAAATTCAATTTGTACCAATTTCATTGACCCCCAACCCAGGCTTTGATTCACACCCCGAACCTCCAAATGATAGGAAAAAATGGGAATTAAAAAAAAGGGTGGATTGGGCACGGCGGGGGCTGAAAAACCTTAACCCAGGATGATTGGGTTCAACACTTTTCTCGTTACCCACTCCCTAAAGCTCCAGGCTCATCCATGTTTTAATTCACTGCCCCAGCGGCGGGTCCTGCTCAGTCTCAGCACCTCCACCTTCCACCTCGCCGGCACACGGCCTTGTCGTCTCCTTCACAATATCCCTGAACCCTTCACCTCCGTCGCTCCTCGCTTGGAAAGCTCGCTTCTGGGGATGTGACTTACTTCTAACAGGCGGCGCGGGATCTCCGAGCAGGCCCTGCCCGTCGCAGGCCGGCGGCGCGTTAAGCGTCGGGTTTGAGGCTGGTGCCCACCCAGGTCCGGGTCCAGGCAAAGGGCCCAAGGGAGCAGCCGCGCGTTCCCCACCTCCCAGAGGGCAGCTCCGGTCGCTGCTCACTGAGGAACTTCCAGGGTAACGGTCCGCCCGTCGCCCACTGAGGGCTCTGCGACCACCCCGCCCAGCCCGGAGGGGCGGGAGCCGGTGGCCCGAGCGCTCCCCCCAGGGCGCCCTCCCCCCTCCTCCGCCCCCGCCTCGGCGCACGCGCAGTAGCTCAGCCTCCCGTACTTAGTCCGAGATGGCTTCTCTCGCGCCCCACCGTCCTCCTCCCGAAGACGGCTCCCTCCCCACGCGCCCCGGGGCCTCTGGAACCAGCCTTCAGCGGGTCCCCAGGCAGGACTCTCCTTAAACTGGAATAGCAGCGGCCGGACGTGAGCGTGAGGAAAAGCAGCGGCCACCGGAAAGAACCGAGAGGTCTCCAGGCGGCGAGCCAGGCCTCAAAGGAAGAGGAAAACCCGAGCGAGCCGAGGTTTGCCGAAGGCGGCCTTCCGGAACTGCGCGGGGAAGGGAGGGCTGAGGGTGGCAGAGGAGGGGCGCGGCGGAAACTGCCGAGGTTTGCCGAAGGCCGCAGCCTCGGAGTTGCCCGGATGTAGTTGGTGGAGCGGCGGCGGCGGCACCGGTGGCGGCGACGACAGGCGAAGGAGAAGGGAAAGGCGGCGGCAGGGGGAGAGGAGGGCAAGAGGCGGCGGAGCTAGAGGAGGTGAAGGCGGAGGAGGCAGTCGCTCTCCGCGGGGCTGTGCAGGACGCGTCTTGTTGCCCCCCTCCCCCCGGTTTGCCGCTTCCGCCGTGTAGGTGGCGCCTCTCTCCAGGCTGAGAGTGAGCGTGGTGTTGTCGGAGGGAGATGGCCCGGGAGCGCCGGCGCCAGTAACGGGGAGGTGCTGAGAGTCGCCTAGGGCGCGCCGGACTCGGGTGCCGGTGCTGCCGCCCGCCCGCCCGCCTCTCGCGGCTGCTCCCCCCCTCCCCCGACACACACTCACAGGTCGTGCATTGATGGTAATGTATGCGAGGAAACAGCAGAGACTCAGTGATGGGTAAATTGGCTTTTCGTTTCAGTCTGGGCCGCGGCGGAGGCGGGGGTGGCGGCGGGGCGGGGGGGGGGGGGGGCTGTTCCTCCTTATCTGCTGCTGGCTGGGCCGCCATTTTTGTTGTTAACCCTGCTCCGGATCGGGCCGGGGAGGAGGCGCGGCCGCGCGAGCCGGCGAGGCCGGAGGGAGTGTGGAGGGAGCGCAGGGCCGGTTCGCGGCGTTTGGCCCTCGTCACCGCTTTTAAGAGGGCGAGTGTGCGTGTGCGGGCTCGCCGCCGGCTCCTTTGGTGGGTCTCTTGCAGGGAGGGGTTCTGGGAGGGGGGGCACTCGTTTTCCTCCTTCTTCTCGAGATGCTTCATGTCGCCGACTCTCTTCCTGTTTTTCAGCTGTCACGACCGGAGGGGGGACTCGCAGCCTTACCAGGTACCAGCCGAGGCCGGGAGGAGGGGTGGATGCGGGGACGGAGGGGGAAGGGAGGACTTGGTACTCGAGCTCAGGCTTCATAAGTCGCTACAGGCCCTTCGGTGCAACAAATCCGAAACTAGCACCGCTGGTCCCCTTAAAATGTTGTGTCTGGGCCCGTGAGCGCTTTCCAGCAAGGTTTAGTGACTTATTTTGACAGGTGAGTTAAGGAAGCTCAGTTTTTTAAGGGAAATAGCATTCTCAGCCGGAAAGGACCTGACTCGATTATTTGGATGTGAAAGAATCGATGGGTTGAGGTGATAGGTGCCTTCTCAAACCACATGCATTTATTGTATTGAATTGTGGAAATAAAAGTTAATGTTAAGGTATTAAACTTAGATGGAAGGGTTGGGAAGAAACAACTGTTTTGCAACTCTTAATTGTGTTGTAAACCACTGTCCCTTCCCAATTTAATGTTTTTTGGTGCAAATAGTTGCCTTACTAGTGAAAGAGAGTGCTTTTGGTTCTGTAGGAATTGAGATCTGTGGATACTTGGATAACTTATTCTAATGTTGATAGTTCTAGGTATGTAGGTTCCTATTTGTTACTGCAGATCCTGCATGTAAAGTTTTAAAAAATTATGATACAGGTGGTGCCTGTTTTCAGAGGGAAAAAAAAAATCTCATAAATTGTTAACCATCAGATGATACTGGAAGTGTCTTTTTAAGTCTAATTACTTCAAGGATAGAAGAGCAGTTTTCTAAGCTGATAGTTCTGTTAACTGGCTGTCATTAAAGCTCAAGTTAAAAACCCTAAGTCCCCTGATGTGTAAACCATTGTTCATTAGATTTGGATATCAAAGATTAAACCCTACTGAGTCTGCTTCTCTAAAACATAATTACTTACACCTTGTAAAAGACTGGTCTATCATGGTTGTCTTAAATATGCATTAGGATAAAATTAAACCATTATTTTGAAGGAGTTCCATTAAATTTCATTATGTTAGAAATATCAGCCAACTACTTTTTTTTTTTTTTTACCTTGAATTGTTTCCCACACCTGTCAGAGTAGGTAAAGTAGGATTGAAATGCTTTTTTGAGTCAGAATTGGAGAAAGTGATGCTTTCTTTTTTTTTGTAGCTTTGCAAAAGCATGCTTAAGCTCCTTATATTTTTGTCTTTGCATCAGTTATCGAGCAGAAATCGGTTATAATAGTACTCAGTTTCTACTTTTCTTTAAATTAACTTAATTCCCAGAAAATTTTATTGAGGAATTAATGTGTCAAGGTGTATGATTTCATTTATTTATAAGATACTTTATGGACTAGAGTTTTCTCTTTTTTTATCTTTTTTTAGAATAAGGTATTATGATTTATATGAGGAGCTTTATAATAACTCTTAGGCATATATTTAGGCCTTGTCAGAATAACTTAAGAACATAATTGAAGATGAAATTTTAATTTTATTGATATAAATTACTAAAACTTAGTGAAGTTAAAACACCAAGTTTTATAATAAAATGAATTTAGGAAGCTACGTTTGAAGTTTCAACTTTCTGTCTCTTTTTTGGGGGGTGATGTTTTACAGGCACTTAAGTATTCATCGAAGAGTCACCCCAGTAGTGGTGATCACAGACATGAGAAAATGCGAGACGCCGCAGATCCTTCACCACCAAATAAAATGTTACGGAGATCTGATAGTCCTGAAAACAAATATAGTGACAGCACAGGTCACAATAAGGCCAAAAATGTGCATATTCACAGAGTTAGAGAGAGGGATGGTGGTAAGTAGCTTTTTT